>NW_015091053.1:40886-179256 GCF_001431845.1 Calidris pugnax
GGCTGCCGGCGGGGCAGAGGCTGCTGGGCTCCCCCGGCGTGGGCAGGGTGTGCGGGCGCAGCCCTGGGCCCGAGGCACAGGGTCGGGCCCGGGCCGGGGGAGATGCTCTGGGGCTGCGAGCGGGACAGACGGGACACAAACAGCGGCTCGGGCAGAGGAGACCAAGGCTCCGCTTTTATTGCAGCAAGTGACGGAGCATCGTGCCTGCAGCCTTTCCAAGCAGCCCGTGCTCTGCACAGGGCAGAAGACCCCCAGGTGACCTCATGTGCGGAGGTCCTTGAGGTTCCCCTGCCAACCTGGTGCCGGGAAGAGAGGCGGAGGGATGGAGGGCACAGCTGGACTCCCGGTCCTGTAAGAGCAGGGAGTCGCTGGCCAGCAATGGCCCTGAGCAGCCCTGGCAAGGGGCCGTGCTCAGTGCTGCAGAGGAAGGCAAAAAACCCCCGGGGACCTGTGCCAATCTGCCCGGGGGAAAAAATTCCTTCCTGACCCCAGAGCTGGCGATCGGCTGTTCCCTGAGCATGTGAGCAAGACCTGCCCCCCGGGGCTGCCCTGGCTCCAGCGACACCAGCACTGCCCGATCCCTTCCCTCCTTCCACTGGAGGCATCTCAGGGGCTTCCAAGCACGGACACCTGGGACAGGTTGCTTCCTCTGCCAGGTCTCTGCTATCTGACATTTCTACCTGTCTATTGAGTGCTGCATCTGGCTATTTCATCCTGCTCTGCTTTAGTGGAAAATTTTGTCCTCTAGGATTTACCCAAGACTCTTCTCAGGCATCTCTCAGAGCCTTCTGTCCTGTAGTGTGGGGACCTGCAATTCCAGGTAGCAGCCCCAGATTCCTCCAGGGAAGATACCCAGTATCTTTTTTCTTTTTCAGTGAAGATCTTTCCCCTGGGATCCAAATGAAACGCCTTCAAGCATCTCCTGGAGTCTCTGGGACCTTCCTATAGAGAGAGATCACAGGTAGCAGCCCCAGACTCCTCCAGGGAAGGTAACCAATACTTTTTTCTTTTTCAGTGAGGATCTTTAGTCCAGCATCCAAATGGAAATCCTCCCAATCATCCCCTTCAGTCTTCTAGGATCTTCCTATAGGGACCTGAGAGCATGGGAAGAAGTTCGAGAATCCTCCAGGGAAGGTACCCACTATCTCTTTTCTTTTTCAGGGAAGATTTTTTTGTCCAGCATCCAAAATAAAATTCCCGCTGTCATCCCTTGGAGTCTTCTGGGACCTTCCTATGGGAACCTGAGATGACGGGTAGCAGCCCCAGATTCCTCCAGGGAAGATACCCAGTATCTGTTTGCCTTTTCAGTGAAGATATTTACTCTGGGATCCAAATGAAACTCTGTCAAGCATTTTCTGCAGTCTTCTGTGACCTCCCTATAGGAACTTGAGATCACGGGTAGCAGCCCCAGACTCCTCCAGGGAAGATACCCAGTATCTGTTTGCCTTTTCAGTGAAGATATTTACTCTGGGATCCAAATGAAACTCTGTCAAGCATTTTCTGCAGTCTTCTGTGACCTCCCTATAGGAACTTGAGATCACGGGTAGCAGCCCCAGGCTCCTCCAGGGAAGATACCTAGTATACTTTTTCAGTGAGGATCTTTCATCCGGCATCAAATTCGAATCCTCCCTATAATCCCCTGAAGTCTTCTGGAACCTTCCTATAGAGTACTTGAGGTCACGGGTAGCAGCCCTAGACTCCTCCAGGGAAGATACCCAGTATCTTTTTTCTTTTACTGTGAAGATCTTTCCCCTGGGATCCAAATTAAACTCCTTCACGCATCTCCTGCAGTCTTCTGTGACCTTCCTGTAGGGACCGGAGATCACGGGTAGCAGCTCCAGACTCCTCCAGGGAAGATACCCAGTACCTTTTTTCTTTTCCAGTGAAGATTTTTTGTCCAGCATCCAAATTTAAATCGTCCTTACCATCCCCTGGAGCCTTCTGGGACATTCCTATAGGGACTTGAGATCCCGGGTAGCAGCTCCAGACTCCTCCAGGGAAGATACCCAGTACCTTTTTTCTTTTCCAGTGAAGATTTTTTGTCCAGCATCCAAATTTAAATCGTCCTTACCATCCCCTGGAGCCTTCTGGGACATTCCTATAGGGACTTGAGATCCCGGGTAGCAGCCCCAGACTCCTCCAGGGAAGATACCCAGTATCTTTTTTCTTTTCCAGTGAAGATTTTTTGTCCAGCATCCAAATTTAAATCGTCCTTACCATCCCCTGGAGCCTTCTGGGACATTCCTATAGGGACTTGAGATCCCGGGTAGCAGCCCCAGACTCCTCCAGGGAAGATACCCAGTATCTTTTTTCTTTTCCAGTGAAGATTTTTTGTCCAGCATCCAAATTTAAATCGTCCTTACCATCCCCTGGAGCCTTCTGGGACATTCCTATAGGGACTTGAGATCCCGGGTAGCAGCCCCAGACTCCTCCAGGGAAGATACCCAGTATCTTTTTTCTTTTCCAGTGAAGATTTTTTGTCCAGCATCCAAATTTAAATCGTCCTTACCATCCCCTGGAGCCTTCTGGGACATTCCTATAGGGACTTGAGATCCCGGGTAGCAGCCCCAGACTCCTCCAGGGAAGATACCCATTATACTTTTTCTTTTTCAGTGAGGATCTTTCATCCGGCGTCCAAATTCAAATCCTCCCTATCATCCCTTGGAGTCCTCTGGCACCTTCCTAGAGGTACTTGAGATCCCGGGTAGCAGCCCCAGACTCCTCCAGGGAAGATACCCAGTATCTTCTTTTGTTTTTCAGTGAGGAACTTTCATCTGGCATCCAAATTAAAATTCTCCCTATCATCCCCTGGAGTCTTCTTGGACTTTCCGATAGGGACTTGAGGTCACGGGTAGCAGCCCCAGACTCCTCCAGGGAAGCTACGCAGTATCCTTTTCTTTTTTCAATGAAGATCTTTCCCCTGGCATCTAACTGAAAATCCTTAAAGTGTTGTATGGAGTCTTCTGGGACCTTCCTATGAGTACTCTAGATCACGGGTAGCAGCCCCAGACTCCTCCAGGGAAGATACCCAGTATCTTTTTTCTTTTTCAGTTAGGATCTTTTGTCCAGCAGCTAAATTAAAATCCTCCCTATCGTCCCCTGGAGACTTCTGGGACCTTCCTAGAGGGACCTGAGATCATGAGTAGCAGCCCCAGACTCCTCCAGGGAAGATACCCAGTATCTTTTTTCTTTTTCAGTTAGGATCTTTCGTCCAGCAGCTAAATTGAAATCCTCCCTATTGTCCCCTGGAGACTTCTGGGACCTTTCTAGAGGGACCTGAGATCATGGGTAGCAGCCCCAGACTCCTCCAGGGAAGATACCCAATATCTTTTTTCTGTTTCTGTGGAGATCTTTCCCCTGGGATCTAAATGAAACTCCATCAGGCACCTCCTAGAATCTTCTGGGGCCTTACTATAGGCACCTGAGATCACAGGTAGCAGTCTGAGATTCCTCCAGGCAAGATACCCAGTATCTTTTTTCTTTTTCATTGAGGATTTTTCATACAGCATCCAAATTTAAATCTTCCCTATCATCTTCTGGAGTCTTCTGGGACCTTCTCATAGGGACTTGAGGTCATGTGTAGATGCCCCAGACTCCTCCAGGTAAGATACCCGTTATACTTTTTTTTTTTCAGTGAGGATCTTTCGTCCAGCATCCAAATTTCAATCATCCCTATCATCCCCCGAAGTCTTCTGGGACCTTCCTATAGGAACTTGAGATCACAGGTGCAGCCCCAGAGTCCTCCAGGGAAGATACCCAGTATCTTTTTTCTTTTTCAAAGAGGATTTTTCGTCCAGCATCCAAATTTATATCCTCCTTATCATCCCCTGGAGTCTTCTGGGACCTTCTTATGGGAACTTGAGATAATGGGTAGCAGCTGCAGACTCTTCCAGGGAAGATACCCAGTACCCTTTTTCGGTGAGGATCTTTCATTCGGCATCCAATTTGAAATCCTCCCTATCATCCCCTGAAGTCTTCTGGAACCTTCCTAGATGTAATTTAGATCATGGGTAGCAGCCCCAGAGTCCTCCATTGAAGATACCCAATATCTTTTTTCATTTTCAGTGAAGATTTTTTGTCCTGTATCCAACTTTAAATCCTCCTTATCATCCCCTGGACTCTTCTGGAACCTTCCTATAGGAACTTGAGATCAAGGTTAACAGCCCGAGACTTCCTCCAGGGAAGATACCCAGTATCTTTTTTCTTTTTAATTGAAGATCTTTCCCCTGGGATCCAAATGAAACTCCGCAAGCATTTTCTCGAGTCTTCTGGGCCCTTCCTATGAGTACTCTAGATCACGGGTAGCAGCCCCAGACTCCTCCAGGGAAGATACCTAGTATACTTTTTCTTTTTCTGTGAGGATCTTTTGTCCAGCATCCAAATTTAATTCCTCCCTGTTATCCCCTGGAGTCTTCTGGGACCTTCCTAGAGGGACCTCAGATAATGGGTAGCAGCCCCAGACTCCTCCAGGGAAGAAGCCCAGTATCTTTTTTCTTTTTCAGTGAGGATCTCTCATCCAGCATCCAAATAAAAATCCTCCCTAATATCCCCTGATGTCGTCTGGGACCTTGCCATAGAGACTTGAGATCATGGCTAGCAGCCCCAGACTCCTCCAGGGAAGATACCCAATACCTTTTTTCTTTTTCAGTGAGGATCTTTCGTCCGGCATCCAAATTGAAATCCTCCCTATCATGCCCTGCAGTCTTCTGTGACCTTCCTATAGGGACCTGAGATCACGGGTAGCAGCCCCAGACTTCTCCAGGGAAGATACCTAATACCTTTTTCCTTTTTCAGTGAGGGTCTTTCATCCAGCATCCCAATTAACATCCTCCATATCATCCTCTGGAGTCATCTGGGACCTTCCTATAGAGACCTGAGATCACAGGTAGCAGTCCCAGAGTACTCCAAGGAAGGTACCGGATAGGATTTGTGGCTTTAGGGAATTGTCTCTTCTCTGGGATCCACCCGAGACTCCTCCCAGGCATCTCCCAGAGTCTTCTGTCCTGTAGTTCTGGGACCTAAAATCCCAAGCACCAATGCCAGACTCCTCTAAGGAAGGTACCCCAGGTGATATCTCTCTTTAGGGAATTGTTCTCTGGGATTGAGCCGAGACTCCTCCTAGGCATCTCCCAGAGTCTTCTATTCTGTAGTTTTGGGACCAAAAATTCCGGGTAGCAGCCCCAGACTCCTCCAGAGAAAATCGCAGGATGAATGCTCTGCCTTGGTGGAAACTTTTGTCCTCTAGGATCCAGACGAGACTCCTCCCAGAGTTTTCTGTCCTGTAGTTCTGGGACCTAAAATCCCAAGCACCAACCCCAGACTCCCCCAAGGAAGGTACCTGAGATAATTTGTCTCTTTAGGAAATTGTCTATTCCCTGGGATCCACCCGAGACTCCTCTCAGGAACCTCCCAGAGTCTTCCGTCCTGTACTTTTGGTACCTGCAATGCCACGTAGCAGCCCCAGACTCCTCCAAGGATGATACTGTGGGATGTTTCTCTGCTTTGGCAGAAAGCTCTGTCCTTCAGGATCTACCCAAGACTCCTCCCAGGCATCTCCCGGAGTCTTCTGTCCTCTAGTTCTGGGACCTAAAATCCTTGGTACCAACCTGGGACTCCTCCAGGAAAGGTACCTGAGAAGATTTGTCTCCTTCGGGAATTGTCTGTTCTCTGGCATCTTTCTTTGGGCTCTTGCCACTGGGATCCAAATGAAACTCCTGCAAGGATCTCCTGGAGTCTTCTGGGACCTTCCTATAGAGACCTGAGATCACGGGTAGCATCCCCAGAGTACTCCAAGGAAGGTACCTGATATGATTTGTGGCTTTAGGGAATTGTCTCTTCTCTGGGATCCACCCGAGACTCCTCCCAGGCATCTCCAGAGTCTTCTGTCCTGTAGTTATGGGACCAAAATCCTTGGTACCAACCTCGGGCTCCTCTAAGGAAGGTACCTGAGATACGTGTCGCTTTAGGGAATTGTCTGTTCTCTGAGATCAACCCGAGACTCCTCCTAAGCATCTCCCAGAGTCTAGCATTTTCTAGTTTTGGGACCTAAAATCCTTGGTAGCAGCCCCAGACTCCTCCAAGGATGTTTCTTCTGCTTTGAAGGAAATCTCTGTCCTCCAGACTTCTCCAGGGAAGACACCTGGGACCTTTTCTTATTCAGTGAAGATCTTTTGTCCAAGATCCAAATAAAACTCTTTCAAGCTTCTCCTGGAGTCTTCTGGGACCTTCCTATAGGAACCTGAGATCATGGGTAGCAGCCCCGGACTTCTCCAGAGATAAGAATAGGATGTTTTTTTTCCTGCAAAGGAACAATCTGTTTTCTGCAGGATCTACCCAAGACTCTTCCTGGCCATCTCCCAGTGTCTTTTTACCTGCAATTTAGCGATCTGAGATTCTAGGTAGCAGCCCCAGAGTCCTCCAAGACAGGTACCCGAGATGATATTTCTCTTTAGGGTATTGTCTGTTCTCTGGGATCCACTTGAGACTCCTCCCTGGCATCACCCAATGTCTTTTGACCTGTAATTTACAGACCTCAGATCCCAGGTAGCAGCCCTAGAATCTTCTAAGGAACCTAACTGAGGGGTTTTTTTTCTCCTTTCAAAAAAACCTCTCTGCTCAGAGATTCACCCCTGACTCCTCCAAGGCATCTCTCACACCCCTAACTCTTCCAGGGAAGCTTCCTTCTGTTTTGCAGAAGGTTCTCTGCCTCAGGATCCACTGACCCTCCCATCAGGGTTAGGTCAGGGTTTGAATTCTGTTCTGTGACTTCACAAACGCACAGCTCCAGGGACCCTGGGGCTAGAAAAGGCATGCCCGGGGAGCACTGTATTTCACCAACAGTGCTCCCTCCACACCTTTCTTGTCTGGGCCACCATGGTGCTGGGGGCCTCAGCCTCAGCCCAAACTGCCGTGAGCTGCAGCATCGCGAAGCACCTTTAGTGGAGGAACAGTCCCTGGACGTTTTCAAGTTTTGTGCTCAGCTGTAGGGAGAGGGCCGGAGAGCGTTGGGACCGTTACAAACGAAGCTCCTTAGTGTTGGTGGGGCTGTGGAAGTGCTGCCAAGGGATAGTGAAGGCAAGCAATTTGATCGGACCAATTTGAATGCAATGATGCAGGAATTCCTTACTTACAGAAAACTCACTTGGTTACAGCCCACGCTAAGGGATGCTGGACTGAACTCACACTCCTTTCCTTTGGAGGAATTCTGAAAGGAAAAGGAACCAAAGAACTGTTACACAATGTAAAATTGTATTGCACGGGAAATGTTTATGTATTTGCTTGCTTTAAGAACTAAAGGTGGTTTCAAAACCCCAAAACACAAGATAGAAAGCAAGGGTACCCCCTCTGAACATGATGACTCAATGGGAGGGTCTTCCTCATTGCTCGCGTCACCAGTCTCTGTGTGGATCATTCTGAGCTGATTCTAACCCAATTTTCCTTTGTATGTCTCTTCCATGCAGTAATTAATCATAGAATCATTTGGGCTGGAAGGGATCTTTAAAGTCCATCTAGTCCAACCCCACCTGCAATGAGCAGGGACATCTTCAACTAGATCAGGGTGCTCACAGCCCCGTCCAAACTGACCTGTAATGTTTCCAGGGGCGGGGCATCTTCCACCTCTCTGGGCAACCTGGGCCAGTGTCTCCGCACCCTCATCATAAAAAAAAAATAAAAAATTCTTCTCAGGTGCTCCATCCCTGCTCATTGCAGGTGGGGTTGGACTAGGCGGCCTTTAAAGGTCCCTTCCAACCCAAACTATTCTATGCTTTCACTGACATTTCCTTGTTGGCTCCTATTCCCTCAGCGGCCCCTGGGCTCGTCTCCATATGACTCCAAGTGTGTCGTGCCCAGCACATCTCAGAGCAAGAGGCCGAGGACCCTTGCTGGCACCCCATCCCTCCAGCCTTGGCGCATTCCCACAGCTTGTCACGGACAAGCCTGATGTTATCGCCCTCCCACTTCAAGCCTAGTTTAAAGCTCTGGCAAAGACCCTCATCCCCCTTGCAGAAAGGGGAATCCCATCTGACACCAGCAAGCCTGGCGTTAGGGAGGGCATCTCATTTGTAAAAAACCAAAATTGTGGCAGCGACATCAGCCATGGAGCCATGTATTAGTAGACTGGGTCCATCTGTTTCTTCCAGTGTTGCCGCACACAACTGGAAGGAGAGAGGGAAAAAGAGCCTGTGCTGCAGAGTCCCTTACCAACAGCCCAACAGCCCTGGAGCCTCTTCCCATTGCCCTTGGACTACACATTGTGGCTTCATCGCCACCCCCGTGGCAGAGCAGCAATGGGCACCGGTCCCAGGGCCGACCAGGCTGGGAAGTTTCCTCCTGATGTCCTTAAGCCGGGCCCCAGGGAGGCAGCTGACTTGTCCGGCATATTGGTCCCTCTGTTCCTCTGAGGAGGGATTCGCCCGTGACTATAACCTGTCTTTTCTTCTTCCTGGGGGTGGTCACCGTACAGGGGTGGGCCTTTCTGACCTTGACAACACCTCTGGTGTAGGCCGCCCATCATCCACTGACTGGCCTGCCAGATCCCTGTTGCACAGAGTCCCCCGGGAAGGGGAGGTGGGCAGGGAGGGGGGTTCCCCTGCCATCCCCAGTGTGGACTCGCCTCCATTCAGCCCTTTGCTTTAAGCTACTGCCTTCAGCCTGGAGAGGGGAGGACACAGGAGCCCCTTGATCTTGGGTTTTCCCGGTGGCTGTTCCCGTTCCTGTCCCGGGGAGGGGAGGGCAGGGCAGGGCAGGGCAGGGTCCCACCGGCCTCGCCCAGACTCTGGGGCGCTCCTCAACCTCCCTCCTGCAGCTCTGCGGAGGACGCGGCTTTCTGCCGGGCGGGTGCCACAGCTGAGCTCCTCCGGCGAGGGTGGCGGCCACCGGCCGGACTCACCTCTGGAGCTCACCAGGTCACCCGCGGCGCCACGCTCCGTTGCCCGCTCCGCTGGCGGCGCTCCCCAGGCTGCTTTCGACAGGGGCGGGGGTGGCCGAGACCCGCCAACCCCGGAGCGGCTCCCTCGGCCACCGGCCGCTCCCGCCGGTACCGCGCGTTTGAGCCTCCCGCCGTTGCCCGGACAACGCCCGGCCTCGCCAGCGGCTCTCGGAGAGCTGCCGGCTCCCGTTCGGCTCGGCTCGGCTCGGTTCGGCTCGGCTCGGCTGCTGTCGGCTCTGCCCGCGTTCGCTCGGTTCGGCCCGATCCCACTCGCCGCCACTCGTTTCGGCTCGGCCCTGGAGGGGCTCAGGACAAGCGCCGAGATTTTCTCACATCCGAGTTCGTGCTCTGGCTGCAAGACCGTCCTTATTCTTGTTACCAGACTTGTTAAACATTTGAACATTTGGTTAAGAAATTTTCCACTATGACTTTTTTAAAGCGCTCGTAACTTCTTGATGGGCTTTTCTCTCTCTTCCTTTTGGGAATGTTTGACAGATAGACTTTTTTTAGTGTCATTCTGCCTCACTCCGTGGGTGCTGTCCTGGTACCTGAACTCTGTGAACACTTTGTTACTGACTTGAAAAGGAGAAGGGCTGGGCTCGATTTTTATTGGTTTTCATACTGTTATTTTAGTAAATAATGAAGCGTTCTCCAGATGCCTTGCTGGGTCTGTGCAAATCACTAATGACAGGAAAGAAACATCTGAAGCAGAATTCTCATGAAAGCTACCAAAATCCATATAGTCTGAAACACGTGCATGCCAAAATTTCAGTCAACTCATTTTTACGAATAAAAAAAGCTGTGCCAGACCCTGACATGTCAAAATCCAAAAGAAATTGTGCTGGTGTTTCCAGGGAGGTGTATTTCCCAACCCAGTGCCTCGTTGGTTTGCATCCTTCAGGGTTTGACTGGTTCAGGTTCCCTGATTCTGCACCAGTGCAACGAAACAGCTCCTCAGTTTGGGAAAAAACCCTTTGCTGCCCAAATTCTGTGAAGAGATCGGCATGTGCGACTCGGCATGACACCAAAATGAATGTTGGGCCTGTTCCTGTGGAAGCCAGGAGCAACAAATGTCCCTCCCTGTTTTGATGGTGAAATGAGTAGGTACTTGGGAGAGCAGCAGAAGAGGGGTGTTTAGTCACTGAATCAATGACAAGAAGATGGTGCCTGCAATAGGAACGGAAGCGTCTGTTGGATCTTTGCTCGTGGACTGTAACAGGGGAAGTTTATTTGCTTTGTATAAAGGCCCTTCGTTCTCAAGGAAAACAATGATTCCGTTGGTTTCTTTTGGAACTTGGGACTTTTTAAGAACTTCTAACTTTTCGTCTGTATGTGATTCGCATTCCTTCCTAGTTGACCCCTAATTTCAAACAAAAAACAGTAATAAAAATAATTATCAGGCAAGACTGAAGTGGAAACAAAAAAGCCCAAACTGAGTACTTTTTTATTTTTAAGACAACATAGCATATTTCTTAATGAAGTGAGATTTGGGCAACAGCAACTCTTTGCACAAATACAGCCCACACGTAGGTGTGTCATTATGCAAACATTTAAAGGATTCAAGAGTTTTTATTGCTCTCAGACAGGTCTCTGAACAACCAAATCGGTACCCAGCAATAAGGAGTTACACAGGAGTAAGGCTAAGGCTTCCACATCTGACCTGTTTCTTCTCTCCCGTGAAATAGTCGTCTCATACTTCCATACAGCTATTTTTAAATTAGGCATCTCTTTACTAAGGAAATTAATAAAAACCTCAAGATATGAATCGTAAACAGAAGGGGGCTATTCTTAGAGCACCCTCTGCAGTTAGCAATATTCTGACATGAAGAGGATTATCTTTTGCTGTCTATGGATAGTAATTAGCGCTTTGGAACCACTTCACTATTCTAATGGCAGCACATAGCATTCAATTCATTCACCGTGACATTTTCAAAGGAGTCAGTAAAATTCTATCTCATAACATGTTGACTTGACTGTGAGTGAAAAAAACTCCACTTACTTGGTTCTTAGAAATATTATGTTGAGCAATGGACCCACAGAAGCAACTGCCTTAGCTTGATTAAGGTGCAGTCCTGATTCTATGCATCACGTTGGGCCAGTTATGTGGAATCGAGCCGTGGAAATAGAAGAAGTAACCTTAGGACTGGTTCTAAAGCTGTAGGCTGTAAGATGTGTTTCAAACTTCTCTGTTTTTTCTCCTTCACTTTTGAGGCTTGAGGATTAACGCTTATCCCCTTGACTGTGCTCAGTTGAACGTTTACAGGTTAAAAAATAAATTAAGAAAGGAAACTTCCATGTCTTTCTTTATGAAAAAGATGGTATGAATGTCTTAGCTACCGAGTATCACGTATGTGTCACTGGTTTCTTTCACACATTTTACCTTTTTCAACACTTTTTGTCTAGAGTAAAATGATTCCTTAGTTTAAACAATATATCTGTGGCGATTTGCCACAATAATGCAATAATGCTCAGCCCCAAAAATGCATTTAAAAGAAAAACAACAAGCCCCAAAGGAAGCAATACTCATATGTAAACGTAAGCAGCTCTATTCATGGGTATCAAGGATCTTTGTCATTTGAGGGTAATTAATTGTCTGGTTTGGTTTAGCTTGCCCACCTTCCCACTGAATGTACCCCAGGAGGGACTGGCCTTTACTGTACACAAAGTAAGTGATTTCTGTTACAGAATCGTAGAATTGTCTAGGTTGGAAGGGACCTTTAAGATCGTCTAGTCCAACCATCAATCTAACACTGACAAAAACAAAAAAACACATCACTAAACCATGTCTCTAAGCACTATGTCAACCCACCTTTTGAACAGCTCCAGGGATGATGCCTCAACCACTTCCCTGGGCAGCCCATTCCAAAGCTTAATAACCCTTTCTGTGTCAAAATTGTTCCTAATGGCCAATCTGAAACTCCCCTGGCACAACCCCTTGTCCCATTGCCTGTTCCTTGGGAGAAGAGACCAACCCCCGACTCTCTACACCCTCCTTTCAGGGAGTTGTAGAGAGCGAGATAAGGTCTCCCCTCAGCCTCCTCTTCTCCAGACTGAACCCCCAGCTCCCTCAAGCCTCTCCTCATAAGACTTATTCTCCAGACCCCTCACCAGCTCTGTTGCCCTTCTCTGGACCCACTCCAGCACCTCAGTGTCTTTTTTGTGGTGAGGGGCCCAAAACTGGACACAGCCCTCGAGCCCCCCGGTACAGGGGGACGGACCATCACCTCCCAAGTCCCACCACACTGTTCCTGACACAGGCCAGGATGCTGTTGGCCTTCTTGGCCACCTGGGCACACTGCTGGCTCATGTTCAGCCAAGAGTTGACCAACACCCCCAGGTCCTTTTCTGCCAGGCGGCTCCAGCCGCTCTGCCCCAAGCCTGGAGCGTTGCATGAGGTTGTTGTGACCCAAGGGCAGGACCCGGCATTTAGCCTTGTTGAACCTCATCCCATGGGCCTCAGCCCATCCATCCAGCCTGTCCAGATCCCTCTGCAAAGCCTTTCTACCCTCCAACAGATCAACACTCCCACCCAACTTGGTGTCGTCTGTGAACTTATTGAGGGTACACTCGATCCCCTCGTCCAGATCATTGAAGATATTAAAGAGAACGGGTCCCAGTACCCAGCCCTGTGGGACACCACTCGTGACCAGCCGCCAACTGGATTTGACTCCATTCCCCACCACTCTCTGGGCCCGGCCTCCAGCCAGTTTTTAACCCAGCGGAGAGTCCTCCCATCCAAGCCATGGGCAGCCAGTTTCTCCAGGAGGATACTGTGCGAGACCATATCAAAGGCCTTGCTAAAGTCCAGGTAAACAACATCCACAGCCTTTCCCTCATCCAGCAAGCGGGTCACTTTGTCATAGAAGGAGATCAGGTTCATCAAGCAGGACTTATCTCTTGTGAACCTGGGCCTGATCACCTGGGTGTCCTTCATGCGCTCGGGATAATGGCACTCAGGATGATCTGTTCCATGACCTTCCCAGGCACCGAGGTCAGACTGACAGGCCTGGAGTTCCCCAGATCATCCTTCCGGCCCTTCTTGTGGGTGGGCGTCACATTTGCTAGACACCAGTCAGCTGGGACCTCCCCAGTTTGCCAGGACTGCTGGTAAATGATGGAGAGTGGCTCAGTGAGCACTTCCACCAGCTCCCTCAGTACCCTTGGGTGGATCCCATCTGGGCCCATAGACTTGTTTGTATCCAGGTGTTGGAGCAGGTCCCTCACCGCCTCCCTTTGGATCACGGGGGCTTTATTTTGCTCCCCGCCCTGATCTGCTGGCCCAGGAGTCTGTGTACTCAGGGAACAACCAACTCTATTGCTAAAGACTGAGACAAAGAAAGCATTAAGTACCTCAGCCTCCTCCTCATCCTTTCCCCTTATCCATTCTTAGTCTACAAATCAGTGACAGAGTTTTCCTTCAGTATTTTCATGCTTTATTCATTCATATTTCCCCATGCTAATGAACCTTTTTTGATCCAGAATGTGCAACACATTTACCTCCATGGTTGCAGTGCTGTCTAGGAACTGGCAGAGTGCTGGCCACTACATTTGGGCTCCTCTTTAGCCTTCCTTCAGAGGAAGACAACTTTGGCCACAGCTGGGCATCCCTGTGGAAGAGTCTGTCTTGTGCACATGCAGAACGACTAACTGTGACCTTCTGGTGGTGCCACTGCAGGTATGCAGTTATGGCTGCAGTCTTCAGCATGGATGGTGACAGCTCTGCAGGTGTACGCCACAGGGTGGGAGGATGGTACCATCTAATTCCTCCCCTCTCTGAAACCTCCCCAATAACGACTCTATCAACCAAGATTGTAAGACAACACAGAGCTGAGTGAAGCCATGAGAACAGCATCTAGCATAGCTGTGGCTGTGTTCAATGGAGGCACGGTGCCTGTTGTCACTGCAAAGTGATCACACAGTACATCTCATACCTGTAATTGCTGTCTCCCGGGGGCAATTGCAACAACGGCACTGGCTCGGCACCTGTCACTCAAATACTGATATAGAAGCTGTTTTATTAGGAACTTAGAAACTTAACTTCACTGGACTGTAATGTCATAAATTTTTTTGGAATTTTCTTTGTGTAATTCATACTGATTTTTTTTTCTTAGGAGCTCTTCGTTAAAATAAAAATGCAAGTGGTGCAGTGACTGGGTATATGGCAGTCCTTATGTGGTGGGTAAGAGTTCATACAAAGTTTGAGAAATAAACATTTATTAGAGATAGATATTGATTAAGTTGGCTTCTTTATCATATTATGGCTTCAATGTTATTTATCTTTAACCCAGGCATCCCCACTGTCTGTAATCTGGGCACAGCCATGATCTTTGAACTCAAGAAAGACAAGACTGCTAACTGTGTTTTGCATTCAGTGTTTAAAAACACGTTTTTCTTAGAATCAGAACTCTCCTTTTTCAGCTGAATAATGCCATAGTGGCAGGAAATAACTAATACATTATAGGGCCATATGGATGCAGCTCTGGAAGATATTCACTATATTGGTTCAGCTGTCAGCTATCATGGTTATTTTGCTTCCTGCTGGTGAATAATGGTCTCTTTGCAGTGATACATCTTCTTCACACTGAAATGGTATCTCTGTGAGGAGCTAAGATGCAACATGTTATTGGTTTTATTATTTTTTTTCTTCAACATCAACTGTACAGAAAATATGTCCAAAAGTTCCTTCATCACTGAACAGACTCCCTGCTCTGGTTCATAAACTGCTCTCTTTCTTTTCCTTCAAACACCTTCTTAAACCCATTTCATTGAGGAGCTCCTCTTGCTGCCTTCTGCTGAACATCTGCTGTCCGCACAATATCCTAACCTCATTTTTATGAAGTTTTTGCCTAGTGTGTATTTTAAACCACTTAAAATAGGATAGGTGTTTATAGACTACCATGTTGAGTAGTGGGACTGCAGAAATGACTTCTCAATAACATACTTAACCAGAACATGAGTTAGATTCTTTTAAAAAGACAAAAAGAAAAACAAGATAACATAGTTACAAAACTCCTGAGAGATTTCAGAAAACTGAATCTCGGATGGTGAAGACATACTACGTTTCCTCAAGCCATCAGAACTACAACGATGTAACAAGCCCCAAAGTAACAGAGGTGGCAGTATAAAAGAAAGACCTTTTTATCAGTGTAAGATAGTTCTCTACCATGCTAATTACATGATGCAGGAAATAATTTGATCAGTAATTAATTATGGTATTCAAGTCATTCTGGGTGAGAAGAAAATCATGTAAACTCTGAGTAACCTGGGAGACCTGACATTCTGGTGCAGAACCGGCACTTTGTTCACATTTTGTCCATTTCTTCCCTGTCTTCTACACTTTTAATCTTTGGGATTCTTTTTTTCCCTTTGTAATCTCGCTATTACAGGTAAATATTACAGGTAAAGGAAAATCACTTCTGAATACAGTGTCCTTCTTTTCCTTCTCCTTTCCTGCACACATATGCATAGAGGTCCTCTTAAGAAAATCTTTTCCGTAGAGGTCTACCACTAGTAACACGTACAAAATGCTGGCCACGTACAAAAACATATGGGCTTAGAAACAAATGGTAGCATGGTTGGTGCTGTAGATGCGTAGCACCGAAACATTTAAGAAGTACTCACAATGTCTGATTTCTATTTGTACTTACTTTGTGCAGAATGTCCTCAAGGTGCATATGGGTATGGATGCTGGCAGATATGTGACTGTCTGAACAACTCAACCTGAGACCTCACCACGGGAACTTGTTGCTGCAGCCCAGGCTGGAAAGGGGCCAGGTGTGATCAAGGTAAAGCCTAGATGCAATCTACTTATTGGAATTGTTTTATATAAAATTTGGATTAACCTATTAAATGCCATCTCTGTATGATTCACTAAATTGATCTGATAAGGCATGTGTGTTGAAATAGTCCATTCTATTGAATTATATGTGTTCTGTAGATTTTGTATTATAGTATTTGTTAAGTATGAGATGCCTCAGTGATAGTTTATTGGAGCAAAGCACCCAACTGTAGATTGCATGAGGTTTTTTGCAATGCTGTGCAAAGCTGCTGATAGAGCATGTGCTTTACCTGCTCTTCCTATAGAATGTTCTGACTTTTACAACTCCATGAAAACCTCTCTGCCTATGAATATGAGTGCTTTTCCTGGTGTTACTAGATACAGTTGAATTAGCAGAAAGGTTTAGAAGTTCAATATTGGATTCTGCTCCTGAAACATAAGCCTCTGAATTTATGTGACATATTTTCATTTCTTCTTGCATTTCAGCTGGTGTAATTATAGTAGGAAACGTGACCAGTTTAAGCCGTACCAGTACTGCCATCCCTGCTGATTCTGACCAGGCAGTATGCAGCATTGTTCTTTTCCTGCTCATCCCCAGTCTTGGTCTAACCAAAATTCAGGCTCAAATCTGGGCTTTTTTAGAAAAGGGTTTCAATCCTGTGCTCGGTGTTCAACTTTACATTTTCTTAGAGCATTTGTACTAGCACTTAAGACTCTTAGAGATACTGGCTGTGGTTCTGTTCATAGAGATATTGTATAGATAGAATGATTTTAGGGTTTTGTAAGGCTTCTAGCATAGTACCTCGATGCAATTGGATTAAAAAATTAATACTCCGTAACATCAATAAAAGCTATTTGAATGGATTAGTAACCACATAAGTGCCAGGCCTCTGAAGACAGTTGTCAGGCATTGCTGACTGCTGAGGCTTATATTGGGATTTATACGGAGAGAAATCTGTTCCTGACAGATAATTGCAAAGCTTTAGACTTAGGCACCAGGTATTTAGGCTGTTCCTGCAGATCAAGGGACTGGAACAGAGTGACCTTGGCCAACACAATGGGAGTCATTCACTTTGGAAGCAAAGCACTGAGAATTGGGGTGAACTTTGCATACCCTGAGATTTTTGCCTTTCTGGTAGATATGATTTATCCAAACAAAAAATATGCTCTGATCAAACAGCAGTTATTAGGCTCATTCAAGAGTAACTGAGGGAAACGTAATGGCCTGTGGCATATGTGAGGTCAAACTAGATAATTTAATGGTCCCATATGACCTTTCCTGTTCAGAAAGCTACTGTTTGAAAGTGCGCAAGCAAAGAGGAGCAATGCTGCTGTCACTCTGGACTGAGAAGTTTCACAGTGTGGATAAGAGAATTATTCTGCTAAGGTAGAAATTAGTCCCAAAGCCATTTTTAAAACTTTAGAAGCTGTTATCCAATCACTCTTCTTTGATTTTAAAACTACCGTTTTTCATGTAATTTTTCTCAGGTGCTTTTGGACTTGCTAAGGGGATATTTGGGAAAGTCCCTGAAAGGTGAGTATATTTTCTGATTCATTTACATAAAATGACATAGACATTCGATTTACTCTTCTAAATTAGCTTCGGTTTCTGTGTGAAGAGACTGTAGAATAATTTTGCACTAAATTATTCCTAGACAATGAATCAATGCTTGAAGCTTGTTTGCTTTTTATTCTTTTTGAGGAGAGGGATTTAAAAAAACAAACAACACACCAAACCCCAAAACCAAACCAAGCCTTTCTAAGTCCCCTGTGTGTCACATACATTAAATGTGTCCATAATGCTTGAGTTATGAAATGGCTCTATTCTAAACAACAGAAGGAGAATGGCCCTTGAATTCAGCCAGGTAAAGACGCATGCTACCTCTTACATGCTGTGAAAGGCTTTTAAAAGAGAGAGAATTCCTCTTGCAAATGGCACAGTCAATGTAGGACTGCATGACTATGAGCCTGCAGTGCTTCATCACATTCACCGCAGGCCTTTGGAAAGGATATAAAAATATGAATACACAGACAGGAAAAAAAAATCTTCAGAAATTCAGGGTAATGGGGATGTCTTGATCTTTGAACTTTATATTAGACTGTACTGGTGTGTGCCACTATTTTTGTTGTATGATTAAGTCATGCCAAGGGTGACTGGAATGCTTGGATATCTAATGAAAAAAGGGTGGCTAAACCCATATAAGTGATACGTTAAATATGTAGACAAAAGCAGCTGGTTTGTCACCTTGTGTATAATACAGGTCAATTAAGCTGAAGGAATGATTTATGACACCTGACAACTCCTGCTTTTGGAGGATTAGGGGAAGCCCAATGTAAAATATCTAAAGGAGGCACAGAGTTATGGGCGCCTATCGCTACACTGACAGGTTCACCAAGGTCTGTCTCATGCTGGGTAATCAGAGTTGGGAAATAGCTGGGAAAGTCTCAGCTATAAAGCTTAAATAGCACAGCATATCACAAAACAACACAGGTGTAAGAAAAATTAGGACACTGTTTTTGCAAAGGAACAGTCTGACTAGTTTTTGCAGAACTTTTTGGTGGGCTTGCATAGAGGTATCCTTAGGGAACGATTAACAACACAAAGGCTTCCCGGGAACATGCAAGAATGCTCATCCCTTAGACAAAGGAGACATCAGTCTGTGCCAGAACAGGAAGATGAATGTTTGACTGAGACCAGCAAACTTGAGCAATATTACCAAAGGAGGGAATAAATAAATAAGTGAAGTAATTGATACAGGCGGAGTGATGGGGAGAGGCAAACAGGGCTGGGACAAAGGAAAGGAGTCTCAGGTGTCTCTGATGGGCTGTGACCTCTGGAGTACCCAGCCAGTGGGGAAACAGGGGAGGGAAATTTTGGCCAGGAATAGGGAATAAAAACAAAAGGCGCCAAAACCCCATGTTCCCGCTTTCACTGGGTCACTCGTTCTTGCAAGAAGGTTCATATAAAATGTGCTTCGTATTGATCACTGCCTGAGGTGCTGTCATTGGACAAGGAGCGTTTCCCACACCGGGAACGAAGTGACGTGGATACCACAAAATCTCTTCCCAGCATAAGAAAATGCACCTCTTCTTAAACTACAGTTATTTGTCCTTCAGTTAAATCCTGAAATGACAAGCCACCTGATGTTTCATTTTCAGTTCCATGTGCATATTACAGAAATTTATAAGAAGCTGGATACTCTTTTAGTGTGGCTGCGTGCTCAAACTTCACAGCAAACAGCCAGTCCTAGAAGTCACCTCACCAGCTGCCCAGTCTTAGATCACTTTTCTTGTGATTTCAGCTCTTGGAAAGGCAGAAAGTATTCTGAAGTGCCTCTTAAAAACTGACTCTACATATATCTGTATTTAATGCTAGCTGCTATTTTAACCGGAATTGAAGGTACTCAGACTTTGCAACAGGAATTTGCATTTACCATAACAAGATCAGCCCAATAAAAGAGCATAGCAGTAGCCGTGCTTTCATTAATTGCTGTATAACAATTTTGAAGTGTTATGACTGATTCCATTTAAATATTCCTTTGTAAGTGATTTTTTGGAACTCCAAATTAAAGAATACCCTGTTAAGTAGCAACGTGCATAGTGTGTAGCATGCTGGAGAGTTTAATATGTTTTTCTTTTTCCAGATCTAGTGAAGAACTCAGAATACAATTTAAGTAATTGCTCATTAAGTAGTTCTGAGAACCCATATGCTACTATAAAAGACCCACCAGCTCTTGTACCAAAAAGTTCTGAATGTGGATGTGTTGAAATGAAGTCCCCAGCACACAGGGACTCCCCATGTGCTGGGATTGCCAGCTCTGCTTCAGCCAGTAAGAACGTTTATGAAGGTGGCAAGTACAAAATCTACTTCTAGACATTGAAGGATAAGGACAAAGAGCACAGGACTTTTTTGCTTTGAGTCAGTTTAATCAAAACACAGGAAAAATCACTGAAAAAAATGATGATGTGTTCAGATTTTATTTTCTGCTCAAAAACTATAACAACAATCTCATTCTTTTGAGATAAGTGGTGTAACGCACAAGAACAGAGTATGAAATGCCTTCAAGTCTGTTCTATAACCTACAGGTCCCTCTGAATTTCCCTGGTTTGAAAGCCTTTCTTTAACCAATAGCCTAAGATAAGCTTAGCATTTGATTGCAATATAATTCAGCTCTGGACCAGGCTGTTAAGTATGAACACAGCAGTAAGTGTATAGGAGGAATTGAAAAGATGCGTTTCCTCCTCTTGATCAGAAAAAACAGCATCTTCAGCCACAGACATAGTATTTCACTGATATGGGCCCTATCTGACCACTTTATTTCTGTAGTTACAGAAAACTTTGGGGTCTTGTGGAACGGTAGTTATCGTAATGGTCTCTGGACTGAAATAAAGCCTATGTCACATACCAATGGATACCATTTTCCTTTTTTGTCCCCAATTAGAGATTCCTCTGAAATCCATCAACATCGCCATTGTGTTTCTAAGGTTTTTTTATAAAAACCTTGATTAAAAACCCCAAATGTGGACTTTTTTTTTTTTTGTCTTTTTTTTTTTTTTTACTTTCTCCACACGCAAAGAGCAGATGCTGGTCCTCTTGCTCCTGCCAGTAACTATACTCCTGGCACGTCCCTGCTGCAAGCCCAGAGTGTAATTTAGTGTGAAGTCAAAACACCTCAAAATCAACCTTTAGTTCTACACCGCTGTTTCAGGACTCGTCAGGACAAGGAATCTTTATGTTGAAGGAGAAAGGATAGGATAGTTTGTAATGCAAACTGAAATAAGATACAGTGTTTGCTTTCTGCTTGCTGCTTGTAGTGTTGAATGTATGTGCTCTCTTTTATCACAGAACCTACTGGGAGCCTTGTCCAGGGAGCATTCAGTAGCAGTGGACGTTTCAGCCAGGACCCTTATGATCTTCCAGAAACCAGCCACTTTCTGTGTCATGATGACTTGCTACCAGTTGGAGATAGCCCCACATCCTCTATGAAGGAGGTCACCAGCGAATGACCCCAAAAGCTGATGTGGGAGCACAGCGGGACTTTGAAGGGGCAAAGTGTCATGGTTGTGATCCTTCCGCTAGTTTACCCTCATGTTTGGCTCCTAATCTGTCCAGCAGACAATTGCTGCACATTTAACAGAATCTCAACATGAGGTTTGTATTGTGTATACAAGTGACAGAGGGAAAAGCGCCACACTCTGGGGATAGTGATCATTCTTTTTTTCATGGCAGTAAATTTTATAGAAACAGGTATGCAACACATTTATACTGTAATATACTGGCTTAAAAATATTAGTTTGCAGATCAGTTTTGATAACATCCCATTTCAGCGACTTTAAATATAGACTTCACATTTGTCACGTTCCAGAGTAGAAATACTCTCAGGACAGTGCAATTTACCAAATACCACTTTGCACACTGGTTATGTAGAAGATAAACTGTCTTGCCAAATTATACCTTCCATTCTGATCTTTAGTCAAGACATCTTAGGAAACAAGATCTGATGGGGATAAATAAGTACGATACTGCAATTTGGGAAATCCATCATCAGGCTTTTTTTGTCCATTGTTGGTGGTGTGCAGACCTTACTTGAACAGTTTTGGAGGCAAAAGCACTGCATACCTCAATATTATATGATGCCTCAAGATCTCTTGGTACTTCAGAACCAGCACCAGTCTACAACAAATCTTTTGCTGTAGTGGTCGGCATTGCAACTGACCACCCTTTCTGCCATACACAACTAATAGTCCATGACATATCAGTAATTTTTTTGGTTGCCATGGGCTGATTATGTAAAGAGCAGACAAAGGTAATGACCACTGTAAATCTTAACCGCAAGGAAAGGTTTACATTTTATAAACAGGTAGTAATAATGACTGTAATATAGGATAAAAATAGTAAAGTGTTCTGATGGTTTTTGTCCCTTGAAGCAAAATCGTCCCCCAAGCACCTCAACCTAAAAATAAAATGGTTGATACAGCCTGGACATTCTCTTCCAGTGGAAAGTTACCTTTATAAGCCTAAAAGTGATGTGGCAGTATTGCTTCCAGCTGCTGCTGATGCCAGTGATGCTGCTTGCTCGCATGTTTGTAACACAACCCCAGGAGGCTTTTCCACTCTGCCCTGGCGGGAACTCCATGGCTTCTTCTGAATGGCTTGTTGCAAGGGTTGGTGTGTTCCTGATTGAGGTGGAACATGTACAGGCAGTCACATCATGTGGCGTATAATGGGAAGCACTGGTCCTTCCTTCTTTCTGTGTGGGGTTCATGTTTTGGCATGTGAGACCCGTGACACACAAAGAGCAGCCAATAGGTCAAAAGCTTGGTGTATGTGCTTTCTGGCTGAGCACAGGGAGCGCCACAACCATTGATATCTTTACACATGGACTGCAATACAGTCTGAGACAAAGAATTACCACTCTTGTGACAGCATTGAGATACTCCTAAGAAAATCACAACCAGTAGCCTTTGGAATACCAAATGCAACAGAGGATCAACTGGAAGGAAAACTGGGAAAAACTTTTGGAGTTTTTTTTTTAGAGGAACCCCAGAGCTGAAATGGAAATACAATTTGGTTTTGTTTGTTGTCACTGAAGTAGTGATAAATGAGAGCTCTGCATCCAAAGGCATCGTTGTGGATGTGCCTGAGCCTGAGAATGTATATGTCTTTATGAAGTGCCTTGTACAGTCTTGGTTCTTGCTGGCCATGGGCACGGGCAGTTTTCCAGTTTCCCTGGGCACTTTCTGTATATCCTTGGAATAACTAATTTGATTGTCTTTGGATTTCACAAGTACAGAAATTAACTACAAGATTTCAAAAGCCAGTTACCATTTAATCCCTCTGTAAGGCAAAGTATTGATTTGGTTTGTGTGCAAATAGGTAACAAGTAGAGCTACTGATATATGTATGTGTTTTGCACTGCGTGAAACAGGCCTTGAAATAAAACCTTTCTTCTCCAAAGCCTTGAATAGCAAATGCTGTATTTAACAATCATGAGCTCTGTGTAAAATTTGGAGACCACTAGGTAAATTAATCTTCAGTAAAGTAAACAGTTCTTTTTTATACGAAGAGGTGAAGAGCTGAATAAATTATAGTTGCTTGAAAATTTCCAGTATGTCACATATCCTCAAGTGATATAATCAGCCAAATATTCATGAAAACAGATGAATTTCTGATAATTTTGCCTGTTGTGTATGTTCTTTCCATCATTTACATGAAGTCATGGCTAACTGGGGAGGTCCCAATGGACTGGAGAGTGGCAAATGTAACACCCATCTACAAGAAAGGCAAAAGGGAGGATCCAGGAAGCTATAGACCTGTCAGTCTGACCTCGATACCAGGGAAGGTCATGGAACAGGTCATCTTGAGTGCCATCACAAGCCACATTATGGACAACCAGGGGATCAGGCCTAGTCAGCATGGGTTTATGAAAGGCAGGACATGCCTGATGAACCTGAACTCCTTCTATGACAAGATGACCCGATCATTGGATGAGGGAAAGGCTGTGGATATTGTATACCTGGACTTTCGAAAAGCATTCGATACTGCCCCGCACAGAATTCTTGTCGAAAAACTGGCTGCACACGGCCTGAACGAGCATACGATCCGCTGGATCAAGCACTGGCTGGCTGGAGGGTCCCAAAGAGCGGTGCTCAGTAGATTTAAATCCAGCTGGCGGCCGGTCCCAAGTGGTGTGCCTCAGGGTTCAGTGTTGGGACCATTTCTGTCTAACATCTTTATTGACGATCTTGATAAGGACATAGGGTGTATCATCAGCAAGTTCGCAGATGATACCAAGTTAAGCAGGAGTGCTGATTCCCAGGAGGATAGGGAAGCTCTACAGAGAGACTTAGATAGATTGGATAATTGGGCCAACATTAATGGTATGAGCTTCAACAAGGCCGAGTGCCAGGTCCTGCACTTGGGCCACAATAACCCCATGCACCGCTACAGGCTTGTTCCAATCCCTGGACGTGCTTAGATGTGGTGTTGGGGGATATGGTGTAGGGGAGAACTTTGTAGAGTAGGGTTGATGGTTGGACTCGATGATCCCAAGGGTCTTTTCCAACCTAAATGATTCTATGATCTTACCAAAGTCTTCCTTTCTATATGTGGGTAAAGCTCCTGCTGTGTGGTCAGCATAAACGATGTCTGCATCTAGCTGAGCGGCGTTTGCAATACATATTGATCAAGTAAATGACTTGTGAGTTTACTTCAGTGAATGGTCATCGATAGACACTCAGCAAACAGATTGCCTGCAGGGGTAATACTTGGCCATCTTGTGAAATGGTGGCCGTGTATCATTCTAAGGGAAAAAATCACAGGGGTCTTGCATTAGCGATCCTGCTGTTGCCCGTACAGCGAGGGGGGCTTGCTGTGGAGCACACACTGCTGTTGATTAAGGGAGAACCCCAACTTGATCCTCATGACTGTCACATAGCCCTTTTGTAGATCCCAGCATGGTCTTCAGAGAACTTATATATTTCAGAATGTGCATACATATTGGGATGGGGATTTAATGAGTGACAATAATTTTAGCAAACACCATCTACTCAGAGAATTGGCTTCACTATAGACGCAAATGGAACGAGATGCCTTGCCTCTATATATTCACATTACAGTAGTGAGAAATACAGCATTGAAAATGGAGGTATCTGTGCCCTAGCAACTTGTTTTCAGTTTAATCAAGTGAAAAATGCTGCACAAAGTTAATAGCTGATTTTAAGGTAAGTAGTGAGTATAAACTTTAGGTTTTACATACTGTAGGCATATTAATTCTGGTCATGCAGAAGCGTAATGAACCTCAAGGCTTTTTACCGTATCAAAGACTTTTAATCACAGCATAATGTTACACACAAAAAAAAAGTCCTTATCTTGATCTACCCAGAGAACTCCCATTAATTCTAATTGGAGATGTGCATGCAGATTACAAGGGTAAGAAGATTTCATTGTACTCATACTTTCTGCTGAGACCATCTGCAAAGTCAAGTTAATATTGAAGTTAGGATAAAACAAAATCAAAAGTGGGGAATGTGTTATTTAAAATATATTGGATTTTCCAAAACCTGTGACTACAGTTTAATTTCTATTAGATATGTGTCCACATAATAATCCTTATACTGAAGCTCTGAAGTCCAGACTGAAGAATACAGCGTTAATTTTGACAGAAATGGTTTGTATTAAAGATTGTATTTATAGTAGTGTAAATGATTGCAAACAAATCAGTGCACGGTTATTAATTACTGTACAAAATACCTTGTCATTTGGTACACTCGTACCAACACTAGAGCACTGAATCCAACTCTTTTATCTTCAGCTTTTTATCCCAGAAGACTTCACTTGGATATGACTGACCTGTAATATATTCTTAAAGAAAAGCTATCAAGGCTTTTTTTCTTAGCTGTAACAAAAAAGTGTTTTGTTGTGAAAATAGATCTATTTTCCAAAGATGATTGATATTGATCATTCTGCCCTTCACTACCATTTATTTCACTTCACATACCTGTAGGTTAGTTTAATAACGATTCCAACGTAAGATGGGAAATACTTTGAAATTTTTTCCTTTGTCTTTCATTCGTTTAGGATGGATCTTGAAATAGCATGGGAAAAACAAAAAAAACCTTGTCCTTGCCCATGCTGGACCACCAAGTAATGTATTTTATTTTCCAGCTTCTAGAAAGCAAGTAGTATATGAGGTGCTTTGTGGCAAATCAAGGCTGATTTTGAACTGCTGAACGTTGATTAAAGTCTGTTCCTACAGGAATTAATTCTGTGAGTGGGGCTGTCTTTCAAGCCTGTCTCCTGAAGGCTTAAAGCTTCAACCTTCAGAAAGACGGAAAGCTGAATTGCCAAAAGCAAGGCATTTCCCCTTTTTAGTAGGAAAGTAGCCTCTGATTAACCATGAAAAAGCCAGTGACCAAAGTACAAACATGGCATAAAAATGGGCTAACTTTTTGTGATTTGTAACACTTCCCTACTGAGATAAATCTAAAACTGTGACAACAGAACAAAATTGTTCTTTACTGTCTCAGTCTGATTCAAGATGAGAGATTTGACATTAAAGACTAATCATAGAATAAGAGAAGCACAGAAGGATTTGGATGGGAAGGGAAGGGGAACACGGGTGAGAGGCAGCCATGTCTTGCCTGTGCCCCCCCCCCTTCACCTCCCCCACCATGGGAGGCATCAGGGGATGGGGTGTGGGGAGAGCCTGTGGGACTTTGTCCTGCAGCCTCCCAGGGAGGCCCAAGGGGTTATCCAAGGAACCCTCTTGCCGCGTGCGCGTGGAGATGACTCCTGCAGCCAGAGCCACCTGTCAGGGCCCTGGGGAGACATGGCCGAGCCCTCGGTGACTGGTGGGAAACACTGATGTCGAGCACAACACAAGAGATGGGACGAAGGATGGATGGATGGATGGATGGATGGATGGATGGATGGATGGATGGATGGATGGATGGATGGATGGATGGATGGATGGATGGATGGATGGATGGATGGATGGATGGATGGATGGATGGATGGATGGATGGATGGATGGATGGATGGATGGATGGATGGATGGATGGATGGAGTGGGCAGTGGTGCTGCAGTAGCCCCAGATGCCTTTGCTGTGGCCAGGGGGGCTGTGGCTGCTGGGACGAGCATCATGGTCAAGGATGGCCCGCTGCGACGTGCCTGAGCGATGGGTTCTGATGTCACTGAGAGATGGGCTGTGATGTCAGCTAGGGATGGATTGTGACCAGGTGCCCCTCGCTGCTTATATCTGGGCACCGAGTCCCAGCCAGCCAGCTCGTGCCCACATTCCAGCTGAGCAAGTTGGCGAGGCTGGAGTGCTGAGCAAGGGCTTGGTGCTGGTGGTGTGCCTGGGGAGTTGCTTGTTGCAGCTCTCCATAACTGACCCCAGAGCCATTGAAGAAGGATTTTCCCCGGCCCTGCCAGGTTCAGGCAGCCGGGGAACCCAGGAGGCGCACTCGCAGCAGCGGAGGTGAGCTGCGAGGCGAAACCCCCCCCGAGATGCTGGGACGGTTTCCTTCTTGAGGGGTCTGGGCATTTCTTCCAGCCCTCCTCAGGGCCAGCCAACGATTGTGCCTTCTCTTCCTTGTCTAGGGTGACAGCAGCTGCTGCGGTGCCAGTGAGAGGGAGCGGCTCAACACCCCCAGCTCCCCACAGCCCACCGCAGAACGTGGAGACCGTGGCTATGGAGCTGGAGGACCGCTGTCCCATCTGCCTGGACAGCTGGGAGGAGCCCAGCCACTTGATGCCCTGCCTCCACCGGTTCTGCTACCCATGCATCCTGCGGTGGGCTCAAAGCAAGCCCGAGTGTCCCCTCTGCAAGAGGAGGACCTTCTCCATCGTCCACTCGGTGCGGACAGACAATGACTTTGAGGAACAAGTTGTCACAGGACCTGCGGCGTCATCAGTCATCGTCGGCCAGGCAGGAGGAGCTCCTGGCCGTCCAGCTGCTCACAGCCCCACAGCAAGAGATGGACAGCCTGTGGGGATGGTGCCCGGAGCTCCTCTGGGCGGCCTCCGGCCCAGCACCTGGGCATCCCTTTTCCGGGACCACCCAGCTCTCCTCCAGCCCCTTCAGACCTGGATTCGTCAGGAGCTGAGACAGATATTTAGGAGCCAGCGCTCACGGGCAGACGTGGTGGAGGACCTTGTTGTGCCTCTCCTGGTGCTTTTTGGGCTGAATGAAGACATGCTGGTCCAGCTGCTGGGGGCCTGCCTCCAAGATCGCACGGCAGCGTTTGTCCACCGCCTGATTGACACTGCCGTGCAACGGTGCAGCGGGGAGGCCCGCCGTCTGCTGGGCCTGGAGGACAGCCATGCTGCCGAGGAGCAGGAGGAGAGCCCCGCGGCTGCCCCCAGCCCCGCTGCCTCCCGAGGAGGGTCTCCTACAGCCGGCCCGAACCCTTCCCTCAGCCTGGAAAGCGCCAACGTGGATGAGCTCCCCAGCACCTCAGCAGCTGCCCCTCCTGCGGGTGACAGCAGCCCTCCCCCTGCCCCCGCTCCTGTTCCCAGGGATGAAGAGGAGCCCCAGGAGGCCGCAGCGCATCCATCGACGTCCAGCGGTGGCAGGGAACGCTCCCCTGGGGGGCCACGGCGTCCCCCAAAGAGAAGGAATGGGAGCTCCGAGGCCTCTTCTCCAGCCAAGAAGAGGCCACCCCACCGGCAGCACTAGAGGAACACCCTGGGCACTGCCAAAACCAGCGCTGGGCGCTGAGCAGCTGGGGCATGTGCTGGCCCTCGAGGGCTCCCAGCCCCCCAGGTCTCGTCATCAGGCTGCAAAAGAAAATAAAGGCCTTAAGACCGCAGAAAAAAGTCCTGGTGTCACTAATCCTGCGGGTGGCATCCCCACCCATGCTGCTTTCTGCCTCTTTCTCCTGGGGATTTGCCCACCCTTTCCTGGGCAGTCAAACACTGGAACAGGCCTCCTGGAGCGATGCCCCAAGCCTGTCAATGCCTTAAAACCAGGCCTTTGGACAACGTCCTTAAGAATAGGCCCTAACTGCTGGTCAGGCAGTGGGACTAGATGACCCTTGAAGGTCCCTTCCAACTGGAACTATTCTACTCTAGTCTATTTTAATTTATTTATTTCCTGTACGTGGCACTGCTGTGTGAAAAGAACTGGAAATACTATATGAGCGGAGCAGAGACCAGCCAGCTCTGCCGTGATGCTCCCACGGTGCTCTCTTTCAAATCCTTTAGTCCCCTCTATTAATACATCTGAGTTCTATGAGAAAATGCAGGAGGAACTACACGTTTTACAAGAGTACTAGCAAAGAAGTGGAAGATACTCTGCCAGAGATAAAGTTGCTTTCCTGGGTTCAATGGGGCTTCACCCCATGCAGGAAACAGGCCTTACGCATTTCAGCAAGGACACCGTCCCCATCAGACAGCGGACAACCTCTTAATACATTCAAATGGATAGTTACTAATAAAATAGACTGTCAGGTAAGATTGCTGATGGCTAAATAAGTCAAAGGTATCTTTAGATGACAGAAAATGAAAATAAACACTTTCTCCATATTCTGTGTGAAACGAGTATCAAAAAGTGTAAACGACACTTTCTCTTGCTGCCTGCCACTGATGAGTTTGGATGAATCCATGTTCCATACATCAACAAGCTATTAGCTCCCTAGACGGCATCTCGGTCAACTCCCTAATTCTGCCATTTATGTTACAGAAATCCATTTATTCAAACTCTCTTTACAGTCTTTAATTTCCATGAATTCGTTTTAATTCCAACCGTAATAAGAAATTCTTCCTGTCCCCTTGGAGCAAGAGAATTTTGGCCGATATTTGCCCCGGATTAGGCCTGACAAACTTTTTTCTACTGGGCAGGTGCCCGTGTGGTAAACGTGTGTTCTGGTTGTCGAGTTTGGACTCAGAATGCTCTTGCCTCTAAACTGCCTGTGGGATGAAACCGCTCTTTGAATAAGAAGCAATGCATTTTTAGCTGATACATGCCGAGATTCCAAAAGGACCCAGTTTTCACCATCTAGGCTTTATATGTAAGTTACTTTTTTAATATCCTCTAAAGATATTTTTGTATCCCTTTTGGGTTTTCAATGAATGAACTTCACAGAGTGACAAACGGAGCAACTTGGAAGCATGATTTCAAGGTTTCTTTCTTTAGCCTGAAAGGACTTTTCAGGAACCGATATTTCTCTTTTTTTTTTTTTTTGAAGCGAGAGAAGCAGTTCTAGCACAGACTGAAACTTTCACAAAGCCTTATGGAAGATGACCCATGAGAAAGAGGTTTGATATCATCCCTGAGACATCTGTTGGGAAAGCTATGAAGTAGGGTGGAAGACAGGCTTATGCAACCAGGAGCGGACTCACAGGCCACTGGATTAGTATGATGGAAAAATAGAATTCATGACACCGAAACAACCAAGCTTAGGAATTTACCTCTCACCGGTTCAGAAGAATGGCATGCGCAGAAACTGCTAAAATGTGTGCAGTTAGTGATGCAGGTCCCATTCCCAATGGCTAGATTAAGATACATCACACGCGGACAGTGGGATCAAGCGCACCCTCGGCAAGTTTGCTGATGACACCAAGCTGTGTGGCATGGTTGACATGTTGGAGGGAAGGGATGCCATCCATCGGGAACTGGAAAGGCTGGAGAGGGGGGCTCATGTTAACCTCATGGATTTCAACAAGGCCAAGTGCAAGGTCCTGCAGGTGGGTCAGGGAAATCCCAGGCACAAATCCAAGCTGGAGGGAGAATGGCTGGAGAGCATCACTGAGGAGAAGGGCTTGGGGGTGCTGGTGGGTGAGAAGCTCCACACACCCTGGCAATGTGTGCTGGCAGCCCAGAACCCCCCCTGCACCCCGGGCTGCATCCCCAGCAGTGCGGCCAGCAGGGCCGGGGGGGGATTCTGCCCCTCAGCTCCGCTCTGGGGAGACATTCCCCCAGTGCTGCCTCCAGCTCTGGGGCTCCCAATATCAGAAGGACATGGAGCTCTTGGAGGAGGGCCAAAGGAGGCCATGGAGATGCTGGGAGGGCTGGAGCCCCTCTGCTGGGAGGACAGGCTGAGAGAGTTGGGGGGGGTTCAGCTTGGAGAAGGGAAGGCTCCAGGGAGACCTTAAGAGCCCCTTCCAGTCCCTAAAGGGGCTCCAGGAAAGTTGGAGAGGGACTCTTGATGAGGGAGGGGAGCCATAGGACAAGGGGGAAGGGTTTGACACTGAAAGAGGGGAGATTTAGGTGAGACCTGGGGAAGAACTTCTTTGCTGTGAGGGTGGTGAGAGCCTGGCCCAGGTTGCCCAGAGAAGCTGTGGCTGCCCCATCCCTGGAGGGGTTCAAGGCCAGGTTGGAGGGGGCTTGGAGCAACCTGGTGTGGTGGGAGGTGTCCCTGCCCAGGGCAGGGGGTGGCACTGGGTGATCTTTAGGGTCCCTTCCAACCCAAACCCTTCCGTGAGTCTATGATTCTATGATTAAAACAACACGCAGTTCCAAGTTGATGCTTGGTTTATTAGAATCTCATATAATGATTTCTAAATGTAACATTCCCGATTTATGACACTCAAGGATGAAGACCTCAAAGCTTGTTGCTCTTTTTGCAAAAACTCTAGGTTTTGAAGAAAAAGATATTCTAACCCAACGTCTTCAGAACATTAATTGGAAAATGTAAACAAAGTAGAATTTCATTTAAAACACTGAACAGCTGAGATAAGCAATGTGAAAAGCTGAATTACACGAGAAACAATACCACCCAACATCCATGCTACCAGGTTACCTTTCCACAACAACCAGTACTTCCAGGTCGGTTCCTTCCACCAAAAAGGTGCTGTAGTGGCAAAAAGATCATGCTGGGGAAACAACAACAACAGAAAGAGCACATTATACTTCAAATGTTTCTCTGAGAGTTGTAATAACAAGGACATTTATGTCCACCAGAAAGACAGTGCAAAGTAACACAGAGGAAGACTGAAAAAATAGAGGAAATATAAAGAGTAACTTGTCCCATCTCAATAGTTAAAGGGACTGGCACACATTATGATTAACAAGGAGTTCTATTTCTTCCAGAAGGAACTCACCTATCAAACCCACAGTCACTGCCGATGTTCAACGTGTGCTGCGCAGGGAACAGAGCGCTCCTGCGGGTACAGCTCCACAGCTTCAGAGCACTCCTTTGGGCAGCAGCGCCCAGCAACGCTCCGCACGACTACTTTAATTAGGGTTTCGAATGGTAGCTTTGGCAGTCAAGGTTACCAAGGCCACAGTTTCCGAGTTGCCAAATAAAGGTCCTGCTTACCTGGACAGGACTGAAGGTCCATCCCAGGAAGGCCCCGTTAGAAGGGGGAGTGTTTAAGCCCTTTAGAAATGGGGGTGGAGGTGACATTCCTCAGCTGATAAAAGCCCCATTGGATGGGGGCTGGGACTGGGATCAGGAACCCTTGTGTGGGGAGTTTTTTTCCCAAAGGCAATTCACAAGAGGAGCATTTATCGGGAATGTTGCCCCTTACCACAGGACATCCCTGAAGGTTCCTTTGCCCTGGGAGACTTTGGTTTAACCACAGAAAAGAGGTAGCCGTTCTTCAAGCTCATGTAGAATCACCTGAACTGCCAGAACCAGACACAGCCTCCCACGCAGACTCGCACACAGCCAGAGCTGCAGGGTCAGTACCTTCTCCAGAACCTTGAGAGACCTCCTCCTTCGGACTCCGCTTTGTTCACCGTTGGGTCCCTTCGCTGCAGTAGTTGCGTTGCACCCTCAGCCTGAGCACTTGCTGCTCTCTGTTCAAGGTCAGATTCCCCAGGATCCCCTGTAAGGAACAGCAGAAGAACAAAACCACAAGCTGGCGCTCTCCACGCTCCCTCCATAGCGATGGCACACCCCGATACTGAAAGGGGGCCCAGGCTCTGAGGGCCATGACACTGGGAGGTGTCACCGCCATCCCCATGCAGACTGGTTTGGAGGTGGGCTCTCATCTCAGCCTCGCTCTGTGGGTGGGAAGAGAGTCACTCTGTGTTACGCGGAAGAGAGTCTCAGCCAAAGTCATTGCTGACCTACCACTTTACGGTGGTTCTAATGCCTTAATCTCACATGCTGGAAAATAGCAAACACAATTTAAAAAGGAAAACTAACACCAATGTCATCCTTACAGCTTTGGAGGCGATATGACCAATCTGAATGGAACGATACAGGAATTCCTTACTTACAGAAACTCTCTTGGTAACAGCCCACGCTAAGGGATGCTGGACTAAACTCACGCTCCTTTTCTTCGGAGGAATTCTGAAAGGAAAAGGAACGCAAGAACCATCACACCGTGTAAAATTCTGTTGTGCAGGAGATTTGTCCTTGTTTGCTTGCTTTAAGAACTAAAAGGCAAGGTCTACTCTCTTGTTCTGTGATTCTCATTTCTTTTCATAGAATCATAGAATCGTCTAGGTTGGAAGGGACCTTAAAGATCATCTAGTCCAACCATCGGCCTAACCCTGACAAGAAAATAAACAAGAAATAAGCAATAAAAAAACACTAAACCACATTCCTGAGGACCATGCCAACCCGTCTTTTGAACGCCTCCAGGGATGGTGCCTCAACCGCTTCCCTGGGCAGCCTATTCCAATGCTGGACAACCCCTTCCGTGAAGAAATTTTTCCTAATATCCAATCTAAACCTCCCCTGGAGCAACTTGAGGCCATTTCCCCTTGTCCTATCTCCTGTGACTTGGGAGACGAGACCGACCCCCGCTTCTCTACACCCCCCCTTCAGGTAGTTCTAGAGCGCGAGAAGGTCTCCCCCCAGCCTCCTCTTCTTCAGACTGAAAGAGTGCTACTAGGAGGACTTTCTTCACCAATCGATTTCTACCTCGCCCTCCTCAGGACCTTCCCAAGCCCAACATAAAGCTGCAATTCATTGAGTAGATGTTAACATAGCAGATAGCGAAAGAATAGCAACAAGTATGACATAGACAGAGATTTTAACAAAACAAACACAGACAGAGGTGCTGTGGGAAATGACAGCCACTGGGCAATACAGGCCCCTAAACATCAGGCCTGCTAAGGCACAGGCATAGGAAACAGAGTAACAGGGAGGGGACAAAAGTGAAAAGTGCCAAAGCAAGAGGTGAGCCAGGGATATCCGTGAGGAACGCTATCAGCAATACAAAGGACCACAAACAACAAAATCAGCATTTAAGCTTTGAGAGAGAATAAGCCAACTTTGTCATAGGGAGAAGATGAGAGAAGAACCGATCCACTCCCCGATGGTGTTTCTCATACACTAAGCTCAGGTTCACGCAAAATTCCGGACTGTAGATGGCCCGAGATCTTTGCAGTTTAGTCTCAGAGCATTAACTAAGTTGGGAAAATTACCTGCAGTGACAGTCTGAGCGTCTCTCAGTTCTCTCTTCTCTTTCTTTGGCTGCTCCTGGAGCGCTCGCTAAGTGGAAAGCTGTGCAGGCTCCACACCACTCATCCTGACCAAACAACCTGCTGTCCAGATCGCAGGCCGAGAAGGTGTTTGGATGGAGCTGAAGATGCAGTCTACTTAACAGCCATGTGACTGCGGCACTTCCACGCTCCTCCTTCTGCATTGAGTGCCCATGTTGTAACGTCACTCCTACAGGCACTAAGTAGACAGATTTCCTTCATGTTTAATGAGACCCTTCCCTTTTTGAGATGCCTTCTAAAACACCAGGTGGATCTGGATCCAAAGTCACACACTGCTGATAAACTGAACAAGAGCCCTAGAGGAATGATCAGAAGAATCCTGAGGAAGCACAGGAGCTATGCATATGTTTTTTCCTGAACCTAATCTTTCTTCTGATCCTGAAAACCAAAAGAAAGCAAATGGAAAGCACACCAAATGGAAAACATGTCACAGAAGCACCTGGCTCTAATCTCCTAAAAAAACACATGTAAGGGAAGGAAGGGTCATCTGCCCATGATTTCAGGTGGTACTCGTGATACCTGCTCTGGTATTCATAAACACAATGGTTTGTGTCTGGACATCCCTCTCAGCATAACAGTGCCCTGACTAGTGCAAATTTCAGGTACAGGTCAAGGTGGCACAAGCATCTGTTCTGGAGAAGGTTCTTCTCACCTGAATTGCTATATGCTGAGCTGACGAGTCATTCTTCAATAGTTCCAGTTTACCTGGAAAGAGCTCAGGACATGCCCTCCCACATTAGTTAGCACAATATGAGGTGACGGTGAAGTCTGCCACTTGCCACATTATTTCTCAGCGTCCAACACGCTCACCTAGAGCTCCAGCTTTCAACGACTCTAGTGTTTTGGAAACTCAGGCACTGTCCAAGGAGCGCAGGCATTCTGGGGAGAGTGGCTACAGCAAAGTGGAGGATCAAAAAGCATCTTTCAGAGGATGACCCTTATCCCACCAAGAGTGCGTTTGGGGCACCTGAGGAAAGGAGCCAGAAAGGGCATGCCTAGAGACCTGTCACCAATCCCGCAAAGGTAAGCTGAGGGGGGAAAAAAGGGATACAGGTTTTAGAGACAAAGAAGCCTACTCGTTTTAGAGAAGTTCTTCTGTATTGAATGCTCCTGAGGAGTTAACAGGCAGTCTCCTTCCTCTCTTGAAAATCCAACAAACCTGTTAAAAAACCCTCTTCTGAAAGGAAGTTTTGGGCTTACAACAAAGTGAGGGCCATTTTGATACAAGAGTTTCTCTGGGCAGGCTGAAGGTAACCATGCAACTAGTAGCACCTGAAATCACAGGCTGTTGTATCTGCAGTGAATCCCTGCAGAGCAATTATGCTGGGGTTGGCCCTTTGGAACCAAATCTCCAGGAGCAAGCAGGCAGTATGGCTTGGCCACCTGAGATTTCAAGCAAGCCCACACACAGCATTTGTGTAAAGGCTCAGCCAGTTGTGGAGAGGACCAGAAGGTTCCTGAAATGGGCGCAGCACGTCATCATGCAGAAACACAGAGAAATCCAGGTATTTGATGCAACTGTTCACCTCCCAAGGAACAGGGGGAGAAGAAGTTGTTCCTTTTATACCACCAGGAAACTTCCTTTGTGGACAAAGCCGAGAGGAATGAGTTTGCCTCCTCGTAAAATCCTCTCTCTGAAGAGCTGGAGTGGAAAAAGGCCAGGAAGGTGAGACTGTGGCAGGGATTTGAACTAAATTAGAATGGGCATCAGTGTCCAGCAAATGGATGAAATGCACTGGGACATTTGAGAGGAAGGGCAATAGCCAGGAGCAGGAGAACACGGGTGTCAGTGAAGACCCCATTAGCCGAAGGCTGTGCCTAACAGCAGCTCTGTCAGAGCAGCCTTTAGCCTGCGAGCTAAAGAGAAAGAATCTTCCCCTCCTGACAAGGTCTCTGGAGAACAACGGGTTTAGAAAGCAAGCAACAATCCCTCTGCAACAATCCCGTTGTAAATCTGCCTTCCGATGCCACAGTGAGAAAAGGCTGTTTCACGAGGAGGGAGATGCTGCAAGGCCATCTGCACCGATGGGTGATCACTGGCGGGGAGTGGCAAATACTCACACTGGAGCCAGTGCCAAGGTGTCAGCACCCACTGTTGGCCCTCCAGGGAGTTCTGCACGAAGGGGTATGGGAGGGAAAAGAGGACTGGAGTCCTGAAGACAAGGCAGGGCATCCTTCGCGTTCATCTCCGAGAGGCTGAGCTCACCCTACAGTTCATAGCTCTACAGTCAGAAAATCTCATGTTGTCTCCCGGGAAAACTCCTCCCTTGGCTAAGTTTGATGAGCAGAAATCACAAATCATGCAGGTGATAAGGGGAAAAAAACCTACACGAAGGCATTTTTATGCTTGCGGCTTTAAGAATCTATGACTAAACAGATACTGTTCTCTCTTTCTGAATATTCTGTAGCTTACCATTTCACATCCATGCTTTGCTTGACTCATACGGTGAACACAGTTGGTTCCAGTTCTAAAAAGAAGTCCGAGAAGGAAGAACTGAGTTTACAAGAAGTCACAAAAAGGAAGCGATCCTGTAAATGGCTACTCCAAGTATTTTATTAGAAATCAGGATTTTAGTACCTCTAGCCAACAACATAGATACTCTTAACCTATATTTGTTCTCATGCTTTAAGGTCTCATTTCAAAAACAAAAATAGGCACTCATTCCAGTATCAGGCTTTCTGTTTTTCTAGGAAAACCAATAAGCAGTTAAAGAGGAGAAAAAAAGCATTACATGACCTGGAAAAGGGGGATGAGCAGCAAGCTGAGAAAGCTGCAAGTCCTACAAGGTTACTGACACAAAGAGAAGGGCAGGGCACAAAGAACGATAGAAAGATCTTACAAGACTCGGTAATGGAGCAATAAAATGGCAGAGGAAACTCTGTACAGAGAGGTACAAAGTGACCCACGTGGGGAGAACCAACCCTGATTTGCACACATAATTGTCCTGATCAGTGTCACTGGGGAGGGACACCCAGAGATTTGGAGAGCTCAGCTCTCAATAGTACCCCAAGAAAACCAGAATCCAAATGCCTCGTGAGGAACTGTGAGCAAGAGAGCTTGTCCAAACAGAAAGGTGGCCTGAGTACAGCAGACAAACTCCTTCCCAGGAGGAATACTCAGACTGAATGAGCTCTTCAGTCTAACAGAGCAATTGGAAAACAATGACAAAAGGCTTGCAGTTGAAGTTGGCACCTCACCAATTTAATATTGAAATCAAGAATACACTTTCAAATGATGTATTGGAATAGGTGACTTCTTGGGCAAGACACAGGACTAAGAGAGACTGCCAGACTGGATCATGAAAGAGCCCTTTCTGGCCTTTTATTTTAGGCATCTACAGCCCACGTCTTGGCAAAAACAGATTAGAAAGCATTCTGGATCCTGGTCTCATTCTTCACCCATTTCCACCAGTTTTATTGGGACTAGAAACTGATGGGGGAGAGGGAAACTAAAGGACTACATTTACATGAGGAGAAAAAGGCTTCAGGCTTCTCCCGTTATAATCTCTGCATGGAATACACTTGGGGAGCGGGAAGAATCTAAGGCAACAAAGGAAATGATTTGACATGGTCTGTCCATCACCACGGAAGGGGGAAGGTGATTATCAACACAACACCGGATCTGAGACTGTCTGCCAGATACCTGTGAACGTTAAGTACAGACACAAATCGTCTTTTTTTAAAAGCTACACTCCATGGAAGAAAGAAGCCTGCTGCACTATAACTAACGATGGGCCTGCCTCTGGAAGGTGATCAAGAACTCAGCTTGAAGTGAGCCAGCATGAGCCAGTGTTGCGCCCTCGTGCTGAAGGTGGCCAACTGAGGTGCATTAGGAAGAGTTTTGCCAGCAGCTTGAGGGAGGTGATCCTTCCCCTCTGCTTGGGCTGCCGAGGTCTGTGCACTCTGTCCAGACTGGGCTCCCCAGGACAAGATGGGTACTCAATGGGGTGAGCCCAGCAACAGGCAACAAAGATGATGAAGGGACAGGAGCGCTTTTCATATGTGGAGACGGTGGAAGAGCTGGGATTGTTCAGCCTGGAGAAGGCTCGGAGGGGATCTTATCAACATACACCAGACGGGAGGGAAGAAAGAAGAAGGAGACAGGCTCTCTTCAACAGCGCCTTCCGGCAGGACAAGAGGCAAAGGGCACAAATTGCAAAACATGAAATGAAATCTGAACACAAGAAAAAACTTTTTGACTGCAACTGTGGTCAAGAACAGCAAGCAATTGCCTACAGAAATTGTGGCATCTCCACCCTTGGAGTCCACCTGGAGGGACACGTCCTGGGCGACATTCTCTAGGTGACCCCATCATGAAGGAGGGGTTGGACTCAATGATCTCAAAGGTCCCATCCTACCTCAGTGATTCTGCAAAATGCCCAGAGAGGGATCTCAGCCTCAAGCAGAGAGGCAGCATTCACCAGCTGACCCAGAGGAAGAGGCTGGCCTTCAGCTAGAAAACTGCTCCCAGTCCTTCCCTTCCACCCCCAGCTCAGGTGCGTGAGCCAGTGACCTGCTTCGTCACCCTGCTGAGGTCTCACCCCACTGTGATTCTACAGATAACATGAACACAAAGGAGATAAACAGGGAGACCTCTAGTTAACAGCACAGGAGCCTGAAAGCATGGGACAGCTTTCTCCAAACACAGGCAATGCTGCTTAAGTCCTGTCACCTATGGAAGAGAAGGAAGAAGACAAATGGGGCAAAGGATCACCCAGGCATGAAACCGGAGGAAGGTACAAGAGACATTAGAATTTCTGGTATGTGCCCTAGAAGACTATTTTGTAGCCAACTGACCTGTCCATACCCAACTGCAGGCATGAGGTCTCTGCTCCGACTTCCACTCTTCTTCTCTTCACCTTTTCTTCCACTGCAGGACTTTCTGACACTTCGTTGCTTCTCTTGACCTTCAAAACATTGCAGACTTGGTATTGATATAATTTGATTTTGACTTTTCTATTTTAAAAACAAAATTCAGAGTTAATATACATTCATATTTTGCAAAACTGTTCATGTTTATACAACAAAAACCAAAAAAACGCTTCTGCCTTATTCAAACAGAAGATGAGCACTGAGAGGCCATCCAGAGAATTATGCTCAACAGGTCTCAACAAGAAATACTGCTTGCCAGAACATGCTGTTTGCTCCATCTTCAGAGGAGGGCCGAGGAATGTCATTAGCAGAAATGTAATGCTAGCAGAGAGAGGAGGAGTTTCTTTTGGGGAATTTGGACAGGACATCTTCCCTAATTCACTCCATTTTTAGACACTCGGATTGAAAACAAACCTACCCGGAGCTCTCACTAAACAAAAACTTTCCAAAAAAGCTTAACTTTGTCGTTTACGACACATACAGCACCAAGGAAACTACTTAATGATTCAGCCGTATTGACCTCCTCCTACAGACTCGCACAGTGAAGAAACCATTTGACAGCTCGGCTCAGAGTTGTAGAAAACACCTTTCACTGCAGCCAGCAGGGCCCTCAGCTCCTCAGGCAGTACTTCATTCAAAGGTGGATGGAACCAATATGATGATTTCTCCCAGCTTGGATGGTTACAGGTGAAAATTCAGTGCCACCTCACAGTGCCTGACTGACACCCAGAAAAAGGAGAACTAGAGCATTGCCTGTATCTCTGTTCTGCTTCTCCACACTATTTAGAATATAACTTTAAAAAAAAAAAAAAAAGAAACAACAAAACAAAAACAGAAAAACATTAAAAACTTACAAGTTCATCACTGCCCTTGTTTACTTCTTTACCTGTAACAGAAGCATTATAACATATGGTGACTCTTTAGTGACTGGACTTTCTTTAACCAACTTAAAAGTACATTCTTGCACTGCACCTCACTTTTGGCAAACAAGATAAACTCCTCAGAAACCATGCTGGACTTGCATATGATATATTGACATTGAAAAACTGCAAATGCAGCTCTTTCAGAATTAGAATTCCTGGCTGGGAATACCCCACGTCAACGGGATGGGGACAGTTGCTTTTCTTGAAGAATTAAAGGAGTCTTCAGAAGAGAAGAAGGAATGAAAAACTGTTGGCATCACTCTGTATTTTAGGCACCAGAGGGAAGACACAAGGACAGTCTGAGCGTGGACTCCGCAGAATATTGGCCAGCCAACCTCTGGTGCTCGGCATCCATATGTATTTTCCTGAAGGAAAATCCCTGCCAACAGAAACTGGAATCATCAGTGCCTGCAAGTAATAGCACATTATGCTGTGCATAATTTTAGAACGGAAATGTCCCACAGAGGTCTCAGCTGGGGCCTGAGGCTGCTCAGGGAATTCACCCAAAACCTGGAAAATGAGGCACTAGTGAAGCAACAACATTTCCTAATCATACAAAAGACATCATTACCATTATGACTATTATTATTTAGAAAAACAAAAGCATTCTTTCTTTAGGACAACAGAAACAAAGAGCGTGAAGCTCAATGTCAACAAACGTGGTCAAGCACAAGGAAGAAAAACATGCATCCCATACACATGTGCTGCCTCCAGCCCAGCTACTGGCATTAAAGGATGAAGGCTGGGAGCTGCTGGGCATGGCTTCACAAAAACACTAGCTGAAGAGTCAGCAGGGATAGAAAAGGCAAAGAGAGATTCAGGAAATTTCAGAAGAGCGGTACAGGACAAAAGAGAACACGCTGTTCTGCTCTATCTCAAATCCACGGTACAGCAGGTTTGCTCCCTTAAATTCAAAGACACGGTAGATGAGAAAGGAAAGGGAAAAGCAAGACATAGATGATAGATGTTCCCAGAAATTATCCAAACATAACCATAGTGACTTACCACAAGATACATTCTGGTGGAATGAGTTGAGTTCTAGATACATAGTGCAAATGTAGGGATAAGGCACAAGATGGACATTCTCATGTTTGAATCTCATCTTCGATACCCTCTCCCATTTACTCAAATCTGAGAATGACGCTAAGGCTTAAGAACACGGCACTAATGTTTCAAAGGAGCAGGCACCCTGACAATGTCTTCTGGTAAAGCTTCACAAGTCACACCACCTGGCACGTGTGCGTAAGGCAGCAAATACAATCCGTCGGTAGGAACTGTATGAAAAAACACTAGTGACACATTACAAGAAACACTCATCCCGGTGACCCTCTCCCAGAGCTCCCACTCACCCACAGCTGGTGAGTAACTAAGAGTTATGCCCCAGCGAGGAGCCTGACACACAGACTGCCGAACAACTCATCACACCAGGCCTCTGAGCTCACAGTTCTCACCAGGGCCCAGTAATGGCCGAGCACAGGGGTGGACTTTCAAGTTGTAGAAATACAAGTCCATGAATCAAACTCTCCTCAAGCACGCAGGCAAAACTGGCTGAGCTTTAGTGAAGCAAACCAGCAAGCCCAACATTTGTTTGGGTGCTTCCTGTCTGACAACGCTCTTGGCCACCTTCTCTTCCTGGCAGGAACAGTTGCTCTCATACTTACCACCTTCTGACAGAGAACGAGGATGACCTCGTTCTTGCCTGCTGTTACAAAGTGTGGCAATGGGGCCATCTTCCAGGACTGGAAGGGAATGCCTCGGAGGAGGAAACACCCGGATGTCCATTACTCCTGGGCACCCAGAACCACGGGAGGGGATGCCAAAGGGCCTGATCTGATTCCCAAATGAACACCCCTTAGGACTGAAAAGGCATCTCATTCAACCAACTTACTTTTCTCTTCAACAAGAGCCTCATGACAGCAACTTCTTTTGAACCCTTTACACTACAGCAACTACAACATTTAATCCTAATGTACCTTATGAGAAAACTACTATCGTCTTCTCGACTTGTGGCCAATGTTGCTGAGCCTGCAAAGAGCATTTGACATTTTATCAACCTTTTTAAGAAATGCACGAGCTTTGCTTGCAATCGCATTAGGTGGGATTCCTGTCACTTTAGATACACATGTTCATTTTCTGTGGCTAAATCTGATTTGGAACACAGAGGAATTCATCTCAAAACACTGCAAAACTCTCTTTTCACATCAGTTCTCAAGTGAAGGCCACACCTGAGGGGGATCTTCAGCTGACGTAAAACTGCAAAGTGCAAAGGAGTCATACTCCAGCTAAAGATCTGCGCGCTATCAGGCATGAATGTTGAATCAAGCAATGCCCTTTCTCTTGCAATCCTCTTTTACGAGTAGGAAAGACAGGATACATGGAAAGATCGTGAAGTGGTCTGTAGAAAATGGATGTAAGTCATCAAGATTTCCAAGGATTACTCGAATCGCTTCCTGGAGAGGCCAGAAGAAGAAACAAAGGAAGAGTATTAGCAATATAGCCACAATTCAACTGTGAAGTACAGTTTCACGGTGTGGGGAAAATTTAAAATTACTTTACAGTTTGCATGACTTGTGGAAGAGCAGGTTCTAGATATTTCACTTTTCCTCCTCCCCTTCTTCTCCACACTCCCTCCCATCAGCCAGAGTGCGCTGCACTCACAGACCCACAAACATTGAAGTGAATTAATATCTTAACCTTGAATTAACACAGAAGCATCACTATGGAAAAGTCTGCTTTGAAATTTAAGAAGTTTTACACTTAAGAAGTCTCCTTTTGGCCAGCAAAACACAGGTAGTATTGACCTGTTTCAAAAATAAACATATTCCTCTTTTTCTGCATATTGACCCAATTCAGGATTGGAACTGCAATTCAGCCCCAACTGCTTTACAAATGGGAAACTTTTTCTAGTAATACCTTTCAATATTTTCAAAAGTGAAAAAGAAAAATAATTAAACGATAATTTTTTTATCAATTAAAATCAGCACATTGTCTTCAATAATATTTATAATGCTATTGCTGTACGCTGAAGATTTTTCTTAAAATTAAGTAAGGGAGCATTCTTAAGCAGGAAGTGTATTTGTCTCATTTCCTCAGGAATGGCAGGGGCTTTCTTCTGCCTCAGGAAGAAGATGACACCAACAGGGCTCATTGGTGGTCACCAAGTACTGGCATCATTAAAAGCATGTCCACTGGTTCCAGTGGCTCCTCAGCTGGGAGGGAAGCATGTGCAATCGAGCAGTGGATGAGCCGCTGCCAGGCTCGCTCACCAGCAGCACCGCAGCTCCTGAACCAACAGGAGGGAGTGACAGCTCGTCAGGCCTGAGGAGCTAAAAGCCCTGGTCGGGTCCGGGGCTGAGAGCCAAACTGTGGGAAAGCGCTGCTGCAGAATGAACCTGAGCACGAATCAGAAAGGAACGGGGTGCCACCAGCTCGACAAACAGGCAGCTCCATGGGTCCACTTTTAAGTCAGTAGCTTCTTCGAAATGCTTCAAATAAAAACACTACTTTCCTACATTAATGCTGCCTGTTGGTGGCATTTTTCATTTACGTCATTTTTTTCACCCTCGTACTGTCCAGAGAAGTTCCCCATTACTCTCACTTGAAACGCTGCATTTGACAAAATGTCCTCAGTCCCATAACAAACGTCAGACTTGCTCAGCTCAACATTCAGAGAAGGTCCCAGGGACCTGCTCCTTCTCCTACCTCTAACTCCTGGACAGCACTGTCGGCGTTGTTGAGATCAGGAGCACTGTGAAACAAACAGAGACAGTTCATCCCAGCCCAGTCAAAGAGCAACAGAGAGACAGTCCTTGTAAGAGCTTAAGCACCTACAATTCTCATTGCACAAATACTTTGCAGACAGATGAATTCCTAATTTATTGCTTGTAAAAGATATCCATTATTCCACAAGGACTGTTCCTTTTTGGTTTTCTGCCCCTTTATATTTTGTGTGAGGATACAATGTATGGGAGATCAGATCTTTTCAGTCCATCCTCAGTAACCTTTAGGACAGGGTTTTTGACCAGGTGCCCTCAAACCAGTACCTCTGCCTTCCAGCCTATAGCGTTGCCATTCCACTCACGGGACTAAAAGAAGGAACCAGCAGGACACGTCTCTTAATCCCCTCCACGGTGCAAACCTGCCGAGGAACGGGCCTTCACAGCACTGGAGCTAATCCCGGTGGTGCTGGGAGCTGTGTACCGCCTGCAGCAAACTCTGCACATCTTTTGTAAGTCGGCTTTTCCAACTTGTTTGCTGCAAGGTATCGACCAACAATAAAATGCAGAGGGAGAGAGAAGGCCTTAAAGAAAATCCAAACCCATTAAAAAGTAAACAAATCACATGACTGTTACTTGGAAATAAGTGAATACAGTGGAGTGTAAGGAATAATGGCATGCAAGTATTCTCTGGTATATGCCCTGGGATGCAGCCATTCTCACATCCTCCACATTCAGGGTCCCCAGCCAGAACTCCAGCAGAGACAAGAACTTGCCTTCCTCTTCAGAAAGGCTCTCTCCTTGCTTGATAAAGAGCAAATCAAAGACAGGAATTACAGAGCACAGCACGACAGATATCACCCACCCAAGAATTAGGCTGTGGTCACGAAGTCTTCAGCAATCAGCAGGGAAACACAATTCAGGAGGGGATGTTGCCACGGTGATGAGGAGATGAGGGTGGAAAGAATGGAAGAAAGCAAGGCACCATCCAGGGTCTCATGCCAAGGGTGTCAGACCTGCTCTCTGACTGCCAGGGACACACTGGTTGCATTGGGGGAGGGTACGGGGGGTGGGGAGGAGGGAGGGTTATTTTCTTTTAGGTCTGGAGTTTGGACATGCAAAAACGGAGTCATCTTAGAATCTTTAAAGAAGGGAAGAACCTTCATTGTTACCTGGTTTTCCCTGGGGATTCAGGAGACCGTTAGTGAAGATGATCTCCCTCTAGCAAAAGCCTGCACACACGTGTAGATAATCAGCTCTACAATCAGCTGGGATCAGCTCGTGTAACTCTTCCAATGTTCTTTTGGGGACTGTCCTCAGACCAGTCACCATCTTATTGCGGGCAGAAGGAGTTTCACTTCCCAAACCTGCTGGCTGACTGCAAGAGCTGCTTTGGGCATAAGGCCATGGATGTTCTTAGGACTTACTCCTTCACTCTCTCTTATGAACTGGGAGTGAATCCAGATGCTTTGAATAAGCAGCCCTTGTTCACCACCACCATGACACGATGGGGAAGAATTCCATGAGTTTGGCTCTCAATGGGAGTTGCTTTTGCTCTGTTTGACCATGTTGATGTACAGCCTGATTGGATGAGCTCACACCCAATTCCAGAAGTTATTATGAAACACAAAAGGTGCTGCAAAAGTCTTGTGTCCTGTTCCCTCAAGGATAACAGGGAGTTGCAAGCACTGATGCTGCAATGCACACACAGCGTGAGACACGAGCAGGGGCAATGAAGACTGCCGATCTCCAACACGTGCCGTGCACTCCTTACCCTCAGGAGACCAAACACTCGCAGGCTCTTCAGAAACATACACACACCACTGGCAGGATTACGTTGAGGGAAAGAGCTCACTCACAGGCAACAGCAACGTTTCAAGGGTCTTATGAACAAGCAACATTTCAAGGGTCTTAGGGGGGGGGGTGGAGGGGCCAATATGCCACCCTGTCCCACTTCATAGGGAAGTCTGCTGCCTCCCTGGAGCAAGAGTTAGGGATGTGTTGGGAAAACTTCCTGCCCTAGTAAAACCCTCAGATTAGTACCCCCTTTTAGTATTTCAGGTGGGTAGCAAAGAAGTGGGGAGAAGAAGCCTGAAATCAATTAAAAGAGATTTTAGAGCCTTGGGACGGCTACTTAAGGGATCAGGAACACAAGCTGTGTTCTCCTCTACCCCTTCACTAGGAATGATGAATGAGGAAACAGACAGGAAGAGGCACCAGGTCAATTTGTGGCTCCAGGACTGGTGCTATCGGCAGGGCTTTGGGTTTTTCAATCATAGGCTGCTGTATGAGACACCTGGCCTACTGGTGGCAGGTGGGAGGCACCTGTCCCAGAGGGGGAAAAGAATTTTGGGGCAGGATTAGCAGGGCTCATTGACATGGCTTTAAACTAGATATGAGGGGGGAGGGGGAGATAACTGAGACCGAGAGGATTAAACCCAAGGGAAGCATGCCAGGGCTCGAGGGACGGGAGAGTAGTGATGACTTGCTCTCTCATTTGGGCTGATTTACAGGAACCAGGCCTGCTTGTGATGGGGGGGGGGAAAGCCTACTACTACTGCTAGCAATGCCTTGCAGTACATTGTCTCAGTGGCAGTGGGGGATGGTGACACATATGGTAGCGAAGACATAAGAAGTAGTAATAGGGTGGCAACTACAGAAGGGACGAGTCGGGTAGGAAATAGGGCTTGTCCCCCAAAAAAAGTGGCAGGACAACTAGCCCAGATGAAGTGCATCTACACAAATGCACACAGCATGGGCAACAAACAGGAGGAGCTGGAGGCCATTGTGAGGCAGGAAAGCTACAATGTAGTTGCCATCACGGAAACGTGGTGGGATGAATCGCATGACTGGAGTGCTGCAATGGATGGATACAAGCTCTTCAGAAGGGATAGGCAAGGAAGAAGAGGAGGAGGGGTGGCCCCGTATGTTAGGGAGAATTATGAAGGTCTAGAACTTATTGAGGGCCATGGTAGAGTTGAGTGCCTATGGGTAAGAATCAGGGGGAGGGCCAGTAAGGCTGATATTGTGGTGGGAGTCTGTTACAGACCACCCAACCAGGATGTAGAGGTAGATGAAATGTTCTATAATCAGCTGGCAGAGGTCTCAAAATCACTTGCCCTTGTCCTGGTGGGAGACTTCAACCTACCAGGTTATCAGCTGGGAGCACAATACAGCTGAGAGGGAACAGTCTAGAAGGTTCCTGGAGTGTGTCGGGGAGAACTTCCTGACACAGCTGGTGAGGGAGCCGACTAGGGAAGGTGCACTGCTGGATCTGGTGTTTGTAAATAGAGAAGGACTTGAGGGGGATGTGACGGTTGGAGGCCGTCTGGGGCAAAGTGACCATGAAATGATAAAGTTTTCGATTCTTAGGGAGGCGAGAAGGGGAACCTGCAGGACTGCTATCATGGACTTCTGGAGAGCAGACTTTGGTCTTTTCAAGCGTCTGCTTGACAGAGTCCCTTGGGAGGCAGCCCTGAAGGGAAAAGGAGTCCCTTCTGGGCTGGACGTTTTTAACGGAGGAAGTCTTAAAAGCGCAGGCACAGGCCGTCCCTCTGCGCAGTAAAGCGAGCCGTTGAGGGAAAAGACCGGCCTGGCTGAACAAAGAGATAGGGTCACAGCTCAGGGAAAAAAAGAGAGGTCATGGCCTTTGGGAAAAGGGCAGGCCACTCAGGAAGATTATAAAGGTGTAGCAAGGTTATGTAGGGAAAAGATTAGAAAGGCCAAAGCCCAGCTTGAACTGAACCTGGCCTTGGATGTTAACGACAACAAAAAGAAATTCTATAAATATATTAGTAGCAAGAGGAGGACTCGGGACAGCCTCCATCCACTATTGGATATGGGAGATAACGTAGTGACAAAGGATGATAACAAGGCTGAGGTGCTGAGTGCCTTTTTTGCCTCAGTCTTTAGTAATGGAGTAGGGTGTCCCCTGAGTACCCAGACCCCTGAGCTGGCAGATCAGGGCAGGGAGCAGAATGAAGCCCCTGTAATCCAAAGGGAAACGGTGAGGGACCTGCTCCAACACCTGGATACAAACAAGTCTATGGGCCCAGATGGGATCCACCCAAGGGTACTGAGGGAGCTGGTGGAAGTGCTCACTGAGCCACTCTCCATCATTTACCAGCAGTCCTGGCAAACTGGGGAGGTCCCAGCTGACTGGTGTCTAGCAAATGTGACGCCCACCCACAAGAAGAGCCGGAAGGATGATCTGGGGAACTCCAGGCCTGTCAGTCTGACCTCGGTGCCTGGGAAGGTCATGGAACAGATCATCCTGAGTGCCATTATCCCGAGCGCATGAAGGACACCCAGGTGATCAGGCCCAGGTTCACAAGAGACAGGTCCTGCTTGAGAAACCTGATCTCCTTCTATGACAAAGTGACCCGCTTGCTGGATGAGGGAAAGGCTGTGGATGTTGTTTACCTGGACTTTAGCAAGGCCTTTGATACGGTCTCGCACAGTATCCTCCTGGAGAAAAGGGCTGCCCATGGCTTGGATGGGAGGACTCTCCGCTGGGTTAAAAACTGGCTGGAGGCTGGGCCCAGTGAGTGGTGGGGAATGGAGTCAAATCCAGTTGGCAGCCGGTCACGAGTGGTGTCCCACAGGGCTGGGTACTGGGACCCGTTCTCTTTAATATCTTTATCAATGATCTGGACGAGGGAGGGGATTGAGTGCACCCTCAGTAAGTTCACAGATGACACCAAGCTGGGTGGGAGTGTCGACCTGCTGGAGGCTACAGAGGCTTTGCAGAGGGATCTGGACAGGCTGAATCGATGGGCTGAGACCAACAGGATGAGTTTCAATAAGGCCGAGTGCCAGGTCCTGCACTTAGGTCACAACAACTCCATGCAGCGCTACAGGCTTGGGGAAGAATGGCTGGAGCTGCCTGGTAGAAAAGGACCTGGGGGTGTTGGCCAAATGTTGGCTGAACGTGAGCCAACAGTGTGCCCAGGTGGCTAAGAAGGCCAACAGCCTGTGTCAGGAACAGTGTGGTGAGTAGGACCCAAGAGGTGATCATCTGCCTGTACTCAGCACTGGTGAGGCCCCACCTCGAGTACCGCGTACAGTTTTGAGCCCCTTACCACAAAAAAGACATTGAGGTGCTGGAGCAGGTCCAGAGAAGGGCAACGAAGCTGGTGAGGGGTCTGGAGAGTAAGTCTTATGAGAAGCGGCTGAGGGAGCTGGGGTTGTTCAGTCTGAAGAAGAGGAGGCTGAGGGGAGACCTCGCGCTCTAGAACTACCTGAAGGGGGGGTGTAGAGAAGCGGGGGTCGGTCTCGTCTCCCAAGTCACAGGAGATAGGACAAGGGGAAATGGCCTCAAGTTGCTCCAGGGGAGGTTTAGATTGGATATTAGGAAACATTTCTTCATGGAAAGGGTTATCCAGCATTGAAACAGGCTGCCCAGGGAAGTGGTTGAGGCACCATCCCTGGAGGTGTTCAAAAGACGGGTTGGCATGGTCCTCAGGAATGTGGTTTAGTGTTTTTTTTATTGCTTATTTCTTGTTTATTTTCTTGTCAGGGTTAGGCCGATGGTTGGACTAGATGATCTTTAAGGTCCCTTCCAACCTAGACGATTCTATGATTCTATGACTACACGACACCACAACGCACCTTCCTCTCCAAAATCAACACCGAGAACAGAACAAGGAGGAAAGTTAACCTTCCTGGATCTGACACTATCCCAGAGAAATGCTAAAAGCAAAGCTAAAGAAACAACCGCGTTTCAATTCACAAGTGTGGCACGAGATTTAATGTAGCTTCAGGTCTGGAGACAGCCCAGCTGGCGTGATGTTCATAGCACACTCTCCTCCTTTTTTCTGCAGCCAATAACAGTCACTTCATAGAATCATAGAATAGAATCATAGAATTGCCCAGGCCGGAAGGGACCTCCAAAGGCCATCTAGTCCGACCTCCCCGCAGTCAGCAGGGACACCCCCAACTAGACCAGGTTGCCCAGGGCCTCATCGAGCCTCTCCTTGAATATCTCCAGGGATGGGGCCTCAACCACCTCCCCGGGCAACCTGTTCCAGTGCTCCACCACCCTCACAGTGAAGAACCCTCTCCTCATCTCCAGTCTAAACCTGTTCCCCTCCAGCTTGAAGCCATTGCCCCTCGTCCTGTCACTGCAGGCCTTGCTAAACAGGTTCTCCCCAGCCTTCCTGTAGGCTCCCTTCAGGTACTGGAAGGCTGCTATTAGGTCTCCCCGGAGCCTCCTCTTCTCCAGGCTGAACAACCCCAGCTCCCTCAGCCTGTCCTCGTAGCAGAGGTGCTCCATCCCCCTGATCATCCTTGTGGCCCTCCTCTGGACCCTCTCCATCAGGTCCATGTCCTTCTTATATTGAGGGCTCCAGACCTGCACACAACACTCCAGGTGAGGTCTCACCAGAGCAGAGCAAAGTGGCAGAATCACCTCTCTGGACCTGCTGGCAACGCTTCTTTTGATGCAGCCCAGGATGCGATTGGCCTTCTGGGCTGCAGCTGCCCACTGCCTGCTCATGTCCAGCCTCTCGTCCACCAGAACCCCCAAGTCCCTTTCCTCAGGGCTGCTTTCCAATACCTCACCCCCTAGTTTGTATTGGTGGCGAGGATTGTTCCGGCCTAGGTGCAGAACCTTGCATTTGCTCTTGTTGAACCTCATGAGGTTCACCTGGGCCCACCTCTCCAGCCTGTCCAGGTCCTTTTGGATGACATCCCATCCCTCTGGTGTATCGACAACACCACACAGCTTGGTGTCATCTGCAAACTGGCTGGTGGTGCCTTTAATCTCCCTATCTATATCATTGATAAAAATGTTAAACAGCACCGGCCCCAGCACGGACCCTTGAGGAACACCACTTGTGACTGGTTTCCATCTGGACTTTGAGCCATTGAGTACCACTTCCTGAGTAAACCCAGGCTCTAGCACTGCCTGTGCACATCTGACTGCAGAAGGAAATCCATTCACACTCCTAAGCCACTCTCTAGGCAGATGCTCGAGTCGTTGCCTGTGCCATTTCAGCCCCGCTGCAACCTCACGGCCATGAAAATGGGGTCTGGGGGTGGCACAACATGCTCTCTTTCTCTGATGCAGGGACACTTGCTGACCCAAAAGGATCTCAGTCCTAGTTTCTGCGTGGTTGCCGCTATCTGAAGAGAGATTTAACCTCAACAGTTTGCAGGACCTTCCAAAAGCCTCTGAGGGCATCAGCCTCAAACTGCTGCCTGTTGATGATCACAGCCTTCAAAGACGTGCACAGGAAGCCAGATTGTGCTCAGCCACTGCTTTGAGGTGTTTTTACTAAAATTCAGGAATACTATTGTTCTTAAAGATTAATCAGAGGCTGAGACAGCAACAACTCATAAAGTTTCAGACCAAGTTTGAGCTCTACAGAACACTCCTTCAGCAGGACACAACCTAGAAGCACCTGCTTTGGAATACCAACCTTAAACCCGAGCAGCTCCAGTTCCTTTTCCAGAGCAGCTCCAACTTCTGTGATTATTACAGAGTGCAGCCTCCAGGATTCCGAATCTCCTCTCAAACGAAAAGCTCCAGAGCAACTTGAGGGAGCTGGTCAAGGTTTTGCCCACTCACAAAAGCACTTGCCCATCATCCCTGTGTGCCTGACCAGCAGACACATGCAGATTCCTCCAGGGTAATGCCCTCAGGGAAAGTCTTTTTTTCACCTCTACAAGATCATCCTCTTGACTTGTTTGACATCTTCCCTGTGCTTTAGTTACCAACTGACTAAAGGGACATTCTGGACCACAGGACGTCATGCTTAGCCATAAACGCGGGGGAAGAAAGAGGAAGGGGGGACATTCAGCGTTACGGCATTTGTCTTCCCAAGTAACTCTTAGGCGTGACAGAGCCCAGCTTTCCTGGAGATTAAATACCCGCCTGCTGATGAGAAGCACTGAAGGACTTTCTGATTTCGCTTTGTTTGTGCACACAGCTTTTGCTTTACTTATTAAACTGTCTTTATCTCTATCCTTACTTCTACCCTTCTGAGTCTCTCCCTCACCCCATTGCAGGACCCTGAGCAAGTGGCCATGTGGGGCTTAGTTGTCAGCTGGGGTTAAACCATAGCAAAGGCTCTAGAGCTTTTCAATTAAACATTTACAAAATCACAAAAGGCTATCAGTAAAAACAGCCTCTCATTCCACTGAAGCACAAAACCCACACGTGGCAGTGACACAGGAGCATTTCATACAGCTCAAATTAGTCTCTCAGGCCAACGTTCAGCCCGTGCAAGTGCAGCAGCAACTTCTAAGTGACCACTTTCACGGTCAGTGGAAGAAGGCAGGACAGCGGAGCCCCCAAACCTGAGTTTTGTGTCTCATATTCACTCACTGCGACACACAGCCATCACACCCAGGGTGACTTTGCAGCTTTCACATGCTTACCTGCTGAAGTTGCCGTACCGGATTTTAAATTTGTACACAAGCCCGCCTGCGTGAAGGAACCTTGTTTCAGGCAAGGGATAGGTAAATGGTTTCAGTGACATCTTTCCTCCTCCCTGGATGCAGCCTAGGGGAGCAGGAGAGTCAAAGGTCAATGACTAAAAGCCTTCCCCAGATCTCACTCTGTCCTACCAGAAGAAAGGAAGGCGAGCAGGGATTCCTCATCTGCAGGGCGAACAGGCCTCCCACCAGCGTCTCCCACCAGCCAGAAAATCGCCGATTCGGGTGTCATTTCCAAAAAGCAGAGTGGTTTTGAGCAGGATTTGAGGACAGACTTCCAGCCCATGGCCACCCGCCTCCAGCCACACTGCTCCGGCCATGTCCCCACCGAGGTCCCCGAGGCCGAAAAGGCCTCTCGCCCCGGGGGATGTCGACAAGGCCCGGGCAGGGCCGTGTGGCAGCCCAGGACCGACCCCGGCCCTCAGGGACCCCCCGGCTCTGGCGTCCCCCGCAGCCTCTGCGGGTACAGCCCCGAGAAACGCCTCACCCCGCCGCCCGCGGCCCCCGCAGTCCCGGGGAGGAGGGGAGATGCCGCCGCCGCCTCCTCAGCCCAGCTGCCGGCCCCGAGGGCCCTGGGCAGCCCCGGCGCTGGCGATCACCGAGCGGCCCCAGAAGCCCCCGCCGCGCCCGCCGCCAGACCTTGCCTCAGGCGGGGCCGGGCCGGGGGAAGGCTGCAGACGGGCCCGGCCGAGCGGAGCCGGGCGCGGCCGAGCCCGGCCGAGCGGAGCCGGACGGGGCCGAGCCGAGCTCCCTCCGCCCCGGCTCCCCGCAGCCACCGGCGGCTCTGCCGCTGCTGCGCTGCAGAGGCAGCTGCCTTTGGGGGCTCGGAGTGCCCCAGAGGGTCCAGCAGGAGCCCACAACCCCGGGGGAGTTGGCTTCTGCCTTGTGGCAGGGCGTGCCACTGCTGTCAAAGGGGACTGGACTCTGCCCGGGCCTCTCAAATCAGCGTTAACTCTGGTGCCTAATGACAGCCCCTCGGTAGCTTATCCCTTTCTCTCCCAAATTGCAATGACGTCAGGTTTGCCTTTTCTTGGTTTAGGCAGCTTTCACGCAAAGACTCCCAGAGATTTTTTCATTCTCCCGCTACACACACACACACACTCTCTGGGATTCCTGGGAGGGTCATGGAAATGCAACAGCAGCAGCCTTAGTCTCAGCTGGGGTCCTTAAGAGCAAACACCATGTCCCAGAGCTGTCTGCAGCCTTTCTGGCCGCCGTGTGGTATTTCTCAAGCAGACACAACTGGAAAGCTCTGATGAACACTGACCCAGCTAAGCAATGATCAAAAAGAAGCTACCTTTTATCCCTCGAAAGCCTGACGGTGACATTTGTAGGAAAAACAAAATCCCAATTAGTTCTCTTGTGCCAGCCACAAAAACAGGCTTTGGTATAAAAGGCTTCTGATTAACAAAATAAAAACCTAAACACACAACCCAAGCAGGCACTGATCTGCCCCCTTGGGGCAGGACAGTCAGAATGTCCCTTTGCTCTAAAGAGCACATTAAAATGAAGAGCTCCTCCTTGTTGAACCATGAGGCACCCAGTGCTCACTGGTTTCTGATGGCCAGCCCTGGGCAACCCAGCTCAGACAAGCACTGGCACCACTTTGGTGCTGCTCGGGGGCATCTGGACTCCTCCTGCCTCTCAGGAAAGGGCTATAGAACCCAAACATCCTTCTTGGGAAAAAGAAAAAAAAAACACAAAAAACCAACCCCCCCAAAAAACCACCAAAACTTGATGTTCATTTAAAGCTGCAGGGATTGAGAAGGTCTTAAGCTTCCGGAGTAACAATCATCATTTTATTACCCAAAACGTCAGCAGAGGCAGGGGACAGACGAAGTCACCACGGAGCCCCCGCCCTGGCGAGGCCCCGTTGCAGCGCCGGGCCCGGCCGGGGGGGTCACAACAGGCACCTCGGGCAACACCGACCCGGAGCACGAACCTCGGCAGAACCGGGGCCCGAGGGTTCCTCCCGCAAGAGCCGGCGCCGGCGTCCACGAAAGCCCCGGGGGCCGGCCCGACTCCCGCCAGGGACGGCCCCGAGCTCGGGGTCCCCCCTGGCTCCGTCCCCCCGCCCCCGCAGCGGGACCGCGCTGCTCGCCACCTGCGGGGCAGGGCTGCCGACGGAGCCCGCGCGCTGGGGCCAGCAGGGACCCGCCAGGGAACCCGCCGCGGGCAGCGCCCGGAGGGGAGCGGCGGCAGCGGGTAAACGCTGCGGGTCGATGCGCTTTCGGGGCAGCCCCGGGCGAGGGAGGCGCCGTCCCGAGGGGCGGGTCTGGGCGCGGAGGGGGCCGGGGGTCCCGGTGGGTGCGGGCGGCGGCTGCGGGCCGGGCTCCAAACAGCGGGCGAGTGGGCCTGGCTCGGCGGAGACAGCGGCAGGGGCCGAGGGCAGAAGCCCAGAGGCCGGTGAGCGGGTCCCCGCGGGAGCAGGCGGAGGCGCAGCCCTCGGGCAGCCCCAGGCAGAGCCGGCGGGTGCCCCCGGGCCCGGGTGCGGGGCCGGGCCCGAGCGCTCTCCCGGAGAGCAGCTCCCGCTGCCGCTGCCGGCACCGAGCGGCCCTGCGGGCTGGGGCCGGGCACGGCCAGGGCAGAGCCTGCCGCCGTCCGGGGGAAAGGGCTGGGTGCTGGCCAGGGCCGGGGGCAGCGGGGCGCCCCCCTCCTTTCCCCGCAGCCCCTCCGGAGCCCCGGGCGCGGCCCTGCCCGCTGCCGCTGGGGCTGGGCTCCGGCAGGGCGGCAGGCAGCGGGCTGCCCCGCTGGGAGGAGGGGGTGCGGAGAGGGGCCGGGCTCCGGGCACGGGCTCCGGGCACGGGCTCCCGTCCCCTCCCTGCCCGCGGGGACAGGCCCGGGGGAAGCCAGGCTGCCGGCGGGGCAGAGGCTGCTGGGCTCCCCCGGCGTGGGCAGGGTGTGCGGGCGCAGCCCTGGGCCCGAGGCACAGGGTCGGGCCCGGGCCGGGGGAGATGCTCTGGGGCTGCGAGCGGGACAGACGGGACACAAACAGCGGCTCGGGCAGAGGAGACCAAGGCTCCGCTTTTATTGCAGCAAGTGGCGGCTCCTTCCTGACGGAGCATCGTGCCTGCAGCCTTTCCAAGCAGCCTGTGCAGGCCTAGTCCAATCCCTTTGCCTGGGCAGGGACACCTCCCTCCAGACCAAGATGCTCCAAGCCCTGTCCAACCTCACCTTGAACCCCTCCAGGGATGGGGCAGCCACAGCTTCTCTGGGCAACCTGGGTCAGGGTCTCACCACCCTCACAGCAAAAATTTCTTCCTTATGTCCAGTCTACAGCTACCTTCTTTCAATTTAAAGCCATTGCCCCTTATCTTGTCACTACAAACTATCATAAAAAGTCTCTCTGCATCTTTCATGTGGGTCCCCTTTAGGTTTTGAAAGGCCACTATAAGGTCTCCCTGGAGCCTTCTCCAGGCTGAACCCCTCCGACTCTCTCAGCCTGTCCTCACAGCAGATGGGCTCCAGCCCTCGCAGCATCTTCATATCCCTTGGCTGGACCTGCTCTAACAGGTACATGTCTCTCTTGTACTGGGTGGTCCACAGCTGCACTCCAGCTGGAGTCTCCCCAGAGTGGAGCAGAGGGGAAGAATCCCCTCCCTTGACCTTTTGGCCACACTGCTGGGGATGCAGCTCAGGATGCAGATAGCTCTCTGGGCTGTCAGTGCACATTGATGGCTCATTTTAATTTTTATTTTCATCCACCAGTGTCCCCAAGCCCTTCTCCTTAAGGCTGCTCTCAATCCATCTGTCCCCTGCCTGTATTGACATTGATGAGTGCCCCAACCCAGCTGCACGACTCTGCACTTGGCCTTGTTGAACTTCATGAGGTTCACATGGACCCACTTCTCCAGCACGTACAGGTCATGGTATTGCCCGTAACTAGGAAAAGATTAGTAACAAGTAGCTGAGAAAGCATGAGCTATGTATTCATATTGAAATGCCATCAGTGCACAGAGTGAGCAGCTTCAAGACCATAGCAGAGGCTGTTGGCAGTACAAAATTTCCCTGCCTGATCCGAGACTCTTCTGGAGAGGCTGTGCCCCCAGAGAGCACACAAGCAGCATGGCAGGAGGAATCTCCCCCCTGGCCCCTGCACAGCATAGGCACAGGGAGATTTGCTGTGATCCCCATTCACCTCATTATTCTGAGTCTGAAACAGGAAATTGTTCTAGTTTCTTGTCTAGTAAAACCTGGCGGGAGACATACAAAGCTTGCTCGATCACCATCTGAACTAGCAATACTATAGACCCCCCCCACCAAGTCCCTGGCCATTCTGGTGAGCCATCACAGAGAGGTGGTGTTGGTGCAAGGAGGTCCGTCCCCCCGCCCCCGCAGCGGGACCGCGCTGCTCGCCACCTGCGGGGCAGGGCTGCCGACGGAGCCCGCGCGCTGGGGCCAGCAGGGACCCGCCAGGGAACCCGCCGCGGGCAGCGCCCGGAGGGGAGCGGCGGCAGCGGGTAAACGCTGCGGGTCGATGCGCTTTCGGGGCAGCCCCGGGCGAGGGAGGCGCCGTCCCGAGGGGCGGGTCTGGGCGCGGAGGGGGCCGGGGGTCCCGGTGGGTGCGGGCGGCGGCTGCGGGCCGGGCTCCAAACAGCGGGCGAGTGGGCCTGGCTCGGCGGAGACAGCGGCAGGGGCCGAGGGCAGAAGCCCAGAGGCCGGTGAGCGGGTCCCCGCGGGAGCAGGCGGAGGCGCAGCCCTCGGGCAGCCCCAGGCAGAGCCGGCGGGTGCCCCCGGGCCCGGGTGCGGGGCCGGGCCCGAGCGCTCTCCCGGAGAGCAGCTCCCGCTGCCGCTGCCGGCACCGAGCGGCCCTGCGGGCTGGGGCCGGGCACGGCCAGGGCAGAGCCTGCCGCCGTCCGGGGGAAAGGGCTGGGTGCTGGCCAGGGCCGGGGGCAGCGGGGCGCCCCCCTCCTTTCCCCGCAGCCCCTCCGGAGCCCCGGGCGCGGCCCTGCCCGCTGCCGCTGGGGCTGGGCTCCGGCAGGGCGGCAGGCAGCGGGCTGCCCCGCTGGGAGGAGGGGGTGCGGAGAGGGGCCGGGCTCCGGGCACGGGCTCCGGGCACGGGCTCCCGTCCCCTCCCTGCCCGCGGGGACAGGCCCGGGGGAAGCCAGGCTGCCGGCGGGGCAGAGGCTGCTGGGCTCCCCCGGCGTGGGCAGGGTGTGCGGGCGCAGCCCTGGGCCCGAGGCACAGGGTCGGGCCCGGGCCGGGGGAGATGCTCTGGGGCTGCGAGCGGGACAGACGGGACACAAACAGCGGCTCGGGCAGAGGAGACCAAGGCTCCGCTTTTATTGCAGCAAGTGGCGGCTCCTTCCTGACGGAGCATCGTGCCTGCAGCCTTTCCAAGCAGCCTGTGCAGGCCTAGTCCAATCCCTTTGCCTGGGCAGGGACACCTCCCTCCAGACCAAGATGCTCCAAGCCCTGTCCAACCTCACCTTGAACCCCTCCAGGGATGGGGCAGCCACAGCTTCTCTGGGCAACCTGGGTCAGGGTCTCACCACCCTCACAGCAAAAATTTCTTCCTTATGTCCAGTCTACAGCTACCTTCTTTCAATTTAAAGCCATTGCCCCTTATCTTGTCACTACAAACTATCATAAAAAGTCTCTCTGCATCTTTCATGTGGGTCCCCTTTAGGTTTTGAAAGGCCACTATAAGGTCTCCCTGGAGCCTTCTCCAGGCTGAACCCCTCCGACTCTCTCAGCCTGTCCTCACAGCAGATGGGCTCCAGCCCTCGCAGCATCTTCATATCCCTTGGCTGGACCTGCTCTAACAGGTACATGTCTCTCTTGTACTGGGTGGTCCACAGCTGCACTCCAGCTGGAGTCTCCCCAGAGTGGAGCAGAGGGGAAGAATCCCCTCCCTTGACCTTTTGGCCACACTGCTGGGGATGCAGCTCAGGATGCAGATAGCTCTCTGGGCTGTCAGTGCACATTGATGGCTCATTTTAATTTTTATTTTCATCCACCAGTGTCCCCAAGCCCTTCTCCTTAAGGCTGCTCTCAATCCATCTGTCCCCTGCCTGTATTGACATTGATGAGTGCCCCAACCCAGCTGCACGACTCTGCACTTGGCCTTGTTGAACTTCATGAGGTTCACATGGACCCACTTCTCCAGCACGTACAGGTCATGGTATTGCCCGTAACTAGGAAAAGATTAGTAACAAGTAGCTGAGAAAGCATGAGCTATGTATTCATATTGAAATGCCATCAGTGCACAGAGTGAGCAGCTTCAAGACCATAGCAGAGGCTGTTGGCAGTACAAAATTTCCCTGCCTGATCCGAGACTCTTCTGGAGAGGCTGTGCCCCCAGAGAGCACACAAGCAGCATGGCAGGAGGAATCTCCCCCCTGGCCCCTGCACAGCATAGGCACAGGGAGATTTGCTGTGATCCCCATTCACCTCATTATTCTGAGTCTGAAACAGGAAATTGTTCTAGTTTCTTGTCTAGTAAAACCTGGCGGGAGACATACAAAGCTTGCTCGATCACCATCTGAACTAGCAATACTATAGACCCCCCCCACCAAGTCCCTGGCCATTCTGGTGAGCCATCACAGAGAGGTGGTGTTGGTGCAAGGAGGCGGACCAGCCCAGGGGACAGATTCCGGGACAAGCTGATTTCTTGTGTTAAACAAACTTGGAGTCTCTTCTCCAGCTTGGAGTTTGCACCAACATGTCCTGACCTCCTGCAGTGCCCCAGGACAGACACCTCTGTCCACTCACAAGCTGCAGCAGGTATGGGACACCCTTCCTGCTTGCCCCACAGCCCCCTGTGACCCTGAGCTGCACAGCATGGCAGCTGAGGCTGAGGAAAGGCTCTGTGGTGTCAGGCAGACAGTACAGAGGATGAAGAGGACCCAGAAATGTCCCTGTTGCCCAGGCAGGTCCTCTTGCCTGGCTCCCAGGCCATGGTCCAGGGTTTAGATTGCCCACTTTCCACTATGGTACCAGAACTGCTCCCTTCCCAGTGAGGCAAAAGCCTCTGCTGCGAGCAAGCAGCGCACCACAGCCCAGCACTCGCTCCCAGCTCCTGGCACTGCTGCAGCTGGCCACCTGCCACCTCGGGACCAACAAAGGGGAAGCATCTTCTGCAAAGCTCTCCTCAAACAAGGGTGTTTTTATGGCGTGTCTGAGAGGAGGAAAAGGAAGAAAAGAAAATTTCTCTGAAATACAGAGGCCGTGATCTGTAGGAAACCAGCCCGGTGGAGAGAGAACTTGCTTCTGGAGACCTTGCAGATGCTGCTCACCCTGGGGCTCCCAGCAATCCTGCCTGTTCTCCACTCTCAGTGTGGCTGGGGGAGAGTGAGAATGCTTTGTGGGTGCAGTGTCAGTGGAGACTTGGCAAGGGGCTCTATTACTGCTGAATGCTGCTAACCAGGGGGTGGCCCAGCATGTCCAGCTAACCCAGCTGCGATTTCAAAAGGAAGTCCATGCTCTAAGTTACAGATTCAGCTTCTCCTTCCCCCTTGCCTGAACCGAGTGGTGCTAAGAGCTCCTTTCCCTGCTCCAGCACAGGCTCACTCTCCTTCTATGCTCAGCACACGGAGATTGCTTTACAGGAGAAGGCCACCTTCTCCTTATCACCAGGTCCTGTGGGAATAAGGACCTGACAGCTCTTACTAAACACTGGTCAGGACAGAAAAAATTTGCTTCTGCCTTTGAGAAAACATGGTAAACGTGCGGGTGTCTTCAGAAAGCAGTGGGAGGGACACCCTGCTACCTCTCTTCCATTCCTCTGCGCTTGAAGAGGGAGGCAAGAGCAGGTTTGGTGCTGCAGAGATCCGCTGGAGGAAGGCAGGAGGTGCTGGTGGGGAGGTGGGAGATAGTGCTTCGTGGGACCAGAATGCTCTGGGGCTTGCTTCATTAGCAACTTTACCAACAGAAATATGTATGTTATGAAGTATCTAGGTGACAGATGTGGGAGGAGTTTCCAAAATGCATCACTGTAATGATGGGCATAAAAGAGGGACTTAAAGTGCTCTTCTAATGGATGGGGATGTTGTACAAAATGCAACTCGTGTACTTCTTAGCATTTCAGCTGGAAGCGGAAACAAAGATTAAGGGAACTGAGCACAGACGTGGTATCATCAGGCTTAACTGCAGCATGAAGGTCTGACTGCCAATGCTGCAGCAGGTGAGATTTTCAAGAGGCAGCTGTAACAGCCCCAAAAGCTGCAACAGGAACATCCTTTTCAGATGCAAGGGAAGAACAAACTCACTGGAGAGGGGGGAAATGCAGAAAAGTGGTGCAACCTCCACCCTTGAAGATTTTAAGCACACAACTGGAAAAGGCCCCCAACAAGGTCATACAGCTTTTGAGTACAACTTGCTTGGCACAGGGTAACTACAGGACCTCCAGAGGTTACTTTGTTCCTTCATTTTTTAAAGGTATTACTAAAACCTAATGTTACAGGTAGGTCTACTTAACAACGTTACCAAAAAAAGTCACATTGAAGCAGCTGCAGATAAACACTCCCAGGAAGGTTTTGAGAATGAAAACACTTGTTTTGTGGCACTTTAAAAGCTCTTGGGTTGCTTTTCCTGCCAAAATGGAATGTTGGAAATTTACAATTTCATCAATTGTACTCATGAAAGTAACTCAAAAAAAAAAAAAACCAACCCAAAAAAAACCCCCAAAAAACCCCCAACTTGGTACAAGATCAAAAAAATGCCATAAAAATCCCAAAGTTACAACTGGAAATTAGAAGTTTCCAGAAAATGGTGAAAAAAACAGGTGAGTGTTTCTGACAGGAGAAGGGGAGCAAACCATGTAAGGAAGTTCAAGAAATGTGTAAGTCTTACAGAATCACAGAATGATATGGGGTTGGAAGGGACCTCTGTAAACAGCGCATTGATCACAAAACCACTTGTTAGAAGTAAGAGCAGTACGCTTTCTTTTGTTGTCTTTTGCATTGTCTTAAACCTTTATTATCTGTCGCTGGGTGCAGAGACAGTACAGGAGTCTGTACTGTACTTCGTCCCAACTATTCTCTGTCCTGCATCAAATACAGACAAAATTCAACACATAATTTAAATTCCAAAATTGATTATCATTTCTTGCAATTAACTGTTTCTCACACTTCTTACATCGACCTTGTAACTCCCCTTGACAATGTTTACAAATGGGACAAAATGTTATACCCAGTCGGCCACCAGTTCCCCGCCTTGCTCTCTGCGAGCAAGGCTCACCGCCCATCCAAAAAGGTGAGATCCAAGGACGCTTCTTCTGTCGTCTGCACTCCTGGCTCCGTGTTTATATTCTTCACATATGGTCGAACACACCGTGCTGACACCCACAACAGTCCATTCTCTGTAACAACACAAGCATACCCTCGGCCCCATGTGAGTAATTTAACAGGCCCAAACCATTTTCCTGTAGCAGGCAACCTTGCCTTAACCAACACATTCTGTTCCCCAAGTGCTGCTTCACTGCTTTTAAAATGCTTGCATATATGTGGAATTTGATCCATCCCTATCAGAGATAAATGGTTCATGACGTGTAATGCTTTGGCAATGCGGTTTGCAGGAGTTTCATTCTGCATTCCCCCTTTTTGTTTTTTAAACATATTTTTTAAAGTCAAATGGGTTTGCTCAATGATTGCCTGTCCTGTAGGGGAGTGTGGAATGCCTGTAATACGGCTTCTGTCCCATTTAGAAAAGAACTGTTTTGTGGATTGACTGACATAGGCTGGGCCATTGTCTGTTTTTATCTTTTGGGGGATGTCTAATACCGCAAAAGCCTGTCAAAAATGGCATTGGATGTGGCGACTGGTCTCACCTGTGTGAACAGATGCCCAGGCCGCATGTGACCATGTATCTACAGACACATGTACATATTTCAGTTTTCCAAATTCAGCTATATGGGTAACATCTGTTTGCCATAACTGTAATGCTTCAAAACCTCTAGGATTCACTTTGGGTACAGGGGTTGTGGCCAATTGCTGACAATCTGCACAGGTACTCATAATTAGCTTTGCTTCTGTTATAGGCAGATTAAACTGTTTGCTGATTGACGAAAAAATTCATGTGACAATTGTGCCTGACAAAATTGATCCGGAACAGGCGTTTTCCATGCAGGACCTGTCAATTGATCTGCTATGGCATTACCCTGAGCTAGAAATCCTGGTAACAATGTATGACTCCTGATATGAGTAATGTAATAGGAATGTTTTCTACAGTTTAACAGCTGCAAAAGTTGTCTGAATTTTACAAATAACAACTCATTATCAATATGTTTCAAATATGCCCTTTCTAATCAACACACCACCCCAACTACATACTGCGAATCTGATACAACATTTACAGGTTCCTTATCCCATTTTTTGAATACTTCAGTAATTGCCTGCAGCTCTACGACCCGTGGGGACCCTTCAGTCAGCACCACCATAGTTTCCCATTTTCCTTTGTCTCGCCACACGACGGCAGCCTTTCCTGTCCTTCCTGAGCCATCTGCAAACACGGCTATTCCTGCTACGGGCATGCATTGTACGACAAGGGAAATAGTTTATGCGGTGGGAAACGGACTGACAATCGTCCCCTGAAGTTGGCTAAAGCGACCTGTAGCTCTAAACTGTTTTGCTGACACCACTGCAAGTACACATCTGTCACTAGCAGTATTATAGTCTCCGGATCACTGCCAGAGGTTTCTATGATTCTCTGTCATCCTTTTATAATCACTTGTGTAAACATTTCGATCCTGGTGGTGATAGACTTCGCTGACTGATATGGTAACAATATCCATTCCAGAATTGTTAGTGGATCGTTTTGCTCTTTATCCCCCTGTCCTATGACTCCTATTGGCTGTTTCTCATGATTACAGATATATAGATTAATTGCAAACCCATATATTGTGTGATGGCATTGTCTGTCACTAAGAAGTTGATTAATTTTTGCCAGGGCTTGTTTGGCTTCAGTTGTAAGGTGTCGAGGGGCATTGATGTTAACATCCCCCCGCAACAGCTCAAACAATGGAGCTAACATATGATTATCTATGCCACACCATGAGCATACCCAATTCAATTGCCCCAATAATTTTTGTACATCATTAAGAGTTCTGATTTCCTGGATCAGTTGGACCTGCTGTGGGATGATATTGCTATCTGTTATTTTTAGTCCTAGGTATTTCCAGGAAGGTCCGAGTTGTATCTTTTCTGGTGCAATAACTAAACCAAATTCTGTGAGTGTGTTTTCTACTTTTGGAAGTATTTCTCGCAGTCTGCTACCCGGTTGTCCTGTGATTAGTGTATCATCCATATAATGATAAAGGATAAAGTCAGGATTATTTTTTCTAAGTCCTTGCAATGCATAATCCACATATATCTGACATGGAGTCGGTGAGTTTTTCATGCTTTGTGGGAGGACTACCCAGTGATATCGCTGCATGGGAGCTTGTCAATTGATTGTTGGCACAGAAAATGCAAATTTGTAAGCATCGTCAGGGTGCAAAGATATAGTAAAGAAACAGTCTTTTAAATCAATAATTATCATCTCCCATCCCCTCAGTATCATTGCAGGAGAAGGCATTCCCGGTTGGAGTGCTCCCATGTCGTTCATGACTGCATTTAAGATCATGTAGCAACCGCCACTTCCTGGACTTTTTTGGGATGGTAAAAAACGGAGTATTCCACGGACTTGTTGACTATATGTCCCTGCTGGAGCTGCTCCTCAACTAAAGTTTGTATGGCTGCGACCTTTTCTGAAGTTAGAGGCCACTGATCCACTCAAACAGGTTTCTCAGTTTTCCAGGACAGTTTAAGTGTCGGTCGCTGATCAGTGGCTATCATAATAAATTTGTCTGTGTTGTGAGAATAAAATTCATTTGCCCCAGAACATCCCGTCCCAATAAATTCATGGGTATAGCAGCTACAATGGAGCTGCATGACATACAGATCCATCGTTTGTCTTTATCAAGACAGGTGTTTTACTTTGCCATGTCTGAGATACTCCACCTATTCCCAAAAGTCCGTTTCCTGGACAAGCTGTGGGCCATCCCTTCGGCCACCACCTTTCCCCTATAACAGTCACATCTGCCCCTGTGTCAATCAACATCATTAATTGAATTTCCCGAGGTGTCACTTTAGAATTAACAATAGTTACTTCCATCATAGGGATTTTCTGTGTAATTTGGGTTGTCCAATATAGTTCTGCTGCGCCTGTAGAACCAAAACCCCCATCTCCTCTTTCCTTATCAATGGCATGCAGTACACTTGCCTTAAAGGGTACAAGTTGTGCAATCCTGCTTCCTTTTGGAATAGCTACGGGTAGACTGGGAGTCCATACCATAGCCTGAATCTCGCCTTCAATATAACTCCAGGCAGTACAAACACACCAGTCACTGTAGTACTCAAGCGTTCCATCAGCAAAGCGCTAAGTCCACGACCTAGCGGTCCCTTTATATTAAGTGGTATGCGCCGCACTGTTTGATCCCAGAGCATCGCGTCTGTTACTGTGGAAACATCCACGCCAGCACTTCCTATAGTTTTTGTGGCAAACTGGTCAAGGCCTCCGGGGTAGCTGCCCACGTTTGAGTACGTGGAACAGACGGCGGTATTTGTGTCGGTGAGTGGTTCTGCCTCACGCCCCCATTCCCATCTCCCAGCTGCACCCGCCAAGGTGGGAGGGTCTGACCATCCTTAGTATACTTAGAATGACACTGATTTACATAATGTCTCCCCTTTCAACAACGCCAAATACCCGGAGGCTTGGATAACCCTGCATTTCCTCCCCCTTTTTGACACTGGAAACTCACATGTCCTAATTGGCCACTAGTGTAACAGCGTTTTGTTTTCATATCACTACCCACTGCAGCTGCAAAAGCCGTCACTAGGCTTTGAGTCTTATGCTCAACAGAACCAACAGCATTGCACGCTTCTATCACCTGCACTAGTGAGCTTCCCGCTTAGAGACTATACAAAACCTTCTGACAATCTATATTTGTGTTTTCCACTGCCAATTTTAGAATCAACTCGTCTTTTGTCTCCTTATTCTCCATTTGTTTATCAGTCGAGTCCTGCAAGCGATCAATAAAGTTCATACATGGCTCAGCAGTTTTTTGTTTAACCATTGTGAATAATTGCTCTGGCTTTTCTATCTCTGGGAGCCTCCTCACAGCATCTAGCGCAAGCCTTGCAGATTGTTCTAGAATTTCCAGATGCAATCAGGCTTGAACCCGGGGGGTCTGAAAACCCTTAAGGTTTAATTTCAAGGTGGCCTTGGCTTGCTTTGTTTCATCCCTGCATACTCTAATGGCATTCTTGTAATTGTCCCAAATGGTCAGTCCCTTCTTCCATTCAGTGTAAACTTCCTTCTTCCACTTGAGCTTTTTCAGAAGCTCTCTGCTCAACCACGCAGGTCTCCTGCTTCCTTTGCCTGATTTTTTTCCTCTTAGGGATGCACTGATCCTGAGCTTGCAGAAAGTGATATTTGAATATCATCCAGCTGTCTTGAGTCCCCCTACCTTCCAGAACCCTAGCACATGGGATATCTCCAAGCACTTTCCTGAAGAGGCTGAAGTTAGTCCTCCTGAAATCCAAGGTTTCAGGCTTACTTGTTGTTTTGCACATACTACCCACAATCCTGAACTCTGTCCTTTCACAATCACTGCAGCCAAGGCTGCCTCCAACCTTAATGTCCTCCCCCAGTCCCTCTTTGTTTGTCAGTATTACATCCAGTAGTACACCTCTCCTTGTTGGTTCCTCCACCACCTGAGTCAACAAGTTATCATCAATACATTGGAGGAACCTCCTGGACTGTACATGCCTGGCTGTGTAGCCTTCCCAGCAGATACCAGGGTTATCGAAGTCCCCCACAAGAACCAAGGCCTGCGATTGCGAAGGCTGCTTTGAGCTGACTGTAAAAGGCCTCATTAACTTCCCCATCCTGATCACGTGGCCTGATAATATAATTCCCTCATATTGGCCTGCCCCTCAATCCTCATCCACAAGCTTTTGACTCTCTCTTCATCTGACCCCAGGGAAGGCTTTAGAGACACCTCCTTGCACTCTATCCATTCCTTAACACAGAGGGCAACCCCTCCACCCATCCTTCTTTACCTGTCCCTCCTGAACAGATTGTAGCCCTCAACAGCCACACTCCAGTCACAGGGTTCATCCCACCAGGTTTCAGAGATGGACACTATGTCATAGCTTTCTAGCAGCACGGTGGCTTCCAGCTCCTCCTGTTTGTTGCCCATGCTGCATGCATTTGTGTAGAGGCACTTCAGTTGGGTTGACGGCTGTGCCACTTTCTTAGGGGAACACCCCTTGAGGTGTCTCACAGGTGTTTCTCTGTTGACTTCAACTACCTCAGGAGCTGCTGGCTTTTCTCCATAAGACTTTCTGTAGTGCAGCATCACCAGCCTGCCTCAGGGCTACAGGCTGAAGGCCCTTACTAGCACCCTGTCCCTCTAACCCTGATGAGATATCCCACAGCTTGTCCCAGACAAGCCTGATATTATTACCCCACCTCCCCCTTCACATCTTGTTTAAAGCCCCGTCAATTAATCCCGCAATCTCTTGGGCAAGGATCCTCTTTGAGAGGACCAATTTGATGTCAACAAGCCCTGTGCTGTATAGGCCAATCCATTATCAAAGAAATCAAAGTTATGGTGGTGACACCAGCTATGGAGCCATTTATTAATCAACTGGATCCATCTGTTCATCCCAGCGTCACTGCCTGCAACTGTGATGACTCTCTCACTGACCCTCCCAACTCCTTGAAGTTTCTTTTTATTGCTCATGGACTGCGAGTCGCAGCTTCCTCCCCACCTACATGGAAAATCAATAACGGATAATAGTCTGAGGACCATAAGAAGCCAGGAAGTTTCCTGGTGACATCCTTAACCCAGGCTCCAGGAAGACAGCAGACTTCTCTTTGAGGAGGTTCCACCTGGCATATTGGGCCCTCCGTCCCCCTCAGCTAGGAGTCACCAACAACTATAACCCTTCTTTTTCTCCTTGCGGGTGTGATGGTGATCCAGGGCTTACATTTTTTTGACCGAGGAGGCATCCGTGGTGTAGAGTGCCCATCGTCCAACTTCCTCACTCAACTGGCCTTCCTCACCCAGTACCTCTTATCTGTTCTTCAGAGGTACTGGATGGGATGAGGTGGGCAAGGGGGGAGTTCGTCTGCTGCCCCAACCATGAACCTGCCTCCATTCGCTCTTTTCATTTAGGCTTCTGTCTTCAGCCTGAACTGGGCTGGGTACAGGGGCTCCTAGACCTTTCGACTTTCCCTCTCAGCTCTGCCACCAGGCTGAGCAGATCATTCTCCTGTTCACAACTCACACAGCAGATCTCATAGCTGCCACTCATTACCAGTAAAAGGTCCTGGCACTCTCTGCAGCCCATGACCTAGGCAGCTACATGCTTCCATGGGAGCTCTGTCTGGGTTCCCACATCCATTCTGGTTAAAGTTGAGAGCATGACCTTCCTCTGGGTGGAGACCATGCCTAAGCAACTCCGAGGGGGTGGTGACGACCAGCAGGACTCACCTGTCAAGCTGGCACAGCTTCAGTTCCTCCCTAGGTGCTCTTTCCCCACTCCCTGCGCCTTGTGGTGGTGCTCCAAGGTGGCCACCAAGTCCCAGGTGGCACTCCGGTTGCACCCACTGGCTGCTGCTTGCTCAGTGCCCAGGCCACTGCGCTCCCAAGAGGCCTCTTTTGTGGGGAGGGGGAGGACTGGTCCCGGCATGGTTCCGCCCCATTTAAATCTGCCGGTGCAGGCTCTGCCCCCGTTGCCTCAGCAGCCCCTGGCTCCCGGCACAGCCCAGCCGCTCTGCCTGGCTTCAAAAAGCCCTCAAAAAGAGCTCCTTGCCCATCCTGTTTGCCGCGATTCCCTCCCCCAGTGCAGACTTAGCTACACTGGAGCTCGGTCTCCTCGGCGAGGAGGAGTTATTTGTACTCTGGGTGTTACGAACTAAAGCTTGGAAGAAGCAGCATCTCTGAACTGTATTTTAATGAAATCTGGCTCTTTAGACTCTGTGCTGGCCACTTGGAAAGCACAAAGACCTCTTCTTTCACTTTAATATAAACCCCAGCTTCTACAGAAGGATCACTTTTAAGCTGAAGCACCAACGTGCCATCACAATTAACAAAACCTCCAACACGAGTAAGGAAATCAAGACTGGTGGAGTTTGCTCCTACCTCTAAGGAATGCTGGCTCTCTGTCCAGGAAGGAGTAGGGGGATGGGGGGATGCTCCTTGCCTTCATTTTTACTGGAACATCCAGGCCCAGATCCTGAATGAAAGCAGTTGGTCTAACTGGGTGCTGTTACAAAATCTTCCCCCTCTCCTGCGGTATGTAGAACTTGGGAGTTCTCCAGGACTAGAAACCATTAATGCTTAATATTTTCTGCGCAACAGATCTTTAATTTGGAAATTTTTTTTGCAAAACATGTATTACACGTTTAGCTGTCAAAAGAAGACCAATGGTCCATTTAATTTGATGTTCCTGAAGGTGGGCACCTCTTGGTCATGCTGTATTTCTTTGAATCACCAGGCTGTAGAGGATTTCAGTTTTCTGAGCACCAAGTTCATGGACATCTTGTCCTAGCAGACCTGAGAAGGTGGCTAGCCATCAAACTCAAACCGAGTCACCTTGGCCACAAATGGTCTGCCAGGAGCTGTAGTGCAGCCTCCAGCTGGATGAAAGACAGGTATTGTCCTTGCTGCTGACCCAGGGTCAGATGTGACTCAGTGATGCAAGGCTCCAAATTCCAGCATTCTAAAAAAAATTACCTGGAAGAGCAAGTTGATCAAAGCAACGCAAACCTGAGGGAGTGACAACAGAACAGAGGGTCACTTTATTTTCAGCTGGTCGAGGAGTTCTTCTGCCATTGCAATTACGTCTCAAAGAAACAGCAGCAAACGTGTGCAATAAGGTGACTGCTAGAAAAGAATCTGAACTCCAACTTTCTCCCTCTGGTGATCACAACCCACTGTGAGCCGCCTAGGAGGCCATCCTCTTCTAAAAGGATCCTCAGCCTCTGAACCTTAGCATGGTGACAACTTGGGAACCTCACTCCTGTACACCCAACCCCCTCAAACCACCAAGATTTCATCCCCTCCACTCACCCTCACACAGGGACTGTGTTTCGATCTCCTCCATGTAGCTCAAATTCCTGACTTGCCTTTCTCTAGCCCAAGCTCAGTATCTTTGAAGCCTAAGTCCTGACCTCCTCTTCCACAACTCAAGGCTTGTTTTTAAGTTGCTGCCAGGTTCTTCCTCGAGGCAACCTGCCAGGCAGGATGTTCTGGTCTTCCAGGGTTAACATATGAATATACCCCAGATGCAAAAAGGGTACTCACTTTTAGCTCACTAAAAACACACAGCAACCCTCCCATCATATCAGGCAGAGTCTTTTAAAAATAAATATTTATAAAGAAAAGGAAGAGATTCAAAGAACTACAACGTTAAAAATTTTCCTGCCAACAGCACAAATGTCTTTTTCATGTAGTCACGAGAACAGGTTGTACACCAAGACAATGTAAGTACTAAAAACCATCTCTCCTCATCAGCTGCCGTAGTCCTCCACTGCAGGAATCCACACCTCCCATCACAGTAACCAGCTCCTGTGCACTTCTCCAGGACTTGTACTGGGGCTGCTCAATCTCCTTTCGTGATCAAGTCCTCGATATAAGCATCCAGTTCATCATCTGTATTAATATCAATGTCCTGAAACCAAAAGCACAAGAAATACCTGTGAAAAGTGAATCCTGAAGAACAGTGCAAGAACAGACGAGACGGCAGCAGAGCAGCCCCTGCAACATCTGTCCTGGCCAGCGTTTATGCCCTGACTTCCAGCACTCTCCAGCTCCTGACATCCGCTGTGAAAGCGCCACCAGCTTTCCTTGTCAGAGCCTGACGGACAACACCTGGAAACCAGCCAGCACTCGACACTCAAACAACGCACTCAAGTAATAGATTTATTGTGCTGATCAGGGTCAGGTCAGGGTTTTTTTTATAGCTTTAACATACATTTTCCTAGTAGGGAGCAACTGCTTTCATCTGCTTTCAGTAGCTTTTCCATTGAGTCATCTTAATTTTATTTAAAGTAGCTTTTTAAAATTTATTTAAAGCTTTTAGAATCATAGAATCATAGAATCGTCTAGGTTGGAAGAGACCCTTGGGATCATCGAGTCCAACCATCTCCCCTACTCTACAAAGTCCTCCCCTACACCATGTCCCTCAGCACTGCATCTAAACAGCCCTTAAACACAGCCAGGGATGGGGACTCCACCCCCTCCCTGGGCAGCCTGTTCCAATGCCCGACCACTCTTTCTGTGAAAAATTCCTTCCTAATGTTCAGTCTAAACCTACCCTGGTGGAGCTTGAAGCTGTTCCCTCTTGCTCTGTCACTAATTACCTGTGAGAAGAGACCAGCACCAACCTCTCTACAGTGTCCTTTCACGAAGTTGTAGAGAGTGATGAGGTCTCCCCTCAGCCTCCTCTTCCTCAAACTAAACAGTCCCAGCTCCTTCAGCCGCTCCTCATACGATTTGTTTTCCAGCCCCCTCACCAGCTTCGTTGCCCTCCTCTGCACTCGCTCCAGCACCTCGATATCTCTCTTGTATTGAGGTGCCCAAAACTGGACACAATACTCCAGGTGTGGCCTCACCAGTGCTGAGTACAGGGATACTAAATACTTTACTTAAATACTGACTTGCCATTTTAATTTCATATTTAATAACATAACTAATAAATTTCACCATAAATTTTTTAATTTTAAATATTATTTGTTTAAAGGTTTGCATTTGCATACATGGGGTTCAGAATCTAGCACCACCTTTCTGTCCAAGAATGGGGCAGAAATTGTATGCAGAACACTGCCTATGCCCAGGCAAATTCTCCTGCAGCCAGTGTTTCAAAGCAGAAAGCAGAAAATAAATAGAAGCTGCGCGCTATGCATGTGCCGTGAACAATCCATTTGTGAAATTAACACTCATCAGGATCCCCAAGGCCTGGATCCCAAGAGGTGGGCAGTGACAGCAGCTGCTTCTCACAGTCTGAGCCACTAAAACATCTCAAATGCCTGGAAGGGTCCGGACCAGGGGAAGGTTGCTACTCATAGGACAGCTCTGGTTTCACAGCCCTTCCTCACCCACCTCCTGCACTTTCTGCAGAAGGGCCACGATGTTAGTCCTCAGCTTCTGCAGTTTCTCCTCCGTTTCCTTCAGCTTTCTCTCCGTGTTGCGAAGGTTTTCTTCACAGGCTTTAGCCCGAGCATCTGCGCGTGTCTGATATGAATTGCACAAGTTCTGCAGACCTACCTCATACTGTTTGAAATATTCTTTCTGTAAAAGACAAAATACAACAGATGACACATTAAGAAGCAGCACTGAGCATCAAGAAAATCCCAGCACTTGCAGCTTGTAGAAGAGTCCAGTTACCAGCACCCCATGACTGAACACCACCAGCCAAACACCGTGCACCTGACTGCCCACCTCATTACTATGCTCACATATACATTTCTGATTTGCCTACTGCAGGCAGCACAGAAGTCACATGGGTTTTCACATTCCTCAAAGACCAGAACTGCAACAAAAGCTGCCTAACCTCAGATTAAGGATACAGCATGTTTTAAAAAGCCTAAAACTACAGTTATGCTGTACAAAGATCTGACAGCCTCTGTATGCAGTGAGTTTCCTTAGTATAGACCCCTCAGATAACACAGCTTATTACTGTGAGGCAGGAGCATCTACACTTGCAGAAAACTTCAGACAAGACCAATGTGTCCTGCAGAAGCAGCAGGACCCGTAACTCAAGCTGATGCCTGAATTAACATCCAGAAAAGAGGAAGAGAGTGCCAATATACACATTGCGAGTGAAGGAGTAGGGCACTTAAAAGCCACTGCTTTTGTATTCTTCAGTCATTTAGTCATCTGTAGGGGGCTTATGTGACTTACAGATGCCACCTGAGGAGGTCTTCCTTTGTGGTATGTCAGAGAAGGGAGAAGTCAGAGAAGCCAGTACCACTCCTCTGCATTTCAGCCTGCTCTGGACTGTCCAATACCAGCACGCAGATACTGATGCAAGCTCAGCCCCATCTGTTCCTTGCTCAAATAAACAAAGCCCACACCAAAAGCCTCAAGATGTACAGCTGACTTGCAGGTGGTCAGCCTGCTCACCTGGAGAAGTGTGAGAGGGTCAGCTTCCATGTTCTCCCCCATTTTTAAGATTGCATTGGACTAAGTTAGATTTGTAAGGCTCGGGGCAAAATGAACAGGTATATCTACATTCCATTTTTCCAAGCCTCTAGCCTGGCCTCTGTTTTTTAAAAGCTTCACAACAATGGACAAAAAAAAAAAAAAAATCAGGATAGTAGCAGCCAACAGCTTTCCCACACAGATGTATGGTAATTAAAAAGTTCTCAGACAACTGTCAAAAGACCTAAGGCATATTTCAGAGGCTCTCATTCTTTTTCTCAGGTGCATTAGTCTGCTAAGGACCCAAAGAATCCTTTGAAGAGGGTGATCGTGCCATCAACAGGATGTACCCTTGCCATAAGAATGGAACGTGTGTGCGGCAAAATCCCAAACTTACTTTTCTAGAAATATCGAACTCACCAACGGAAATGCCAACAACCCTTCTGAGCTCATGGAACTCAGCTCCTTCTTGGAGATAGGAAAATTCGGAGGTAAGAAGTACCGCAAACAATTTCTATGCAGGAAAGAAAAACACAAGGACAGAATTGGGAGTTTAAAAGAATAAAGCAGTCAGATCGCAGCAGCTCATAAGAACTGCAGTGAACCCACCGAAGGATCTGGACTAGTAAGTCTACTGTTTCTTGGCTGCTGCTGGGACCAGTGGTGTCTGGCTCAATTCTGACACAGTCTGAGGTAGAAGGTTCGACCCCAACAACCTCCTCTTCCTGCTGCGTATCTGGAGCCTGGTACTCAGGAGAGGGAGGCTTCATCAACCTCACATCCTCACTGCCCTTCTCTACCCTGGAAAAAAAAAAAAAAAAAAAAAAAAAAGATATGAAGGGAAAGTCAGATTATCTTTTTTCTACATTGGCCATACCTGAAACACTACTAACAACTTCATCAGAACCTGTACACAGTTGTCACTCTGATACCTCTAGACTACACACCAGCTGCATCCACAGGAGCACTACATCAAAGCGATGGGCAGATTTGTATGGAGTCTGTCATGCTCATTCCTTATGAAGCAACTGGACAGTCCCGAGCACACAAACTCTCCCTGACATGACTGCAACATGTTTTCAGCATCTGTGGAAGTAAAATGGAGGTCTTCCTCCCAAGAGCAAAACAAGCCTCCAAAATCCAGTAGCTAGAGATAGTTACCAGCGATCCCGTGGTGTGGTGTCTGTAGGAACATAATCAAACTTCACCTTCCAGCGTACTGCATGCTTGCCCATTTCCACAGCTGTCACACGACCTGTGAACCACTCCTTGTTCACACGCACTTCCACATGAAGCCCTTTATCTGCAAGGAGGATGACAGTAAAGATGCTTGCCGATATTCAGAAGCTGGAGAGCACATTCTGCCTGAGCTCCAGAGAAGACAGCCATCCTCAGCAGGGAGCAGACCTAAACCCGTGACAATCCCTTCATATGGTATGTAAACCATAAAAACACTACTGTTGTACAGGTTCAACTCCTACTTGGAAACATTTAAGATGCAAAGAAAATATATGGCATTTTCAGACATTTCTCCCATACTCCAAGCTGTTTGACATGGGCTTTCCAGGCTCACATGTGCCAGTAGGAGCATTTGCTGCATATTCCTAGAGGGTCACTTTCCAGATAGCTCCTTGGGAACAAGCTGAAGACATGCCCTGCTCTGTGGCAGGTACAATACCATCCTGGCTATCATTTTTCCTGGGGATGTCTCAATGCCTCTCCTCTCACAGCAGCACAGCAGATCTCAGCATTTCTCAGCTAATGTAGCTCCATGATCCATCCAGTTAGGAAGGGTGAGCTTGACATCAGTCTACATCACGCAACCAAGCATCACACCCATTGACATGGCGACACAGCCCTCAGATTCTTCCCACACAACAATTGCCTCTTGTCTGATCAAGGGGTTCCTGACCAAAAATGTTTCGTGTGAGTTAGAGTCATCTCAGGGTCTGGGACCCAAATTTACACTAATTCTTATTTTAAAAAGCTCATTAATGAAATCACACGTTTAACCAGTGAATCGAGTTCTGCAACAGTTCTTTTACATTGTGTTAGATACTGAAGGCAGTTCAAGGGTTCATTTCTCACCTTTCTGAGCTTTCTTCAGTTCTGCTAGCTCTTCTTCCCCAGCACTGTCTGTGAGCTGTGAGCAGAGAGAGCTCAGATTAGCTGCCTCCCAACAAGATTATAAACACTTGACAAAACACCTTCTGCTGAGAAAATCAGTGCACTCTACCTCAACCACCACCTCACTGGAATCCTTCCTCTCTTCTTTCACTGCCACAAATTTGCCTCGTTTTGTCTTCTCCTTCTTGTATTCCCCCTCCTCCTCAGACCCATCCTCTGTATTGTTCAAGGTCCTCTTCCGAGTGCTGGAGGCCTGTAGGAAGCAAACAAGCACTAGCTACAGTTCCTGCATGCTACCAACCTAAAATTTCCTTCATTCAAGTTAAAAAAAAAAAGAAAAAAGCTCAGTATCCAGTACTTAGTTTGATAGTTAATTAGCTGTTCCAGAAGGTTTTAGCAGGTGCTACATGATCATGAAAACGCTCACCCCACCACTCTACTTTTTTTTTTTTTTTTCACCTGGGGAAACAACCTAGCAGGAAAGAGATGAAAAAAGTATTCATGAGGAGCGTAGAAAGGTGCCCTAACCCAAAAGTAAAGCAAAAGTTATCTTATACTGCGCAGGGACTACAGGGCAAATCCCATGTGACAGGCTATGCAGAACAGTAGATAAGGAACGGACAGGTTTTATCCCATCAAGTCTTACCTGTGGGGATTTGACAGTGGCAGATTTCTTTAGTGCTGCAATCTTGGCAGCTTTTGTATTGGATGTCTCACGTGAGCTTTTGGGGTTCTGCAGGGCAGAAGAGGCTGGTTTCATTGTTGTACTTGGTTTGGCAAGAGTTTTTAAAGTGCTGTTAGACTTTCCAGCTGTCACAGTGTGCTGGTGCGTCCTGGAAGTGCTGGCCTCCTCCTTGGAGAGGATGCTTGCCAGTTTGGGAGTGCTGATATTTGGCCAAGCCGAAGAGCTCTTCTTCAGCTGACTGGTGGACTTGGGAAGAGGCATACGTGGTGGTGGTCTGCTGGGAGCGTTCTTGATTACATCAGGTAAAGGAGGAGATCGTGGGCGCTGAGGTCGGGTCTGTGACTGGGTGAATGAGGGTACAGAGAGAGAAAGGACAGAAGAGTTGGGCCCTGCTTTTCAGAACAGCTAAGGATTGCACAGAAGAGCACAAAGCCTACAGCATTCCATTTACCTCCCGTGCAGGCCGTGTGGATGCTTCCAGAGGCAGTTTCTTTAAGTCAGCTTGAGATCGAATTGGAGTGGTTTTCTATTTGAAAAATAAAAAAAATAAATCAGAAATGCCATCTATAAAAGCCACAAGGGCCTACCTGAACCCAGGCCAGAAAACAGTTTTCCAGTTTAAAATAAACAATTCTAAGAAGAAGGTGTGTTCTGTGTCCTTCAAGAGACAGCCCTTCATCTGAACACCAGCAGTCACTCCCATTTTCCTAGCAGAAAATGAAATGCAAGCTGAAATGCTTGTTTTCTGTTATTCAAACAACCTGTACCCAATGAATGAACACAGGTGGCATTAGGGGCAGAGACAGACATGACTCAGCATCAGTCATTTGCACTAGGAGGTCCCTCAAACCTGCTGTGCTTAGCTGGAGACCTCCAGATTTACCTGCAGAGCTTCCAGCTTTTCCTGCTGCTGGCGGATTTTCTCTGATAGTTGTTTCTGCTTTTCCTCCTGTGATTTCAAGTCTTTCTTCAGAGTTCCCAGTGGTACCTTCTGCTTCTGCTCTGCAGCTTCACACCTAGCACATAAAGGGAGTGCAAGACAACCTCAGCAACAACAGAACGTGCTGTCTCACGCACGCAGCACTGTCTGACTCCTACGTTGCTTTGGAGCCAAGCTGTTAAAAACTTCCTGCAAGTTTGATCTTACAGATAAAGGGAGGACGCTGCTCTCATTGTGGCTCACACAGAGCTCCAAGAGGCTGATGAGAGATGATTTTATCTCTGATCCTGAATCTGCCAACTGAAGGAGTATCCCCCAGTGTACAAGATACATACTGTGATCTGCTTTGTCAGTGGAAAGGAGCACAAACAGCAGTTTGTCCATCAGCCTCTTCTCAGCCGAAGCACTGCAGGGGCGTTTTTCATAGAGTGAATATTCCTCGGCTAAAAAATTTCTGTCCTAACTGCAAAATGGCTGCTTGACACCAAAGCTGCAATTCCCAAAGATAAAGGTGAACAAGTGGCACCATACACAGGTTTCCCAGCAGAGAAATGCCATCTCCTATGCCACTGCATGGATTGAGGCTCAAAACATTAGGCTGTATCTCACAGGACGAGAAAGTATGAAAGCACCTGTTAGTTCTGCCATTGGGAAAAAATTCAGAATACTCATGACATTCAAAACTACAGATTGCACCACTAGAGGCAGCAAGTCAGTAAAAAAGAAATTGTCTTCGATGTCAGAATAGTCTGCAACTTCAGCACCAAGGTTTTAGTGATGCTCAAGGAGCTCTGAGCCAGAGAGTCATCTTCAGCTGGTGTCTCAATGGCGAGTCCAAATGCCGTTTAGGACCCAACTGGATTATAGGTACGAAAACTAACAGCCTGACACTGAAATGATGTACAGAAACACTGCCTTCTCTGTGACAAAGTAAGTGATGGTCCCACTTAGTGTTGTTGACCGTGGCAACAGAAGGGGCGACTACTTTACATGACAGAGATGGGGAAGGGCACCCAGTTCTCATGATCTGGGACAACGTGCTACAAGCAGGAACTGAGGTGTAGGTGGACAAATCAGAAGGGCGGGGAACAGGTCAGTGCAGGCAGTCAATGCTGAGGCAGCCAAAGCCACCACATGATGTTCTGATGCCAGGAGAGAGACTGATCATCAACTCTGACAGTGCTTCATCTTCAACTTGGCTGGATGAGATTCTTCACAGATCCTAATGGAGCACGAGCTTGAGGCCCCTCACCCATGATGACAACAGCAACTCTTCCCAAATCCTCAGTCCTCCCTCAAACAGTACAAATTCCTGGAATGGAACAGCTGGGGCACATAATCAAGGCACAGAGCTGATGGTGTGCAAACCCACGGCACAAGGACACAGCAAGAAACATCAGACAGTAGAGCACTTGGAAGGGAAGTTCAGAAGTGCAGTGACTGCAAGGGAAGTCCTTCTTTCTACTGGCACCAACCAAGCCAGAGGAGTACTAGTGCAACTTCTGTAGAAAACCTTCTGCGTTGTGTAACAAGAAAGGACTGCAACTCACTGCTGGAAAGCGCACATAGGCTACTGAGTCCAAAAACATTCTACAGTTATTTATCCTCCCAAAGTAAGACTCCTGAGATCCTTTGAAAGAAGCTGAAATGATCAGAAGTTTGGATCACCTGTCCAAAGCAGTTCACCTGCCCTGTCCCACCTCTGTGCAAGGGGGATGTGAGACAGCACCATGCGTGTGCACACTGGAGGCAACGCTAACTCGCTCCAACCAACATCCCAACGTGTCCTCATGTGAAATGCATCTAAACCCCTCCAAATTTTCAAGGTATTGCAAATACAAAATTAAAGTCTTTCATTAGTAAATCAAGTTCCTGTTAGGTTACATGATACAAAAGCTCCTCTGCACATACACAAAAGAGCACAAAGACAATGGCTAGTAGGGGAACCTGAATTAACACCCTTCCCCGGCTAGTCCTAGGCCATCCCAGGAGCCACCAGCCCATCCAAGGCCTATTTCCACAAACCCAGAGGCCCAAAGTAAGCTCAGGGAATGCAAATTAGGTACTTAGAGGAACAGATACCCCATTTGGGCCAGGACTTTCCCAGGGCAGCCTCAGCCCGTGTCCAGCCAATGGGAGTGGCTCTCCAAAGCATCTTTTGGACCAATGGAAGGAACCAAAGGCAGGTAGAGAAAGTGATAGAGATGATTTGGGGGAGGAGCAAACATGGGAAAACAGAGAAACAGAAGGCTAAAAAGGGCCAGTTGTACATAAAGAGTTGGCTGGTCAGTACACTTGTCTTTGTACTAAACTCCATGTTAAACTATTTTCCTGGGTGAGGGGCTCTATTCTGCATGTGCATGTGTGTATGAGGGCCTGAGTACCAGCAGCTGGAGTGGGACCACTGGTTGCAGAGGCCTGTGTGCCTGGGTGGCAGCAGTTGCAGTGACTGCAGGCATGCACATGAACATGTGATTCACAGCATATGTTAGGCCAGACAATCCAGCAAGGAGGTGGCCTGGGAGCAAGGCAAGAGGGTGGCGAAGGGCAAACCTGCAGGAGCTGACTCCTGGAAGGACTGGGGAGTCCCGGCTGCTGGAGATAGGTAAGGGGTGTAGGCAGAGCTGTGGGTGCCTCTAGCCAGGAGGAGAAAATGTCTCTTACAGTAGGCTATAAATTATTTTGTTTCACCACACTGATAGCAATGAAGGGTTGGACAGCCCCACTTCTGTCATTTGGAAACAACTAAGCAGGCAGGAGGAATGGGCCAACAGGAACCTTCTGAAATTCAGTACAGACAAATGTGAAGTCTTGTCACTGGGATGGGGTAATCCTTTGCAGTAAAAAAGTCTGGACACTGGCTGGCGGGGGGCAGATATGGCATGCTGCAGAAAAGTCTTTATATTAACTGATTCTTACCTGTCTTGTTCAGGATCAGGGTTCATAGAGCACACCCAGCTATCAGGGTAATTCTTCTCCACTGAGCTAAGCTGGAATGGGAGAGTCCGCCATTTCAGACATACATCTGTTAGACAATTTGCAAGTCAGAAATATAGAGCCTGAGCAACAAAATCATTATTTTCCATAGCACTTCTCAAGCCCATTTAATACCCAAGGACCCCACCAATTTCCAAAGTATATCCAACGACAGTAAGACTACTGGCCAAAAAGAGTGAGACAGCCACAGGATATACTACGTCAATTCTTTCTTCATGCTCATAAAATGCTTGGAGGAAGACCTTAAATCTTGTATAAGGCATCCATAACAAGAACCTGATGAAACCTGGCATCAGCCGACACTAGACGACCTCACACTCACTGCTGTAATGATAGCACGTATAAACCAAACTGAACAGCCAGTCCCTGGATTCACTGTCGTCTCCAAAGTCAGGCTGTCTCCTACTGATATCAACACAAAATAAGTCAAGATTTATCCACTTTTAAAAAAATAATAAATAAACTGTAATAATCTAATAAATTTTAGATGAACCAGGAAGACAGATTTGGCTTCCAGAGCATTCTGGCGTTCCAGGAAATCAACAGCTTAAAAAAAAAATTTTTGCCAAGAAAATGCAAATGTTCTTAAATTAGGTTCTGGAAGGATGTCAAAATCAGGGGACAAGAATGACAGGAAAGCCCTTTCTCTTTGGGAGGAACTTGAAAAGGGCTGAGAATACTGTCAAGGCAGGAGACCCTTGCAACTTAATTCCACAAGGCTGGCCTCACATTCCTTGCTACATCCTCATCCCCAAGTTCTATGGGGAAAATGAGGTTGAGAGAGTTTGGTGTACCTCTACTAAGAGACAAAGTGGTTGTGTTGAGATCTTCCTTACCCCAGTAAGGGCTTAGCCAGGGCTGTTTACAGGTGCACAGAAGAGAACTTGCATTAAACTTGAAAGTTGACTAAATGGTTCCCTCCTGTGCTCACAGCTAGAACCTATTAGCAGGCCAGTGCATCAGAATACAAATTACTTGGCCACTTTCCATTGCCTACAGGGAAGTTTCAGATCTTACTCCAGCATTGGGATGGGTGGCTTTGGCCAGTTCCTGTTCTAAGCCCATTCTCAACACTGCTAGGCCACACCTGCCCCATTCTGTAACAGCACCTGAAGAACTTAATGGTTAGTAACTGTGCAGGAAAGACACCTTGGCTTAATATTCCTAAGTGTACCATCAAGTGCAGACAAAGACAACTCACAGAAGGAGACAAGCCCTAGAAGGGGACAATGATAGCAAAGCTCATCTCAAATCTCCTACACATTTAGCTGCTCCCCAACAGCAGCCCTTCCCCGCTTCCCCAGGGAGGACCAGCCTCCTAATCGCAGCCTGGCTGGACGCACCGCACTGAATCGTGGTAGGGATCTCCATGGCTCTCCGGCGTTTGTAGCGCAGTTCAGTAGATGGAGGCTGGTTCCAGTTTGCTGACAAATAACCAAATTCATCCCAGAACTTGATGATACCTCTCTGGGCTGGAAAACAAACAAGCCCCTGCTCAGTATGGAGCCATTACAACGAAAATCACTACCTGCACTCTTGGCTGTCCTCCTGCCACCAAAGGTTCCACTTCCAGCCCCTGGTAATTGTGAAGCTTCGTTACCTATAGCAACATCCTTCCAATACTGAGCCAAATGCTCTCCCATGGCCTTCAGCAGATGTCGATACTCTTTGGCATCAGCGAAATCTTGTTTATTATGGGTTGGCTCCAGAACCAAATAGGGCACATCCACCACACCTACCACTCCACCACAAGCCCTGGAAGAGGGACACACAGTCACAAACACCATTAAACTACCACATCGTTGTTCAGAGAAACAATACTGAAAATAGCAGACTACACACACCCAACCTATTCCTGCAGCAGGACTGGTTTTAATTTATCAGCTTCCTAAATTAGACTCCAGCTGGCATGCAAAAAGTAAGGTGGGCTCAAATGTTTGTATTTGCCTTCAGGACCTATTCTTCCTGTCCCTAGAATGAGGCAGTATTGCTACCGGTATCCATCAACCCCAAATACCAGCATGAAGCACAAAAGCCTCATACTGCTGCAGGTATGACCAAAATCTGTGTAGAGAACTCTCTATATATTGAGAAACCAGGGAAATATTAGGGAATATTAAATATAACTTGCTTGTCAGGGTCCAAACTAATGGCTGACAAAATGAGTAAGCCTCATGCTCATGAAGAATGATTAATGCAGAACAAGGTTGTTGCACAGCCCAAGTTCTATGTAGGAACATGCCAGGCTTAAGCAAAAAGATTGCTGAAAAATATCCAGGAACTCACATGCCACCCTCCAGCTGTGGGCCCACCTTCTCATACATCTTTATCAGACGACTGCAGTTATAAATGAACATGCCATCCAATTCACGGTGCTCAATATTCACACCGAAAATAAAATTTAGTTCTTTGGGTTCCTTCAGTGCCCTGTGAAAGAATGAAACAGAGCCTGAGAAATGTTGAAAATCAAACTAAATGTTTGCTGTCATTAAACAGAGGGTACAGAAATCCAGCACCTTTGAGCATCATGGCTTCACTAACACCTATCCTGTAGTCCGCTATTTCTGAAATCCAAGAAGCATTTGTTGAATGTGCATTACAACTAAAGACGAACAAAATACAGAAACTATGCAATACAGACACTAATTTAGGCTAGACAGTATCTGTCCAGTTAATTTTTCATTTGGATATGCTCTCTCCTTCAGGAATGGATTCTGGCTTTTATTTCAAATTTGCTTGTTCAAAACATTGCAGTTAACCAGTTTTATCGAAGTACTGTTAGGTACAGACTGGTCCTCTCCAACGCTATTTTGGTTTGTATTTTTCAGATGCAGATCTCTGTGCTAGATAAAGCATGAAAATTAACATTTTGATATAAAGCTACAGTCTTGAAATTCAGGTTCTGCAAAACTTCTTGTAATTACAAATTGTACAATGCTATTATTCTAAGTTCAAAAGCTGCAAGATACAATGCAGAGCTCAAGCAGAGATTTTTTTCTGGAAATGACAGCATAGGAATTTGCATGATTTCTACTTTATCTACGCAGCCGATGACTTCAACGAGAGTTGGTCTCAAGTACATTTGTGAGCACATGTGATTTTCAAATTGGAATCTTTGATTATTGGAAATTGTATCTCCTGTGATGCAGAAAGCATCAAGGGATCTCTTTGCATTATAAATCCAACAAAATCCATGCGTCTCACAAACAGAACTATTGTTTTTTAACAAACTAAATTAAGGAGGTTCAACAGCTTCCATGAAATCCATGCTGAGGATTTTTCACAGTAAGGATCCTCAGTTTAAGGCTGAAGGTATCATAAAGTGTGAGGTCCAACCTTTTAACTATTGCAAGACATAGTCTATACCAATGTCCTACCCACCCCTCTCACTTTTGACCTTCCTTATTTTTCTTCCCACAGCAAATTCTTAGCACTTATGTGCTTTATCCCAATTAGGAATTTGACTTCTCCGTAAGCGATCAGTTGAAGATAGTGGAACTCTTTCAACTGATCAGTTGACTGTACGGTGTCAGATACGAAAAGAACCTGAGCTGTGCATGCATGAGCACTGCAGATATAAGATGTAAGTCTTTCTTAACAGTCAAGCATCTCAAAATAAATCCCTGAAATACCCTCATTTCATATTAATTTTCTGTTTAAAGCCATCCTCTTCCCCATACAGACGTACCCTGTAACACAACTTCCCTCAAAACAGATTACTCTGAATTAAGTTACTGGGATGCAACCTGGTATAGCAGCTTTCAGCAATTTTAAACCTAAACCTTTGCCAAGAACGCTGACGTTACCCTTTTGGTCTCAGCTCATCCAGGTGGACAACTGCTATTTGAGAGCATGAGTAGGTGTGGCTATGCACCCATCTCATGGATTAATTTTCTTTTTCTAACTTCTGGAAAAGGATGTAAAGCCTTAAATTTCAAGTAACAATGTGCACTCCTACAAAATAGGAAGGACACCTCCATCAGAGGGACAGGAAGTCAAATCATCATCCAAAGCATGGAAAATTAAGCGGTGGGCCAAAAAGGGTTTTATTACTAGGACTTCAGTATCTGTCCTATCTGCTAGATTTATAACATGACCTTGTAAAGGCTTTGGAAATCAGAAAGCATTTCTTTCATTGATGCACCCAGCACCAGAAAAACAGCAGAAAACTATCATAGAACATTCTCTATAAGTCAAGAGTTTTCTGAGAGGCTACAGAAATTGTTTCGTATGGAAGGTTTCCTATTATACACATTTTTCAGGAATTTCTTGTTTTCTGGATAAAGTACATGATTATAGAATAGCCTGACCCTCTGAGCTGTCTCTGATTACCAGTGATGAACACAGGGGCACAGAGAAAGTCATACGCCTGCTGAGAACTGGCTGAGCACCTGGGAGCACACATGGGCCAAGTCCAGACAAAAGGCCTTTTCCTCTGCTGCTGGTTAGCTGTCTCATACATCTATTTTCCTCATCATCACGTATTTGAAACCTGTCTACAGATAAGCTTTTGACATGACAATTGAGGTATTCTTCCAAAACAGCTGATTTGCATTTTGTAGCCTTCTTAGATTTGAACAGACAGAAGCGCTTAAGAAAACTTGGAATGTGTCATTTCCAACTAGTCAATAAAGGGCACATAGAAGCTATTTTCAAACAAACTTGTACTGTCCAAGTTCTTTGTTTGTTTTTCAGCTTTTTAAAAGGAAAAAATATTTTGCCATCGGCAGAATGCCAGGAGACCATTCACAAAATTCTACCTAGTGCACTAACGTCATCAAAGCAAGAATTAAAAGACAAGCTGTGTGTGAAAAAGTACACAGAAGTTGAGGAGAGCTGCTTCTCCCAAGAGTTTCTGCGTTCTTCGGATCACAGTTCTAGTCCTTTTAAATTAAAGCTGTATTTATTTATTCATTTTTAGCATCTTAAGATAGATTAGAACTATCTATGGCAACAAGTCTGGTATAGTTCTGACCTAAACAGCCAGGCAAACTAGCATGCAATCCAACTAGGTGGGAATGGAGACTTTGTATATACAAATCTCTACCTTTCCCATACTCAGCATTTGTTTTAAGAGCATTTGTTTCTGGTTACAACTTCATTTGTGAAATGCATATGAAAATTTGCAAAAACCCACATCTCTATGCAAAGAGTCAAATATTCCTGTGAGTACACTGTTAGCAAAGTTAATTACAACCACAGCTAAGTTAGAACAATGTCTTGGGATTTCACAGCACTGACTTTAACAGAACTCAGCAAATTTTTAGAAAACATCCCTACAACTCTAAAAGCCATTTCACTGTAACTTTCTAACATTTGTTTGCCCCCTGAATCTTACCTGCAGAAGAAAAAGCAAAAGAGTGAAAAAAGCTGATGTGAAAACCAGGTAAACATCTACAGAAAACAAGCCAAATCCAAAGATGTCTTTTAGCAAGTAAGAAGGGAATAGCAGAAGCAGCCAGAACAACAAACTCAGTCCCTTTGGTTCAACAGCCGGGGCATACAGAATGCCCACAGATACTTCAGATTTGAGCTGAAGCTCCCTCCACCACACAAGCAAAGTAGGGAAAACATCTGAGCACATAGAATGAACAGCCTGGGAAAACCAGAGCTCCAAACCACCCTGCACTCACCTCTGCTTTGCATCCTTGATCCTTTTCTTGACATCAGCCTCCCGGCGCATGGTTATTGCCGAGTTTTGGACTTGACGTAGCATCACCTGCAAACAGGCATTGCATAGTAAAATTGCTGCTGCGAAATTCATGAAATAACTCACTTTTATGATTTCTTCCCCCTTCAAGAATATCTCAGAAATGTTTTAAATGTAAAGAATTCATGGTGGAGGCTGACAATCAGCACACCTTTCCATTTAGGGCAGCACTTGCTGCCGGGTTGTTTAAGCAGCTACACAGTTTTTGGAAGAAAATGTGTAAATGCAACTAAAGGTCTAAGGTACCTGGAACCAGAGGCAATAGAGGCACAGGGAAACAGCCAGGGTACTTGGATACAGTTATTTCCATCAGATGCCAGTAGGAAGTACAGTGATTTTAAGCTGGTCTCACTTGCTGGGCCACCCAGCTTCCCCACAAGCCCTCTGACCACCTCACCACAGGCTGGATCATAGTCCTGCTCCCATCCAGAGCCAGAGCCCCGTGGGGAGGGAGCAAACAGCCCCTCTCCAAAAGCCCCGACCAAATGCTTCGGAGCCAGCGGTGCAGGCAGAGAGGGGGAGCAGCCAAAAAGCACCCAATTTTACTTCTGTCCAAAACCCTCACATTCTCCTGGCCTCTTCTGCAGAGTCCAACATCAAAGCAAGCACCTGGGCACTAGGGACTGCCTTCCTACATGGGATACACTGCAGGTTGTGGGCAGGGGAACATCAGCCTCCTGCCTGGGCTGGAAACCTCATGGGGGTATTGAAGCGCATCCAGCAGTGATGAGACCATAGAATGCTGCTGGCAATTCTCCACTGACTTCAGTCACCACCTTTTAACCCACACGCTGGGTGATACCACTGCCTGCTGACCAGCCCCAGCCCCCAGAGCCTGAACCGTGAGGTGTTGCCAAAGCACAAGGCTCACCCTGGACTCCCGCGTGAGATCCCCTCCCAGGCGCAGCTCGAGGGCACGGGCTTTGCTCTCTGCCTCACGAGCCTTCTCCTCCGCTGAAACACATAGGGAAGAAGATGATGTCGACCATTCCGTACAGACAGCGTCTCATCAGACATTCACCCGAGGAGACCGAATTCCAGAGAGCCTTTGCTGGGCTGGCATGTACAAGGGTACAAAGGTAATACAAAAAGGCACAGAGTAAAACCTTACACACAAGAGGGCACCACCGACACGCCATCCATAACCTGCTCAGAGGTTGCAGTCAATACTGGCGTAATAGCAGGGCTAAATTCTGCAAGTGTGTTTAAATGAAGGATCCATGAAGAAGTTGGCGAAAAACTGGAAAGAGTGAGATTCCAAGTGGCCCTGCCTGCTCTGCCCAGAAGAGCGAAGGCAGAAAAAGGCTCTCACAAAATGAAGACTGAGCTTGGGCTTGAAAAGGAGTTACAAAGAGGTCATTTTCTTGCAGAGATGAAGGGAAAGGGACACTCTTACAAATGCTTTTGTCTTTAATAATTGCTAAATTTTGGCTGGAACAAGACAAATCTGTGTTACACACAAAATTGGACAGTGTTCTGAAAACCTACCACTACACCTGATCTTTGCATGCACAAAATTTGCCACTTAAAAGAAAACTCCCCTCTTTTGCTTCTCTCCCAGACTACCAAGAAGCCTGCCTGGCAATAGTTACACGTCCCCCTCATACTGTTTAAGATTCATTCAAATAAGTTTCATTTTCAGTGAGGAGATTCCTTCCTAAAATGGAGACACAAGGTGCTTTGCTAAATTAGCACCATGCACCTTGCATCTGCATGCTCTCCATCCAAAAGCACTTTGGCTACAGCGCTCTCATGTCCCCTTTCAGGTCAGAAGCCTGTTCTGCTTACAGCTGTATGAGAACTTGAGTAACTCCTCCATCCCCCAAGTTCCACAGGGGTGAGCGTGGATTGCCCGGTAACATCCATCCCTGTGTAGGCAGGGGAGGTCAGAGCCGCAGCTGCCCCTGCGAGCACAGGCCTTGGGCACGTAGAGGGGATGCAGCACCAACCCTGCCACAGCGCTCCCCGTGCTCACACCCGGGCATGGAAACTTCTGAACAAGGATGCAGCGACACCACAGCCTTCAGGAACTGTGGAGATTTCTAACAGAAATAGGCTGGTACAAATGGAGAATGAATAGAAATGGTTATGTGCAAGATGACTAGAAGAATTGATAAAGCATGGGCTGAGGAGTAGCACAGGCTGAGGGGCACAGACACAATTTGGGAACACAACTGGTATATGCTGAGGGATGGTGTGGCTCAGCAAGGCGAGCAGCAGGCTGGCACGCTGTCACAGGAGGGCAGCAGCATGGCTGCAGCACACCCTGCAAGCCACCTTTCTCCCAACAGGGAGACAAACTGCAGCTGTGAGATACCCTAAACAAGGAAACACAACAGTGGAGGAGCAGCCTTGACCAAGATTTGTGGAGGATGAGGTAAGCAAGAAGATGACAAGATAGCAACTGGCTCTTAAGAGATTACCAAGGATCTCTCAAAAAAGCAGCACTTAGTTGCCAGCCAGAAGGAATCCAGACACTGTAGCTGGTGTCTGATAACCAGTGTACACCGTCCTCCATGCTATGGTCAGCATTACTTGCTGAAATGCACTTTTTTGGTGTGTGCAGGTACAGGAATTTAAGAGGGTACAGTCAATTGACTTAGACCATTACAATAAAAATCACACTTCCTTTCTATGCAGTGTTACATTTGAGTTTTGTTCCACTAATTCCCACAGAAGCATGCTCTGAGGTTCACAGCAGCTTACCAAGCACATCACAGCAGAACTGCACTGTGTGATCAACCTCATCATCAAGTCATCATCATCAAGTTTAGCTTGAAAACACAGGAGTTTGGAGACTGCCTAAAACGTTTGGTCCATTTAAATCAAAGCTCGTATGGTAGAAGCTGGTGGGCTAAACGCAGCTGTGTCTAGAAGAAAGAACATAGCAGTGACCCATAAGGGCACAGGTCAAACCTGCTCCACTAACACACTGACAACTGAGAAGGCACGACTGAACATGCCTGATGGGGAAGGATTCAGTTACAAGTCTGAGGGTTGAGGCCCTAGTGGGCAAAAATGCATGCCCTAAGTGGGACAAGCAGCATATGGCAGCTAGAATTCACATTTGCATCCTTCCAGGGGACAACAGGCACAGCATACCCATCGTACTGCCAAGCAAGTCACTGGACACACTAAAATACTCCAGACTAATATCCAGTGCAGAAGATAGCTGTTAATGACTTTCAGTACTGGACACCCACATAACTCCTCACCTTTTCTGTCTGTTTGCTTTTCAAACTTTTAAGAGGATTTCTTGAAACCAGGCAATGCTTTCAACTGAGGTGACCGAATGCAGTATTCAGTCTTGGTTCAGAAATACACAAAAAGCAGCTGATGGTCTTTCACAGCTACCTTGCCCAGGAATGGTAGTTTTTTCTTGGGTCTATCTGCTCACTTAGGGATCTGGATGCTACAGCTTATCACATGAGTTCTCAGGGAAAGAAGAGTGGCTTTTATCTTAAATACATGCATGTCTTCACTCCTGAGCCGTGGCTCTTCTTGCATATTCCGAAGCCATGTCACCAATAGTCACAGCTGCCCATACATTTCCCCCCAGCCCTTCACCCCGATATTTTTCAGTTAGCGTAAGTTTTGGTTCAACAAGCTTATAAGCTATTTCCAGACTCATTAAACCCTCAGTGGAGTTCTACAGTATGATGGATTCCAACACATTCCTGGCAGGCAGCCATGGCATACTGGAACTGCAGTTAGCTCAGCTAAGGCCCCCCTCCCATTTCTCACACTGCACCCCTAGTTTTGAAAGGGAAAACTGCAAATCATTCCCTAGTGAAGACCCCTCCTAAGAGCAGTGTGCATCCTCAAGAGAAAACATATGCTGGAGATGGCAAGGAATTAATCTTTTCTAACAACAGCAGAACAAGAGAACTTGGTTGTTACAGATTAAATTCATTTTCCTAGAAGCAAAGAACTGAGATCTGTGCCATTGAAGCTGAGGCTAATTCTACAAGATCATTTTAGTTCTGGAGGCTGTGATCAAATCTTGCAGAAAACAGTCTGAGATGTGCTGTGAGTTTTTACCGCCATGTTCAAAGCCTTTTGCTCAGCATCCATGTTTCCACGTCAATGGTATCTGTTATTAGCATTGGGACACGGAATGGCAGTATTCTTCAATGACAAGACACTTAAAGCTCACCTTTTAAACATCACGAAGGCCTCAGGGACTATGCTATTTTGCATATGGACTAAGCTATTTGCACCTTCTTGGAGGCAATGCAAGTGCGTGCTGAACACCAGCTCTGGCTATAGGACTCAATATAAGAAATAAATTCATCTATGAGGACTGAGGCACAGGATAAAACTTCATAGTTTCAAGCCTATCTTATTAGGTTGTAATTCACAGAGGAGGAATAGGAAACAAAGCAATCAATTTACACAATTGCATTTTGCTGTTTTGCTTTGGGCAGGGCAAAGATGATGCTGCCCTCAATGAATCACAGCACAGGCTTGAACGCGGCACCACCACTTGCGTATCTGACCTGCACACATAGGCATGGGTGCCCAGAACAGCTCTTACACAGGGAGAGAGGACACATGCCTCTGACTGATTTGTGAAGCTGATTTATGAAACCTACCAGAAGATGTAGATCAACATGTCTTACAGCTTCCAAGATTCCTCCTTCACTACAGCATTTCCCCATCAGGGGTTAGGGAGACCACTTTGTATGTTAAATTTGTGCAAATTTAATGAAGTTACATGCTATATTTATATGGTTGTATAATTTCTATATGGTGAATATCCAATTCAAATTTCAAATTGGGTTTCTCCTGAGAAGTACAGAACTTAATAGAAAGGGAAGACTAGATGGACAAAAGGGGAAAAAAACCCCAAGAAACAGGACTCCCTTGTACACACAAATCAACCTCTTTTGTGTCAAGATTAAAAATCTCTATTTTGAACAACTGTCTCAACAGGGAAGGAGCAGAAGAACAGAACCAGAAGCTCATGATGTGCAAAAGGTGAGAGAACTGTGGGGTAACAGGGCAGCAGCTTAGCCAGGCTTCAGATGGAGCAAGGGCAAGACAACTGTGACTCCAGGGGTTATTCTGTACATGTATTCCCCAGAGGAAGTGGTCTTAGGGAACAATTTACATTCCTTCTAATGCATGGAGGTCTGGGTCATCTGTATTCACTGTATTAAGTAATCTCCTGAGCAACCATAATGATCACAGAAGCAGACAACTTCATACCCAGCAAGGCAGCCTCTTTCAGTTGTCTCCTTCACTACAGCAAAATCAGGATGCATGCATACCCTGAAGACTCACCTATCCTTGCCATGTGCTCTGCTTTCTTCACTTCTTGCTCTGCACGGGTCTTGAAACGGTTTGAAGTATATTTGTACATCCTGTGATGATCAAAACTTATTAATCAGCAAACTCTCAGCAGTAAGGTCAAACCAATATTTCATCACTGTATGACAGAATAAGGTCTCCAGATGCTACTCCACTCTTCTCAATAGATTCAATAAATGGAGAAGGAGGTTTACATATCAGAAACTGGGCGCTTTTGGATGCAGTTAGGTAGAAATGTTTTAAACCAGAGATGCTTTAGTAGTAGATGCAACCACAATACCCACTTTCTGCTGGTAGGGGCAAAATATATCCATATTCTTGGAGGAAATTCCAAGGTTTAGCGGAATAACTTCTTCAGAAGCAGAAAGGAGGAGTGAATATATATATATATTTCTACTCAAAAACCTCCCATTACTGATTTCTCCTGCAAACAGCTGCCCACAGATGCAGTCTGACAATGCCCATCTCCACTCAGGGCTAGCTCACATCCCAAGTGGCAGAGCAACTCTCTGAATGGAGCCTTGAGTTTCAGGATATTTCTGTATGCTACACATCTGACTGACAGCCTGGTAAACTGGGCTGGAGTTGCAGTGGCCAAATGCAGATCACAATCTGAGTGACTCCTGCAGAGTGAAGGAGAAAGGTGTGTATACGAGGCAGAAGCTCATGAGTATGCAGCACTTCTGTGCAGAGGCACGTAATTCGGAAAGAAGAGAGAGATGACACCAAGGAAGGTGATCAGAGCCTGCAAGAACTCAAACTGCCTTAAAACACAAGGTTTTGGATGTACTGAGAGGAAAATTCCATCCCAAAGAAGTCTTTATGAAAAAATAAACCCCTCCAGAATTTAGCCAAAGCACCCAGATAGACACCATGGGCCATCACCATGCGCCATCACCATGCCCACCCTCCTGTTTCACTTTCTTTACCAACACTGAATTACTTCAGTCATAGTCAGAAAAGCACCTATTCAAGTGGTCCGGAAGAGCGTATCTAACAAGACATACAGAAACAGGCCAAACAAGTAAGAAGTCTGCTGGACACGACAGTAAAAGACACTCTCCCAACTTCAAGAGGTTCATTACAACTGCCTTGGAGTGCCCTTGTGAAGGGACAGCCTTGCACAAGGCCTGGTTACTTTTGTTTAGCAGCATGAGCTGTGCAGATAAGCTTGAATAGTTACTGCAGGAGGGAAGAGAAGGAAGGAATCCTTCAGGAGACACAAGCCATTCCCAGGGAGGCTGGGACTGTGGTATCACACCTGCCATCACTGGTGAAGGATCTGCAGAAAATCAATCTGCCCCTGCCACCAGGATGTCAGAGAACGGTGTGGAGAAACTTTTGCTCACAGAAAGACAGCTTCCAGAAAGGGCAGATGACAAAATGATAACAAGTGCCCTGCTCAGAAGACAAGTGGTTACTCCTGATAAAGAACAGTGCTGAAAACACTCAATTTTCAGTAAAGGCGCTTAAATACCCTACAGCCAATGATGGATCTCCATTCTTTTTTCTCTAACACCAACACATTAACCTGCAGACAAGCCCCGGTACCAGCTTTTCCTTCAGAGATGAAGGCAATCTGACCTACAGCCCTACAGTAGCAGGGGAACCGCCACCTCCTCAAGGCAATCCTCCTGAGCAGATTTTAAAGTAGACCACAAGGTAGAGAGACAAGCTGATGGCTGTACCTACCAATGGCCAATGTAAGGCATAAAAGCATCAGATAGACACTTGGCCCAAAGTTCACCAAAAAATATGTAAAAAGACTGCAATCAGGAGTTGTTTGTCAACTCACCATCAGATAGTGATCTGCCCTTTGCATGCCAGGGTGGTTTATAACAGACTTTCTTATAAAACCAGTGATATGGACAGACAGAGGTGTCTCCATACTGACAGATGAATGGCATTCCCTTACAGTAGTTCACAGGCCTTTATCAGGAGGACATGAATAAAATTAACACCTGGCTCAGGCTTTGTGTCACTTTCCCAAAGACTAGCAAAGAGCCCTTAAGTACATACCACGTACAGCACACCACCTCCTTGGGCTGTATGACAGGAGCACCTTCTCTGCCTGTTATCCATCCCTTTGCTGGACCAGGAAAGTTCAACAGCAACCTGGCCTAGGCTAGTGGGGCTCTGCCAAAAACAACTATGCTAAAGAGACAAACATCGGTGCCACACAGATCACTGATTGCTCTACAGGAACAGCCTAATGGCGCTAACCCTCCTGTGTGTCCCCATAGAAACCAGAGTCCCTGTACAAGTGCAGGGGAGCAATATTAATCTGCAGAACACTGTCTCCAACTCTGAAGAAAAAATCCAGGGAATAAGCAACCCTTTTCAGAAGGTCCAGAGAGAAAAAAAATCGCCTATAGCTATAAAAGCAGAGTAATTCCACTCTCAGAATGGACCAATTTACTTGTTTTGCCTTGGGAAAGAGCCACCCAGGGCAGACTAAGCTCTGCTCAAGCGTGTGAAGGTAAAAGAGTGAGTTTCCACTCACTCCTTCCACTCTGGAACAAGTCCAGAGAAAGGCAATGAAGCCGGTGACTGGAGAATAAGTCTTATGAGGAACGGCTGAGGGAGCTGGGAGTCTTCAGCCTGGAGAAAAGGAGGCTGAGGGGAGACCTTCTTGCTCTCCACAACTCCCTGAAAGGAAGGTGTAGCCAGGCCGGGGTCGGTCTGTTCTCCCAAGTCACAGGCGATAGGACAAGAGGAAAAGGCCTCAAGTTGTGCCAGGGGAGGTTCAGATTGGATATTAGGAAAAATGTTTCCACTGGAAGGATTATTAAGCCTTGGAACGGGCATCCCAGGGCAGTGGTTGAGGCACCATCCCTGGAGGTATTTAAAAGATGGGCTGACACAGTGCCTAGAGACATGGTTTACTGATGGATTTTATCAGAGTAGATTGATGGTTGGACTAGATGATCTGAAAGGTCCCTTCCAACCCAGACAATTCTATGATTCTTCTGTAAATTGTAAACTTTTCTGTTATTAACTTAAATTTTTGTTAGCACCTCAGTTAAATCCATTAAAGCAGACTACATAGCACTCATTGTTTCTTATTATAATTGGTAAGTTGTTTAAGCGGAAGCCAGAGGAGAAGTAAAAATAATAACATTTAGTAGCAGAAAGGCACGAAAACGTTAGAGAAGAAATAAAGAAATAATAGTGTCTTGGGAGAAGATTCTTGGAGTGTCAGACATCTGGAAATCAACATATCAATATATGAAGATGATCACCATTTTGATATTTAATTGTTGAAATACTGCCCAGGATCTTTATAGAATTTTTCTAATTTCATCCTTGGGAAAGGAAAACTTTTTAGTAGCCTAGAGGATTTTTACTTAATAGAAGGTCTTGTTTTGTACCTTGCCTATGAGGGCAGGCTGAGAGAGCTGGGGTTGGAGAAAAGAAGGCTCCAGGGAGATCTTACAGCAATCTTTTAGGACCTAAAGGGGGCCTACAGAAAAGGTGAGAGAGACTTTTTATCAGGGAGTGTAGTGATAGGAGGCATAATGCTTTACACTGAAAGAGGGAAGATTGAGATGAGATCTCAGGCAGAAATTCTTTGCTGTGAGGGTGGTGAAAGCCTGGCCCAGGTTGCCCAGAGAAGCTGTGGCTGCCCCATCCCTGGAGGGGTTCAAGGGCAGGTTGGACGGGGCTTTGAGTAACCTGGTCTGGTGGGAGGTGACCCGGCCCAGGGCAGGGGCATTTCCCCCTTCCAATTCTAACCATTCTATGATTCTATGAAGTACAAGCTTGACAGACAGACCATGCTTTAAGCTGAAAAGTGGCCAGGCTCTTGGGGCAGAAATCAGTGGCATGGCATTGGATTGCAGTTAGTTAAAGTACACAACAGGTTGATAGTGGGCCCATACTATTGAAACACTACTGCAATCTGAAATGCTAAATTAAGACAATCCTCAAATACTCAAATAATTTTATAATTACTACTATTTTATTTAGACAAATCATGTTATGTTATCTAGAATACAGCCTGTGCTCCCAGGGACAGAAAAACATTACCATGTTGCCTCGGGCAAACCTAATTACATGCTTTCCTTTCTCCTCCCGTCCTTATAACCTTTTCCAGTCCCTGTTAAGCCAACTGTCAGCCCACCTCAGCCCACTGTCAAATTTTTTGTTTAAGGGAATTTAAAAGGAAGTTAGGGAAAGATATTTCCCAAGCTCTATTCAAACCTAGATCAGCCACACATAAAAGTTAATTTCAAAGCAACTGTTTCAGAGTGGTCAGTCTAGTTTCTTTTAGATAATTCTAACACCCACCAGATGTATTTACTTGTCCTACTTTACCAAAAAAAAGAAGAAAAAAAAAACAGTTCCACAACAGTTTTGTATGGATATGGCATTTTGAACAACCAGTACCTTAATTTGTTTGCCCTGAAAGGGAGCCAAATTGCACAAATTACTCATGCGATTTTCAAAGGCATTAGGTTTTTCACTATCTACTTCTTTTTCCATGATGTCAATACCACATCGCATCTTCTTATGATCTGTTTCTGTGGCTGTAACATGGAATTGTGCAAGATACACCTGGAGAGAAAAAACACTAATCCTTTTCTGTAAGGAAACTCCAAAAGGTCTCACACGTCTGCAGACTTTGGGTAAAACACTCACCTCGGCTTGTACAGGCAGCACGAAAGTCGTTTGGTTTGTACTTTGTGTCCATTTATGAAGATCCTCATTCTGGGATCAATATAAAGCACAGCAGCGTAGGCACGGAAGGAGCGGCGCTCAGGCTTTCTGCAAGAGAGAGATGCTTACAGAGACTGAGCAGTTTGTTCAGCATTTCCTCCTAGGACCACCAACAGACATTCTCCCAGCCCGATCCACGACACCCAAAGATGACTCCATTAGTTTACCCCCTGAGTAACCAGTGTCTCTTCAGAGTGTTCACCTTGGAGTTGCTTTCAGTCTGCATTCTGCTTCCTCTCCTTTACCATTTTTGTTCCTTTCATTCCCTCAAATTAAAAAGAGCTATGACATACTACTGCCAAAGTCTTCTCCTCTATCCAACCCAAATGAACAAGTTTTTCCATGGACAAAACTTGTAAGATTCTGATTTCCCAATACACTGCTACCCAGGAGCAAAATGACCAACCGTAGCACCTCCCCACACTGCTCTGCACTACCCCAATGTGTTTTAAGAACCTATGGCAGGATTCATGCCTTATGCAGCTCTAACTGTGACCATCTCAGCTCATAGCCATCTACTTCAAAACATACCAAAGTGACAACCTTCAGCAAGAAAAAGGCCTTTCTATTTTATTACCATGCAGCTGCATTAAGTGAGACTTTTCTTCTAAATTTTTTCTGCCTATGTCTTCTACAGAGATTTTCTATTGAGCTGTACACCTTAAACACTGTCATAAAACACCGATGCACATATTACTGTAGCTTGAGAAAGAAGTTTTGAATACAGCTGTATGTTTTGATTAATGTTGATTTTGTATGTATGTTTTGAATAAAGGTCAAACCTATGTATTTCACCGCTTAACACTGTGCTCCACTTGCTAGTGCATTCTCTTACCCTTTGGTTAGTCAGCAGTATGCTCCAACAGAAACCGCACTGATCACACACAGCAATGGTATCATAAGGTCAGGAAGAAGCAGCTCCTTCCAGTGGCCTGGAAGAGTCACAGGTGACTCTTATCGGATCATGGAGATGAGAGAAAGGGTCCTTCTTGGGCAGCGTTAACACAGGAGAAATTAGACAAAGATAACCATTCGATCCTTATCTATGAAGAACTTGTGAAATGTGAGAAAGGACTTTAAGCTGACATGAAGGTGAGACACATCACCTGGTTGCTCTGGTCCTGAGATAATGTTGCCAATACCACAGACTTCGCTAGTAGACAAGCCAGGCAGTTAGGAAACCTGGCCATGGAAGCATCAATGAAGCACTACAGCGAGCAGTTCTCCAGTTTGACTATAAACTCATTTGTTGATACCTACACACGTTGTGTGAACCCATCTGTTAATCTATGCTCAGTATTAGAGGTGTCCCATCTCCAGCCAGGAGGAGGAAAGGGACAACTGAGCTTATTGGACTGCGTGGATTCAGTGACCTAGCACAGGAGAGCCACTAAGGTATAAAGCCCTTGTGGACACTTGCCATCAAATTGTAAAGGGGCAGAATCCGTCTTTATTTCTGGAGTGATGGTAAAGATCTCAAGAACTGTCTGTATTGGAGGCCAAAGTGAGTCAAACTGGGAATAAATGGGAGAAGCACCCCATTGTGACGGGCCCAGATGCTCCAGACATCCTTGGCATAGACTACCTCAGGAGAGGGTACTTTAAAGATCCAAAAGGGTATCAGTGGGCTTTTGGAATACCAGTTGTGGAGACTGAGGACATCACACAGCTGTCTACATTACCTGGTCTTTCAGATGACCCTTGTGTGGTGGGACTGCTAGGGGTTAACAACAGTGGATCCATCAATCAAGCTGGTCTTGTTAAATCAGACCTTTTACATATTGCAGAAGGGGATAAAGTCCCTGTGGTCCATGAAAGGAACATGCTGGGGAAACTGTTTGGGTTTTTCCCACTTTAGGCAAAGGCAAACCCATTCGTGAGATTGTTTTTGCTCAAGGACCTGGATGTACTTGGTGGGTGATGCTGAGGAATGGAGAAGACCAATGTATATCTCAAAGAAATTTAACCCTGGGTGAGAATTCTCAGTTTTGAGTTGTATGATGTTAATTGCTACATAATACTAACAGTGTTCAGTAAGTGCTTGTCAGGATCACATAGTGGTGATGAAACCAGAGCCAGCTCCATGAAGTGGTGTCCAGCAACCTCTTCAAGGTGGACATGCTACCCATAGGCATGACCCACAATAAATTTTATACCATTTATCCTGCCCTTAGAGACTGCCACAGCAACCTGCAGATGGAAATCTGCAATCATGGACTAAATGAACTTAATGAACTTTTGTGTAGAAAGATAAATCATAAATTAGTGTTCTATATATATATTTGAAGACAACAAGCAATAGTGACCTGAACATGACGTAAATAGTATGGAATAAGGAGTGGAATGTCCTGGTTTGAGATACAACAAAACCAATTCTCTTTTCAGTAATCTTTTCAGTTAAGTGTCTGGTAACTAAACTGCACTCCCTGGAATTAATGGTATGTTTTTCAGACAATGTCTGCTCCCAGAGTGATAACATCTGACTTTTATAGTGAACACCTAGGAATGGCGTGCAGAGAGGCTCTGGCCTATACTTATTGCTGTAACAACCAAGGTCAGCTAACTTTGTTGTGCACAAAGTTGGGGGGCAGGAAGCAGAAGAGCATAGCAGGGTTGCACCTGTTGGGAGGAGGGGACAGGAGAGGTGACCCAAAACTGACCAAGGGGGTGTTCCATCCCATCTGCCATGCTCAGTATAAAGCTGAGGGATCAAATGGTCAGTCTCTTTCTTCAATGGATGACATCTAAGGAGGACTCTGCCTGCCTTTGATCCCTATCCCTGCGTTCCTGAATCCAGTTCCTGTCTGCCACTGAGTCCATTCTGGGATTTTCCCAGTGCCTGCCAGCAACATGATCGTCATCCTGGGAGCTTCATATAGGTTTTGTATATATTTCACTATTTTCTCATCAATGTTACTATTTTTTCTTTTTAACCCGTAAGTCTCCTTTATTCTCTCTTCCTTTCCCTTCTGGGAAGGGAAGGGACACTCTGTTGTGCATTAGTGACAGCCCAGCCTAAACTGTGACACTAGAGCATTCTCTTACCCTTTGGTTAGTCAGGAGTACTCTCTGACAAACTGCACTGATCACACACAGAAATGGTATCACAAAGTCAGAAAGAAGCAGCTCCTCCTTGTGATCAGTGCTGCCCTGCTTTCAGCTGGGATAGAGTTAATTTTCTCAGTAGCTGCTGTGTTTTGGACTTAGTATAAGAATAATGTTGATAACAGATGTTGTTTTAATTGTTGCTAGATAATGCTTATATTAAGTCTTTTTCTGCTTCCCATAGAAGCAGAGGGCACACAGACAGGACAAGCTGGCCAAAGGAACATTCCATACCATGGACACCATAGACATCATACTCAGTATATGAATGGAGGTTGGCTGGGGGGCAGGAATCTGCAATTGCTGCTTGGGATGGGCTGGGCAATCAATCATCGGGTGGTGAGCAATTGTACTGCACCACTCATTTTGTATATTGTTTTATCGTTATTATTATCTTCTCTTCCATTACTGTTAGATTAATCTGTCTTTATCTCAAACCACAAGGTTTCCTTTTTTCCCAACTCTCCTCCCCTGTCCCACTGTGGGGTTGGGGACTGAGTGAAGAGCTGCATGGTCCTGGTTGCCACCTGGGGTTAAACCGCAGTTAAACCGCAGTTAAACTGCAGTTAACAACAAACTTTAAGGATTGTTGTGGTTATCATGAAAGCTCACCTCCAGGCATTAAAGAAACTGAGAAGTATATTAGATCCCTGGAGGTTCCCGAGGAGTTTGCTGCACCTGTGTACCCAGTAACAACAAGCTACTACATACAAAAATAGCTAGGTTTACAGTGTTTGAAACTATTATTACAGGAAATTCAAGCACTTCAGGGAAGAAGCATATGATCTCATAAAAGAAGTAAAGTTTGGTCCCATTAAGCTCTAGGATTTAATCAATCATTTGGCTCAGCTCAGCTTTTCTTTTTCAGGTTACAAGTGAACAACTCGGCAAACACTCAGCTCTTCCTGAACAGGGCCCTCAGAGCACACCCTTCTTCTCCCTCTGCAGGGAAGTCCAGGAGCCAGCCCCTGCTCCCAGAAAGACATGGCAATATGCCTCTCCTGCACCCACCTGTACCACTCACTTGTGGAGAATGACCTGCCCAGCACCTCGCATTTTGCCAGGGTTTATTAAATCACAAAACTGAACATCAGTTTCAGAGCAGCATAGTCTCACAACCAGCTGTCATTCTGATTAAAACCTATTTGATGAATGTAAAAATATAGCTTAGGAATCCTTTGTTTTAGGGTGCCCAAAGAAGGGCATCGAGTTTGCCGCTCTGACTAAGCTGAGAAAAGCCCACACAGGCGTTCAAGCCAAATATACAACCGCAATGCCTGTGGTCCATTTACACATGTAAACTCCAAACTGCTAAAGAACAAACTAAAGGTCTTCTAAATTCTCCGATTCACCATAGAAGAGAAGGTTTTAAAAAACACATACATACAGTTAATAGTAATTTAGTAATAGTAATTTAATTTGATCGAGTCCAAAGGCCTGTGACACTCATCACACTTACGTTCCCTCTGGGGATGTTTCTGCCATCTGAATGTCTCGGGGGTCAGAAGTCACATCCAGCTCTGGCTCTCCATTATCCATTAGCTTGAGGTTAAAGATGATCACCAGGGTGCCTGAGCAAGTAACAAGTTGATCAGGTGAATCCCAGCCAAACCCCAAATACCTTGGCCATGACCAGCATCGTCCATACATACCTTTCTCCCCACGGATCTTATTAAACTGCTCCGTCACTTCCTGTTCCGATTTGAATGGGGAATACTTGTAAATTAACTCTGTCTCAATAGCAAACTTCTCCATGTTGTCAGTCATAGGCTCCTGGCTTCGTGCATTCCAGGTAGGCAGGGGAACGATGACCTGCAAATCGCATTGTAGGAAGAGCAACTCAGGCTCAGCCACTCCAGTCAGCCCCTTCTGTGTATCACAGCCAAGCAACTTACCCCTTCCAACAGCCCCCTAACTCACTGCACGAATCCCTCCTAGCTTTTCAGTGGTTTGCACATCTGTCAACTGCTTGAGGACCTATCTTTGACAGTCTCTGAGTTGCCTGCCTACAACATCTAGTCTTAGACTGAACCATTCCCAAGTAACCTGTACGGTACTGGCTACTCACACACTCGGGTCTTTTTTCCCCTCTTCTTGTAACAACTTTCATAATACTAAAAAAATCACCCAAACTTTGCTTCTTTAAACACATCAGCCTCTGTGCTTAACTCCTCTTGAACTCAAATATCCCTCACTTACATTTATCCTGACCTCACTTTTTATTTTTATAGAATGTTCTCTGTCATTTAGAACAAAAACACAGATAGAATTATAGACTGCAGTTGCCTATCAAGGACAGCAAATCCCGCCCTCACTCTAGAATTGAGGTCAAACCAGAATTTCTGGCTCCAGAGCCGCTGTGGGAACTACATCACTTTTCCTAACTTGCTTCAGCCATCAGCTGCCACTAGCAAGCACTGCTTCCTCAACAGCTTCTTTGTAGAGTTCCTTCTACTATCAGAACGTAAAATGCTTTCTTAGATACTATCCCAGTGCAAATTTAAAGCTTTTTATTATTGGCCTTGCCTGGAAAGTACTTGTGCTTGAGCACAAAAATACTTCCATGTTAAGAGCCTGGATACAGAACAACAATGCCTGAATTATCTATTAAAATAAGTTTTCGATAGGTAGAACCACATTGTTTTTTTAATTAAAAAAAAAAGATCAGAAAGAAGAGACATCTGGAGTTTATGATCTGTGGGTAGCAGCTTCAATCACACCTTCACACCTTTAATTTTCTACAGAAAATCAAATCAGAGCAATAAATTTAAATGCATCTCAAACTCAAATTTGTGGGAAAAGGAAAATGCAAGAAGTCTGGGCATTCCTGAACTCAGCATATGCAACTTTAAGTGATTGAAACACATCCCTCAAAGTTGCTGTAGTTTAGAGAGACCTCTCAAACAGAATTAAGATCAAAAGGAAAAAAAAAAAAACAACAAACTTTAAGGACTTTGCAGAACCCCTACAAGCATATCACCAAGAGAAAAATCATACACTGAGAAAATTATACACCAGAGTGGTAACCAACAGAGACACTTATGTGAGAGCTGGGGAAGTTCAGATGAGAAAGTATTTACCACATTAGTTCATTACAACAAAGTAGATGCAAACCTCATCAATGCCTTCTTCCTCATGGAATGTCCGTGACAAGAGGAGGCAAGTCATGGTGTTGTCTTTCTTTGTGAACAGGATAAAATCCTTCCCAATCCGCATGGAACCCCTAGAGACAGATTTCAGGCTGCATGTTACACCTGATGCACAAGACTTTCTAGAAAGCAGACCACATTACTGATTTTTCTTCCTATTATGTTCAATGAGATGCCAAAATCAGGTAAGACAGAAGGCGTCCTTAAAAGGCAACTACCATTTCTCTCTAAACACCTCATTCCTTTCAAAAGGCATCTTAATCTGGACATTTTCATGATATTTCAAAACATTTAATGCTAGTTAGAATTAAAATGTGCAGAAGTACAGGCCAGCTTTCCAGGCTCACACCACATAAAAAGTTAAATTTTTTTTTTTTTTTTAAAATCCAAAGAAGTTGACTAAGGTGAGATGTGACAATAACCTTCAAATATGAGTAGAAACGTGAGAAAGTGAATGCACACTTCTTTTTGCTGTACACAGAATGAATAGCAGCAGGGAAGTTTCTGGGAGACAGACAATTTATTTCCTAATGTCTAACTCAAAAAACTCACCCACACTTCAGCTAATGCAACTTAGCAGCTAGTTCTCACAAAACCTCCTCCCCACTCTCCTATCCCAATAATGCGTTCCCCATCTTCTTGTATCCTATTACCCAACTCATCCAAAAAATGTTAATTGAGAAAAATTAACATTACATCAAAGGAAGGATTAGTGTTCTGTCAATTCAGTTCTCTTTAGATTGCCTTAATGGGATACTTAAGCTCACCTTTCGTATGTTTAGGCATCAGTCTGCATTTCTCAGCTGTAATATAGTAGCCCTCTTGCTCAAGGTTGAAGAACAGGACAGAGATCTGTCCTGCAAGTGCACAGGCAGGATCTGGGATCTGTCCTGCACTGTACCTTGATCAATAGTATCTCAAGATCCCTTACATTCCCTTTTTTCTCTCCCTCCAGATTAGAGTCCCACAGATTTCCCCAGCAGGATGCATATAAATAATCAAGCCACATAGAACAGCATAAAGCAGAAGAGCCAGAGTAAGCCATACAAGTTCTCTATCTTTCCCATTGATATCAGTTCACCACAGCAAACACCTTTCCCTTTCCTAGCAAATCCCCTCCAACCAATAAGGTTTCCTTCCCACCTCTGTTTGTCTGCTACTTAATCCCATCCCTCCTCTCATTCGTTCCATCATTTCTCTTCTCTGTGCATTTTTTTTAAGAAAAAAAGAAGAGATTTAATTGCATCTGACTTGCACCAGACAACGTTCCCAGCGAGAGGCTGCAGCACTATTTTCCTCCAATTTTACTATCTGCCTGCCACAGCCATATTAGGGTTTTGTTTCCTACTCTTTCATATTTTTTTTTCCAGCTCTGATCTGTATACTCTGCATCGTGCAAACATAAAGGCAAAAAAATGTCATCAGACTTCTCTGCCACTGAAGAACTACAGTGGATCTTCAGAGAGCTCCTGTGTTCCAAACCATGGTATCTTTATTTAGATTTCATTTTCTTTTTTTTTTTTTTTTTTACCTTCTGGAAAAAAAAAATGCACCTCCAAACTAAAAATATATTTACTATGTCAACCTCCATAATCTCAGGAGGTTGGCTTTTGTTATACCTACGATTTCAAGCCATTCCCATACTGCCCGATTTGAGTTGACTCAGGCGATCGCTTGGCTGATTTACCAAATTGAATAACACTGGCAGCTTCATCTGCAACAAGAGACAGGGAACAAAAAAAAAAGTTTATTTTAATATACAGACACACAAATTTTTTAGATAAACTTATCCACCACTGTAAATAGAACAGAAAGACTATAGTATAGAAGAGGCCAGAAGCCCAAGCCACAGTCTCACTCTGAATTTCTGTCATACAGCCCTCTAAGATACACATTGCTCCATGGTATTTACATTATCAGAAGCTTTGTACAGATGCCATTATGCTGACAAAAAGAGTTTTAAGTTTCAGACTAGCCCAGCACCCTGCCCAAATCACACAAAGACATTTCTTTTTTGCACAAAGACATTTCTTGACAAAGAAATGTCCACAAGATGATTTGTTGTGTCTACCATAATTATCAACACACTCATAAACTAAAACATACCCTGGGACACTGGGACTGCTACACTGTGTGTACTGCTGGCACCACAGACTCAAACCACTGGCATTAGAGCATAAGTCAGTACTACAGAAAAGGTTTTGAATTTGGGATAAACATTACTTTTTCTTCATGGCATTGAACTGAACACTATGATTAATTAATGCATTAGTAAGACAAAAGCTAATTTTCGCAGCAGATTGCTGGACTACTGACAGCAGAACAGCTGTGGGTGAAAAGGCAGGACTAGTGAGTACTGCAGCAATTAATTTATTAACACAGGACAAAATGAAAGGACATGATGGCTTTACACTGAGAGGGCCTGTCATTTTTAGTTCAAGCCTTTCTATTGTTCAAGGGATAAAGCCTTTTAACATCATCCATAAGTCAGAACAATTCCTCTTCCTTCCCCCAAGAGATAGCAATTGTTTCACCAAAGAGTTTACAGGGAGAAATGAAACGCAATTTGAGAGACAAGGAACACAAAGTGCCTGAACAGGAAGCCTAACAACAATTACAGCCCTCAAATGTGTACACAAGCTGTGAGGGAGCACAGGACAGCACCCAGCTACACGGAGGCTGAGCCTGTAGACGGGCTGGATGAAAGCATACAGGAGACTTGCCCAGCTCCACTAGTACTGACAGCGAGTCTTTACAGTACAGTTTAGTATTAACATCACTGGTGTAACATGAAATCACCGAGTTGGGCGTCAGGATGACATTCAGATTTAAAGCCACAAATTACAAGGCAAAAACATAGGAGAACAACTGTGCAAGCACCTCGCTGCCTCAATTCAGCATGTTCATAACAGAAGTCCACAACTATTTCAAAATCAACTTTGACTGGATGAGAGTACCTCTTCCTTTCCTTCAGCATACTGTATTATTTTCTAGCCAAAGAAAACATTAGATTATCTCATATTCGAGATTTGGTTAAGGATAGTGATTATGATATTATTACTAGTTCTGTGTTAGTTCTAAAGGCTGGTCAGAATAGAAGAGAAAGCTACTGGAACCCTTTTGCTATAGAAAAAGTTGTATCAACAACTATTTTTAAGAAAACTTTTGAGAAGCCTAAAAAGGATAAAGAGTAATTGTCCAAAGCATTTCCTCTCTCAGAAAAGGTGACCATATGGTTTGTTACTCAATGTTGGATGCCTAAAATCACCCTATAAAGATTCCTTCTTCGGGCAGAGGGATGAAGATGACGCTGAGCAGAGGGGACCACTCGGGATAAAGGGAGCATTTCTCTGCTCCAGACTGGCTGTCTTTGGGAGAGACTTAATCTTTAAGTCCTCCCAAGAATCAAGGTATAATGATATTTTTTCCAGCTTTTTTGAGTTAAGGCTCTGGAAAGAGTTTCACTCAAGGCTATTTTAATCACACTGTTTTTGTTTTGTTGTGTCTCAGAGTTACTAGATTTAAAAAAACCCAAACTCCCTAGCAACAAAAAGGACACTGATGTGATCTATGCCAAACAGATGAGAGAAAAAACAATCCGAAGGAACTTGCTCAAGATGACAGATTGATTTTCAGAGCCCAAAAAAAGGCATCAAGGGCTCAGATAAAAGGTCTCCTAATAAGAAACATCAGACACTTGGGATGAAGAACTGGGGGACAGAGCCGTTTGTCCTTCAGGAGAGCAAGAGAGCATCCTCTTGAAAGAAGGCAGGCTGTTACAGCACATGCAGTGGCTGACACACAGCATACTACAGGCAGCTGTCTGCTCTGGGTCACAACCCATACCTTCTGTGCTCTGGGTCACTAGCCATACCTCCCCACATTGCCCACAGCAACGAAGGCAAATGGGATCCTGGGCTGCATCCACAGGGGCATTGCTACAGTGACATTACTACCGCTCCATGCTTCTCAGGCCACAACTGGAGTACTGTGTCCAGTTCTGGTCTCCTCAAATCAAGAAAGACACAGAGTGGACAGGAGGAGATGATCAAAGGGCTGAAGAACCTGCCCTGTGATAAAAGACTGAGGGAGCTGCGCCTCTTCTTCCCGGAGAAGAGGGTTCAGGGGGACTCTCATCACAGTATTCCAGTATTTAATAGGTGGCTACGAAGAGGATGAAGGCTCTCCCTTCACAAGGAGCCACATGTAAAAGGAAAAGGGCAACAGGTACAAGTTGCACTGGGAGAGGTTTCATCTCAATATGGGAAAGAAATTTTTAGAGTGAGAACAATCACTGCAACAACCTCCCCAGGGAGGTGGCAGAGTCCCCATCGCTGGAGGTTTTCAAGACACAACAAGACAGGGTGCTGGGACCACTTGACAAAACTGGACATTCATAAGTCCATGGGCCCTGATGGGATGCACCCGCGAGTGCTGAGAGAGCTGGCAGATGTTATCCCTGGGCTACTCTCTATCATCTTTGAAAAGTCATGGAGAACAGGAGAGGTGCCTGAAGACTGGAGGAAGGCCAACATCACTCCAGTCTTCAAAAAGGAAGGAAACTACTGGAAAGAGTCCAGCATAGGTCTACAAAGATGATTCAAGGATTGGAGCATCTCCCTTATGAAGAAAGACTGAGAGAGCTGGGACTCTTTAGTCTGGAGAAGAGAAGGCTGAGGGGAGACCTTATTAACGCCTACAAGTATCTCAAGGGTGGGTTGAAGGAGGAGGGAACCAGACTCTTTTCAGTAGTTGCCACTGAGAGGACAAGGGGCAATGGGCACAAGTTGGAACATAAAGGGTTCCACTTGAATATGAGGAAGAACTTTTTCCAGGGTGAGCGTGACGGAGCCCTGGAACAGGCTGCCCAGGGAGGTCGTGGAGTCCCCTTCTTTGGAGATTTTCAAGATCCGCCTGGATGCTCCTGAGTAACATGCTCTGACAAGCTGTGGGTGGTCCTGCTTTGGCAGGGGAGTTGGACTAGATGATCTCTATGGTCCCTTCCAACTCTAAAAAAATTCAGTGAAATTCAGTAAATCATCTCATCTTGGCTCCCTTTCCCATGAAAGGTTGGACCTTTCCAACCTGGGCTGTTTTATGTTATTTTAGAATCATATAAGCTCTAAAATACAAGTTAAAGACTTATTTTCTTCAGTCCTTTAAGAATGCAATTACACATCCCTTTCTACATTGGTAGTTTTACTTTTTCATCCTAGAAGTTGATGCACTGAGTCATTTAACCTACATTTTGATTCATTAGCACCTTCAGAGTCCAGGCAGTCGGTAAAATTCTCAAGCATAAATATCCTCAGTAGCAATGCCACTAATAATATGGGAAATCCTGACCTAAGATGTACTGCATGAGATCTACTGTTTCTTTTTCTAATTGACTCCTATTCAGTCCCTTATGAAAAAGCCAAACTTTTGGATTAGCACTATTATGCTAATATCTCCCTGTGGGATGTGATGCTTTTCCAGAAAATATCTGTACTGTGGCATCACTGAATCTAAAGATCTTTTGGTAACTTATGACTCTACAGCATGTTTTCAGCTTCACTACAAACACATTTTGATCTTCAGACTACACAATCCAGTGTGATCATATTAAGAGAGCCTATACAGCAAGTTCTGAATGGAATTGTAGTAGGAGTAAATTGACAAACACAGCTCATTTTAAGAAATGCTAATCACACCTTTCACTAATTTTAGTTGAGGAGCTGCCATTAGGTTTGACAGTCAAGAGCTATCAGACAGAACACTCAAATTTCGCCTTTTGCCTCACTCCTACATTCCTTGGTTTTCACAGCTTGCCAAAGAAATCTACAACTGTCAAACAAAGAACAAGACCGATGAGACTGAACAGCAACAGGACAGAGTAACACAGAGAACATGTAAATGGAATGGCTCACTGCAGCTGTCCTGCTCCTCCCTCTGTGTGAAAGCACCCAGGGATACCTGGGTTCATTTATTCATCCTCCCAGACAACGCCGCATCCAGCCCTCTAAGCTGTCCTTGCAGTGTACTCAGGAAGATCACATGCTAGTATGGGCTCGAACAGCACTACGGCAAGTCACTTAGATTTTTTTTATTTTTAACATGTTGGCTTTACATACAAGGAAAATAATCCTTAATTAAAATTATCATGTGGAAAAATAAAACACTCCCAAGCTCTACAATTTCTGTTGAAGACTGGAAGAAAGGAAACATCACACCCATTTTTAAAAAGGGTAGAAAGGAGGACCCTGGGAACTACCGACCTGTCAGCCTCACCTCTGTGCCTGGGAAGATCATGGAACAGATCCTTCTAGATGCCATGCTTGGGCACATGAAGGACAGAGAGGTGATTCAGGACAGCCAACATGGCTTTACTAGGGGCAGGTCCTGCCTGATGAGCCTAGTGGCCTTCTATGATAAAGTGACTAGGTCAGTAGATAATGGACGACCTATGGATGTGATCTATCTGGACTTCTGCAACGCCTTTGACATGGTCCCCCACAACATCCTGCTTGCCAAATTGGAGGGGTACAGATTTAATGGGTGGACTGTTCAGTGGATAAGGAACTGGCTAGATGGTCGCATCCAGAGGGTGGTACTCAATGGCTCAAAGTCCAGATGGAGAGCAGTGACAATTGGTGTCCCTCAAGGGTCCGTGCTGGGACCGGTGCTGTTTAATATTTTTTTCAAAGATATAGACAAAGGGATTAAAGGCACCGTCAGCCAGTTTGCAGATGACACCAAGCTGCGTGGTGTTGTTGATACCCCAGAGGGATGGGATGTCATCCAGAAGGACCTGGACAGGCTGGAGAGGTGGGCCCAGGTGAACCTCATGAGGTTCAACAAGAACAAGTGCAGGGTTCTGCACCTAGGCCGGAACAATCCTCGCCATCAGTACAGACTGGGGGTGAAGTATTAGAAAGCATTCCTGAGGAAAGGGACTTGCGGGTGCTGGTGGATGAGTAGCTGGACATGAGCAGGCAGTGTGCAGTTGCAGCCCAGAAAGCCAATCACATCCTGGCCTGCATCAAAAGATGCATTGCTAGCAGGTCCAGAGAGGTGATTCTTCCTCTTTACTCTGCTCCGGTGAGACCTCACCTGGAGTATTTTGGGCAGGTCTGGAGCCCTCAATATAGGAGATATGGACCTGGTGGAGCGGGTCCAGAGGAGGGCCACAAGGATGATCAGGGTGTTGGAGCACCTCTGCTACGAGGACAGGCTGAGGGAGCTGGGGTTGTTCAGCCTGGAGAAGATGAGCCTTCGGGGAGACCTAATAGCGGCCTTCCAGTACCTGAAGGGGGCTACAGGAAGGCTGGGGAGAGCCTGTTTACAAAGGCCTGTAGTGATAGGACGAGGGGCAATGGCTTTAAGCTGGAGGGGAGCAGATTTAGATTGGAGATTAGGAGAAAGTTCTTTACTGTGAGGGTGGTGGAGCACTGGAACAGGTTGCCCAGGAAGGTAGTTAAGGCCCCATCCCTGGAGATATTCAAGATGAAGCTTGATGAAGCCCTGGGCAACCTGGTCTAGTTGGGGGTGTCCCTGCTGACTGCGTGGAGGTCGGACTAGATGACCTTTGGAGGTCCCTTCCAGCCTGGACAATTCTATGATTCTATGAAGGAAGGTCTGTATGGATATTGATGCTATTTACAAAATAAGGAGGGAGAAAATTACAGTCAAAGGTCTTCTGCTGAGATCTCCTAAAATCTGCTTTCAGATAAGAGATCTTCTAGATGTCTTTAAAACTGATAGCTCCTGCATTATGCAAAATTAAAACTCAGACCCCTACAGCCAGGGACAGAAACAGAGGGAGTCTCATGTAAGGAGCTGGAATAACTCTAATAACTCTTCCTGGCCACTTTTGTCCACGTTGACAGGGAAACAGTGCAGCACGTGGAGTTTCCACCTGCCTGCCCTTGGTCAAGTGACTTTCAAATGCCTATCAAGCTTACTATGACCATCCAACATTGAAGCCAAGAGGCGATCACTAGAGCTAGACTCTGCATCAAAACAATACGTATCAGTCTACTGAAAATGAAGAAGGGCTTTTGTAAAAGCAAAGTTGCATACCAATTTTACATTCTGAAAAGCAACGTTCCGGAAAGGGGTAAAAATAACTTCACAGCCTATTTAAAATAATAAAAAAATAAATAATTTCAGATATAGAATGATACTTTGATGCAAGCACAAGACAGTCAAAGGACCTAAATTATATGGTATTTGCAATATACAATGTATAGCACTGTGAAATACCACTACAACCTACAGTATCTACCAGTCTCCTCTACCGAGTATCTCAGACTACTAAAGTCAGGTCAAAATCCTTCAAGATTTAGCAGGAAAAATCAGTCAAAATAAGCAACTTAATACTTAGCCAATACTTAAATTCCACTTTGCCACAAAATCAACAATATGGGAGCAACAACAGCATAAAAGCTGCTATTTGGACTCTGCAGTGTTAGAACAGATGTGTGTCACCTTCTCCTCTCAATCCAGAGACAAACACGCAGTTTTCAAGACATGCAGAAAATCTTCTTCCTGATCCAAAGGCTTGTGAGAAGGCCACAGTTAACTCCCTGAACTTGTTTTATGGATCAGGCTTAATTGCTTCCTTCAGTTCCACTGGCGACAGAAAAGTACTCTCAGAAGACCTGCTCAGCATCCTGAATTGTATTCCCAATAATACACAGAAGGTATCTAGAATTCAAACTAAACTCCTTCATGCAGGTCACAAATCTGCATATCAAAGATGTTAATGTATCTTTATAAGCATTAATAAACAGAACTGAGTACTTAATATCGCAAGAGGATCTCAAAGTACTGAGGGATAAGAAAAAAAACATTAGTTGATGCCTATTTACCTATCTCCCTCGCCTTCTCCAAAACCTTCCAATTTAGCCCAACTTTTCAGTCCAGCAGAGAGCTCCTCACAAGAGGATTTACTCAGCTTCAGGACACAAAGAAAGTGGTGTGGGTTGACAGTGCTGTTCACTGATGCCAGAGCAAAACAAGAAGGCTTTCTCCTGCTAGATGCCACACAGATTTACATCAGTTCTTATGACAAGGCAGAAGTACATTTGTTATATTCTTCTCATGCTCCTAAAATTTTATATTGTCAAGTAGTGATCTCAATCACAATGCCAATAATGAAACAATGGCAAAATCCTTTCAAAGCTAAGCTTTCAGTTCCTGCCACAGCACACTTTTAGAGCTGAGATACTCTAACTACTTGCAGCCTCTAATGGGGAAAGGACTTAGGCCCAAAGTTTGAGTTCATTCCCTTTCCTGGCTACAGTATTCTCCCTCCAGCCCCAAGGCCAACTTTGGTGTGCTAGAAATCCACAGGCCAGGCTGACTCAACTCTATAATGCAGCAAAACAATCTTCTTTTGGCCAGATTAGCTTTCTGCAAGTAAAGAGGCAAACAGTCTGATGTTTGATATGTGACACAGTGCAAAAGAGCCAGTACAGAGCCAGGAACATGGCATGGAACATGCCCCTTTCAGCAGTACCAAGCTGCTAATTCAGATTAAGGCATAACACAGAACCTCAGGTTGAAAATGCAAGTGCAACTCCCTGTCACTTACTTGAATCCATTCCTGTTCCATCATCCAAAAAACACAGCATGAATCCACCTCGTAGGTCTTCCCGTCGCTCTACAAGAGAAGAGTTATTCGCTACTCCCACAAGCAAAAGTTAAAAATTCCATAAAACAATTAGTGTTCATGACAGAAGTAACCCAACCAACAAGGCTTTCACAAGTCAAATAAAGCTGTAAGAGCATCAGATTTTTGTCACAGAATGACTAAGAACTTTTCCTGCACTTTAAACTGTATGCAAATATATGCTATGTGAGTATATTGTAAAAGCAGGTTTCTTAAGCATCCAGTATAAACAGCTGCTCACTTTACCTGACCTCAGCTGAAGGCTGATTTAAGTGCTTGCCTGAGTTATTTGTAAAGGTATTGCTTTTTGAAAGACAATAGGCACTGGGGCACAGGACAAACAGTAGAATCATAAGTTGGAAAAGACCCTTAAGATCATTGAGTGAAACCATAAACCTAACACTGCTAAGTCTACCACTGAACCGTGTCCTGAAACATATGTCTTTTAAATGTGTGTAGATGGTGACTCAGCTACTTCCCTGAGCAGCCTGTTCCAATGCTCAATAACCCTTTGCTGTGGTTTCACCCCAGCCTGGTGCAGTTCTCTCCTTTCCCTCAGGACAGGAAGAAGGGGGGGGAAAAGGAGGGGAAAGGAAGGGGGGAAAAGGAGGGGAAAGGAAGGGGGGAAAAGGAGGGGAAAGGAAAGGGAAAAAAAAAATGTGGGCTTTGATAAAGACAGTTTAATAGGACAGTATCAGAAAAGGAAAATAGCAATAATAATGACACAAGTCACTCTCACCACCTGGTAAACTGGTGAATTTACTGTCCCAAGCAGTGACCATGATTCCCGCCCCCAGCCAGTCCCCACTTATATACTGAGCATGACATCTATGGTACAGAATATTCCATTGGTCATTCCCTTGCTCTGTCTGTGCTCCTCCTCAGCTTCCATGGGAAGCAGAAAAAAGACCTTCAATACTATAAATATCACCTAGCAACAACTATAACAATATGCATTATTGACATTCCATTCATACCAAATCTGAAACAAGGCTGCCACTAAAGAAAATTAACTCTATCCCTGCTGAAACAAGGACACCCTTTCAATGAAGAAATTGTTCCTAATATCCAATCTGAACCTCCCCTGGCACAACTTGAGGCCTTTTCCTCTTGTCCCATCTCCTGTTCCTTGGGAGAAGAGACCGACCCCCAATGGCTACACCCTCCTTTCAGGGAGTTGTAGAGAGCGAGAAGGTCTCCCCTCAGCCTCCTTTTCTCCAGGCTGAACACCCCCAGCTCCCTCAGCCGTTCCTCATAAGACTTATTCTCCAGACCCCTCACCAGCTCCATTGCCCTTCTCTGGACACGCTCTAGCACCTCAATGTCTTTCTTGTCATGCAGGGCCCAAAACTGGACACAGTATTGGGAATAAACAAGGGGGGGAAAGGAGGGGAAAGGAAGGGGGGGAAAGGAGGGGAAAGGAAGGGGGGGAAAGGAGGGGAAAGGAAGGGGGGGAAAGGAGGGGAAAGGAAGGGGGGGAAAGGAGGGGAAAGGAAGGGGGGGAAAGGAGGGGAAAGGAAGGGGGGGAAAGGAGGGGAAAGGAAGGGGGGGAAAGGAGGGGAAAGGAAGGGGGGGAAAGGAGGGGAAAGGAAGGGGGGGAAAGGAGGGGAAAGGAAGGGGGGGAAAGGAGGGGAAAGGAAGGGGGGGAAAGGAGGGGAAAGGAAGGGGGGGAAAGGAGGGGAAAGGAAGGGGGGGAAAGGAGGGGAAAGGAAGGGGGGGAAAGGAGGGGAAAGGAAGGGGGGGAAAGGAGGGGAAAGGAAGGGGGGGAAAGGAGGGGAAAGGAAGGGGGGGAAAGGAGGGGAAAGGAAGGGGGGGAAAGGAGGGGAAAGGAAGGGGGGGAAAGGAGGGGAAAGGAAGGGGGGGAAAGGAGGGGAAAGGAAGGGGGGGAAAGGAGGGGAAAGGAAGGGGGGGAAAGGAGGGGAAAGGAAGGGGGGGAAAGGAGGGGAAAGGAAGGGGGGGAAAGGAGGGGAAAGGAAGGGGGGGAAAGGAGGGGAAAGGAAGGGGGGGAAAGGAGGGGAAAGGAAGGGGGGGAAAGGAGGGGAAAGGAAGGGGGGGAAAGGAGGGGAAAGGAAGGGGGGGAAAGGAGGGGAAAGGAAGGGGGGGAAAGGAGGGGAAAGGAAGGGGGGGAAAGGAGGGGAAAGGAAGGGGGGGAAAGGAGGGGAAAGGAAGGGGGGGAAAGGAGGGGAAAGGAAGGGGGGGAAAGGAGGGGAAAGGAAGGGGGGGAAAGGAGGGGAAAGGAAGGGGGGGAAAGGAGGGGAAAGGAAGGGGGGGAAAGGAGGGGAAAGGAAGGGGGGGAAAGGAGGGGAAAGGAAGGGGGGGAAAGGAGGGGAAAGGAAGGGGGGGAAAGGAGGGGAAAGGAAGGGGGGGAAAGGAGGGGAAAGGAAGGGGGGGAAAGGAGGGGAAAGGAAGGGGGGGAAAGGAGGGGAAAGGAAGGGGGGGAAAGGAGGGGAAAGGAAGGGGGGGAAAGGAGGGGAAAGGAAGGGGGGGAAAGGAGGGGAAAGGAAGGGGGGGAAAGGAGGGGAAAGGAAGGGGGGGAAAGGAGGGGAAAGGAAGGGGGGGAAAGGAGGGGAAAGGAAGGGGGGGAAAGGAGGGGAAAGGAAGGGGGGGAAAGGAGGGGAAAGGAAGGGGGGGAAAGGAGGGGAAAGGAAGGGGGGGAAAGGAGGGGAAAGGAAGGGGGGGAAAGGAGGGGAAAGGAAGGGGGGGAAAGGAGGGGAAAGGAAGGGGGGGAAAGGAGGGGAAAGGAAGGGGGGGAAAGGAGGGGAAAGGAAGGGGGGGAAAGGAGGGGAAAGGAAGGGGGGGAAAGGAGGGGAAAGGAAGGGGGGGAAAGGAGGGGAAAGGAAGGGGGGGAAAGGAGGGGAAAGGAAGGGGGGGAAAGGAGGGGAAAGGAAGGGGGGGAAAGGAGGGGAAAGGAAGGGGGGGAAAGGAGGGGAAAGGAAGGGGGGGAAAGGAGGGGAAAGGAAGGGGGGGAAAGGAGGGGAAAGGAAGGGGGGGAAAGGAGGGGAAAGGAAGGGGGGGAAAGGAGGGGAAAGGAAGGGGGGGAAAGGAGGGGAAAGGAAGGGGGGGAAAGGAGGGGAAAGGAAGGGGGGGAAAGGAGGGGAAAGGAAGGGGGGGAAAGGAGGGGAAAGGAAGGGGGGGAAAGGAGGGGAAAGGAAGGGGGGGAAAGGAGGGGAAAGGAAGGGGGGGAAAGGAGGGGAAAGGAAGGGGGGGAAAGGAGGGGAAAGGAAGGGGGGGAAAGGAGGGGAAAGGAAGGGGGGGAAAGGAGGGGAAAGGAAGGGGGGGAAAGGAGGGGAAAGGAAGGGGGGGAAAGGAGGGGAAAGGAAGGGGGGGAAAGGAGGGGAAAGGAAGGGGGGGAAAGGAGGGGAAAGGAAGGGGGGGAAAGGAGGGGAAAGGAAGGGGGGGAAAGGAGGGGAAAGGAAGGGGGGGAAAGGAGGGGAAAGGAAGGGGGGGAAAGGAGGGGAAAGGAAGGGGGGGAAAGGAGGGGAAAGGAAGGGGGGGAAAGGAGGGGAAAGGAAGGGGGGGAAAGGAGGGGAAAGGAAGGGGGGGAAAGGAGGGGAAAGGAAGGGGGGGAAAGGAGGGGAAAGGAAGGGGGGGAAAGGAGGGGAAAGGAAGGGGGGGAAAGGAGGGGAAAGGAAGGGGGGGAAAGGAGGGGAAAGGAAGGGGGGGAAAGGAGGGGAAAGGAAGGGGGGGAAAGGAGGGGAAAGGAAGGGGGGGAAAGGAGGGGAAAGGAAGGGGGGGAAAGGAGGGGAAAGGAAGGGGGGGAAAGGAGGGGAAAGGAAGGGGGGGAAAGGAGGGGAAAGGAAGGGGGGGAAAGGAGGGGAAAGGAAGGGGGGGAAAGGAGGGGAAAGGAAGGGGGGGAAAGGAGGGGAAAGGAAGGGGGGGAAAGGAGGGGAAAGGAAGGGGGGGAAAGGAGGGGAAAGGAAGGGGGGGAAAGGAGGGGAAAGGAAGGGGGGGAAAGGAGGGGAAAGGAAGGGGGGGAAAGGAGGGGAAAGGAAGGGGGGGAAAGGAGGGGAAAGGAAGGGGGGGAAAGGAGGGGAAAGGAAGGGGGGGAAAGGAGGGGAAAGGAAGGGGGGGAAAGGAGGGGAAAGGAAGGGGGGGAAAGGAGGGGAAAGGAAGGGGGGGAAAGGAGGGGAAAGGAAGGGGGGGAAAGGAGGGGAAAGGAAGGGGGGGAAAGGAGGGGAAAGGAAGGGGGGGAAAGGAGGGGAAAGGAAGGGGGGGAAAGGAGGGGAAAGGAAGGGGGGGAAAGGAGGGGAAAGGAAGGGGGGGAAAGGAGGGGAAAGGAAGGGGGGGAAAGGAGGGGAAAGGAAGGGGGGGAAAGGAGGGGAAAGGAAGGGGGGGAAAGGAGGGGAAAGGAAGGGGGGGAAAGGAGGGGAAAGGAAGGGGGGGAAAGGAGGGGAAAGGAAGGGGGGGAAAGGAGGGGAAAGGAAGGGGGGGAAAGGAGGGGAAAGGAAGGGGGGGAAAGGAGGGGAAAGGAAGGGGGGGAAAGGAGGGGAAAGGAAGGGGGGGAAAGGAGGGGAAAGGAAGGGGGGGAAAGGAGGGGAAAGGAAGGGGGGGAAAGGAGGGGAAAGGAAGGGGGGGAAAGGAGGGGAAAGGAAGGGGGGGAAAGGAGGGGAAAGGAAGGGGGGGAAAGGAGGGGAAAGGAAGGGGGGGAAAGGAGGGGAAAGGAAGGGGGGGAAAGGAGGGGAAAGGAAGGGGGGGAAAGGAGGGGAAAGGAAGGGGGGGAAAGGAGGGGAAAGGAAGGGGGGGAAAGGAGGGGAAAGGAAGGGGGGGAAAGGAGGGGAAAGGAAGGGGGGGAAAGGAGGGGAAAGGAAGGGGGGGAAAGGAGGGGAAAGGAAGGGGGGGAAAGGAGGGGAAAGGAAGGGGGGGAAAGGAGGGGAAAGGAAGGGGGGGAAAGGAGGGGAAAGGAAGGGGGGGAAAGGAGGGGAAAGGAAGGGGGGGAAAGGAGGGGAAAGGAAGGGGGGGAAAGGAGGGGAAAGGAAGGGGGGGAAAGGAGGGGAAAGGAAGGGGGGGAAAGGAGGGGAAAGGAAGGGGGGGAAAGGAGGGGAAAGGAAGGGGGGGAAAGGAGGGGAAAGGAAGGGGGGGAAAGGAGGGGAAAGGAAGGGGGGGAAAGGAGGGGAAAGGAAGGGGGGGAAAGGAGGGGAAAGGAAGGGGGGGAAAGGAGGGGAAAGGAAGGGGGGGAAAGGAGGGGAAAGGAAGGGGGGGAAAGGAGGGGAAAGGAAGGGGGGGAAAGGAGGGGAAAGGAAGGGGGGGAAAGGAGGGGAAAGGAAGGGGGGGAAAGGAGGGGAAAGGAAGGGGGGGAAAGGAGGGGAAAGGAAGGGGGGGAAAGGAGGGGAAAGGAAGGGGGGGAAAGGAGGGGAAAGGAAGGGGGGGAAAGGAGGGGAAAGGAAGGGGGGGAAAGGAGGGGAAAGGAAGGGGGGGAAAGGAGGGGAAAGGAAGGGGGGGAAAGGAGGGGAAAGGAAGGGGGGGAAAGGAGGGGAAAGGAAGGGGGGGAAAGGAGGGGAAAGGAAGGGGGGGAAAGGAGGGGAAAGGAAGGGGGGGAAAGGAGGGGAAAGGAAGGGGGGGAAAGGAGGGGAAAGGAAGGGGGGGAAAGGAGGGGAAAGGAAGGGGGGGAAAGGAGGGGAAAGGAAGGGGGGGAAAGGAGGGGAAAGGAAGGGGGGGAAAGGAGGGGAAAGGAAGGGGGGGAAAGGAGGGGAAAGGAAGGGGGGGAAAGGAGGGGAAAGGAAGGGGGGGAAAGGAGGGGAAAGGAAGGGGGGGAAAGGAGGGGAAAGGAAGGGGGGGAAAGGAGGGGAAAGGAAGGGGGGGAAAGGAGGGGAAAGGAAGGGGGGGAAAGGAGGGGAAAGGAAGGGGGGGAAAGGAGGGGAAAGGAAGGGGGGGAAAGGAGGGGAAAGGAAGGGGGGGAAAGGAGGGGAAAGGAAGGGGGGGAAAGGAGGGGAAAGGAAGGGGGGGAAAGGAGGGGAAAGGAAGGGGGGGAAAGGAGGGGAAAGGAAGGGGGGGAAAGGAGGGGAAAGGAAGGGGGGGAAAGGAGGGGAAAGGAAGGGGGGGAAAGGAGGGGAAAGGAAGGGGGGGAAAGGAGGGGAAAGGAAGGGGGGGAAAGGAGGGGAAAGGAAGGGGGGGAAAGGAGGGGAAAGGAAGGGGGGGAAAGGAGGGGAAAGGAAGGGGGGGAAAGGAGGGGAAAGGAAGGGGGGGAAAGGAGGGGAAAGGAAGGGGGGGAAAGGAGGGGAAAGGAAGGGGGGGAAAGGAGGGGAAAGGAAGGGGGGGAAAGGAGGGGAAAGGAAGGGGGGGAAAGGAGGGGAAAGGAAGGGGGGGAAAGGAGGGGAAAGGAAGGGGGGGAAAGGAGGGGAAAGGAAGGGGGGGAAAGGAGGGGAAAGGAAGGGGGGGAAAGGAGGGGAAAGGAAGGGGGGGAAAGGAGGGGAAAGGAAGGGGGGGAAAGGAGGGGAAAGGAAGGGGGGGAAAGGAGGGGAAAGGAAGGGGGGGAAAGGAGGGGAAAGGAAGGGGGGGAAAGGAGGGGAAAGGAAGGGGGGGAAAGGAGGGGAAAGGAAGGGGGGGAAAGGAGGGGAAAGGAAGGGGGGGAAAGGAGGGGAAAGGAAGGGGGGGAAAGGAGGGGAAAGGAAGGGGGGGAAAGGAGGGGAAAGGAAGGGGGGGAAAGGAGGGGAAAGGAAGGGGGGGAAAGGAGGGGAAAGGAAGGGGGGGAAAGGAGGGGAAAGGAAGGGGGGGAAAGGAGGGGAAAGGAAGGGGGGGAAAGGAGGGGAAAGGAAGGGGGGGAAAGGAGGGGAAAGGAAGGGGGGGAAAGGAGGGGAAAGGAAGGGGGGAAAAGGAGGGGAAAGGAAAGGGAAAAAAAAAATGTGGGCTTTGATAAAGACAGTTTAATAGGACAGTATCAGAAAAGGAAAATAGCAATAATAATGACACAAGTCACTCTCACCACCTGGTAAACTGGTGAATTTACTGTCCCAAGCAGTGACCATGATTCCCGCCCCCAGCCAGTCCCCACTTATATACTGAGCATGACATCTATGGTACAGAATATTCCATTGGTCATTCCCTTGCTCTGTCTGTGCTCCTCCTCAGCTTCCATGGGAAGCAGAAAAAAGACCTTCAATACTATAAATATCACCTAGCAACAACTATAACAATATGCATTATTGACATTCCATTCATACCAAATCTGAAACAAGGCTGCCACTAAAGAAAATTAACTCTATCCCTGCTGAAACAAGGACACCCTTTCAATGAAGAAATTGTTCCTAATATCCAATCTGAACCTCCCCTGGCACAACTTGAGGCCTTTTCCTCTTGTCCCATCTCCTGTTCCTTGGGAGAAGAGACCGACCCCCAATGGCTACACCCTCCTTTCAGGGAGTTGTAGAGAGCGAGAAGGTCTCCCCTCAGCCTCCTTTTCTCCAGGCTGAACACCCCCAGCTCCCTCAGCCGTTCCTCATAAGACTTATTCTCCAGACCCCTCACCAGCTCCATTGCCCTTCTCTGGACACGCTCTAGCACCTCAATGTCTTTCTTGTCATGCAGGGCCCAAAACTGGACACAGTATTGGGAATAAACACCTCCACTCTTATTCTACCAGTTACAACACACATTTCATAGAATCATAGAATGGTTTGGGTTGGAAGGGACCTTAAAGATCATCGAGTTCCAACTCCCCTGCCCTGGGCAGGGACACCTCCCACTAGACCAGGTTGCCCAAAGCCCCATCCAGCCTGGCCTTGAACACCTCCAGGGATGGGGCATCCACAAGCTCCCTGGGCAACCTGTTCCAGTGTCTCACCACCCTCACTGTAAAGAATTTCTTTCTAGTATCTAATCTAAATCTCCCCTCTTCCAGTTTAAAACCATTACCCCTTGTCCTATCATTACACTTCCTGACAAAGAGTCCCTCTCTGGCTCTCCTGTAGGCTCCCTTCAGATATTGAAAGGCCGCTATAAGGTCTCCCCGGAGCCTTCTCTTCTCCAGGCTGAACAACCCCAGCTGTCTCAGCCTGTCCTCATAGGAGATCATTGGGAACCTGAGGCAGTATGGGCTGGATGAGGGGACAGTGAGGTGGATTGAGAACTGGCTGTGTGACAGGACTCAAAGGGTAATGATTAATGGAGCAGGTTCAAGTTGGAAGCCTGTAACCAGTGGCGTCCCCCAGGTGTCAATACTGGGTCCAGTGCTGTTCAATATATTCATCAGTGACCTGGATGAGGGGACAGAGTGTATCCTCAGCAAGTTTGCTGATGATACCAAACTGGGAGGGGTGTCTGACACCCTGGAGGCCTGTGCTGCCATCCAGCGAGACTTGGACAGGCTGGTGTGACTTGGCTTGGTTAAACTTCATGCGATTTGCAGGAGCCCATCTCTCAAGCCTGTCCAGGTCCCTCTGGATGGCATCCCTTCCCTCCAGCGTGTCGACCGCACCATCGAGTTTGGTGTCATTGGCAAACTTGCTGAGGGTGCACTCTATCCCACTGCCCATGCCTCCAACTAAGATGTTCAACAGCACTGGTCCCAGTACAGACCCCTGAGGAACACCACTCGTCACTGGCTGCCAATTGGACATTGAGCCATTGACCACAACCCTTTGGGTGTGGCCAGCCAGCCAGCTCCTTATTCACTGAGTTTCTAATTTTGAGACCAGGATGTCATGCGGGACAGTGTCGAACACTTTGCATAAGTCCAGGTAGACAACATCTGTTGCTCTGCCCTTGTCCACCAAGCATGTGGCAGTTATCATAAAAGGCCACCAAATTTTTGATTCTTGCTGAAGCAAGGCGGGGGGCCAGCAGGACCGCCACCCTGGACTTCCGAAGGGCAGACTTTGGCCTCTTCAGGAGCATGGTTGGGGGTGTCCCTCGGGAGACAGTCCTTGAGGGCAAGGGTGCCCAGGAAGGCTGGTTGTACTTCAAGGAGGCACTCTTAAAGGTGCAGGATAAAGCCATACCCAAGTCCCAAAAATCAAGCAGGAAGGGAAAAAGACCAGCCTGGCTAAATAGAGAGCTTTGGCTGGAACTCAGGAACAAAAAGGTTTAAAATCTTTGGAAAAGGGGCCTGGCAGGCAAGAAGAAATACCAGGAAGCAGTGAGGATATGCAGGGGGAAAATTAGAAGGACCAAGGCTCAAGCTGAGCTCATCTTGGCCACTAAAGTTAACAATAACAAAAAGGGTTTTTTTCAGTATGTTAACAGTAAGAGAAAGATTAGGGATAATGTGGGCCCACTGATGAATGAGGTGGGCACCCTAGTAGTGGAAGACACGGAGAAAGCAGAGTTGCTGAATGCCTTCTTTTCTTCAGTCTTCACTGTTAGGACTGCCCCTCAGGAATCTGTGGCCTTGGAGGCAACGGGGAGGGTATGGAGAGAGGAAGTTTTTCCTCTAGTAGATGAGGACCAGGTTCGGGACCACTTGGCCAAACTGGACATTCATAAGTCCATGGGCCCTGATGGGATGCACCCGCGAGTGCTGAGAGAGCTGGCAGATGTTATCCCTGGGCTACTCTCTATCATCTTTGAAAAGTCATGGAGAACAGGAGAGGTGCCTGAAGACTGGAGGAAGGCCAACATCACTCCAGTCTTCAAAAAGGGCAAGGAGGAGGATCCTGGGAACTACAGACCAGTTAGTCTCACCTCCGTCCCTGGGAAGGTAATGGAGAGACTCATTCTAGATGTCATCTCCAAACAACAAGTGGAAGTGGGCAACATGGGTTTACCAAGGGTAAATCATGTTTGACCAATCTGATAGCCTTCTATGACATTATAACTGGTTGGTTGCATGAGGGGAGAGCAGCAGATGTCATCTACCTTGACTTCAGCAAGGTTTTTGACACTGTCTCCCATAACATCCTCATTGGGAAACTAAGGCAGTATGGGCTGGATGAGGGGACAGTGAGGTGGATTGAGAACTGGCTGTGTGACAGGACTCAAAGGGTAATGATTAATGGAGCAGGTTCAAGTTGGAAGCCTGTAACCAGTGGCGTCCCCCAGGTGTCAATACTGGGTCCAGTGCTGTTCAATATATTCATCAGTGACCTGGATGAGGGGACAGAGTGTATCCTCAGCAAGTTTGCTGATGATACCAAACTGGGAGGGGTGTCTGACACCCTGGAGGCCTGTGCTGCCATCCAGCGAGACTTGGACAGGCTGGAGAGCTGGGCAAGGAAGAACCTCATGAGGTTCAACAGGGAAAAGTGCAGGATCCTGCACCTGGGGAAGAAAAATGTCAGGCACCAGTACAGGTTAGGGGTGGACCTGCTGGAGGCAACTTCTGAAGAGAAAGATCTAGGGGTCCTGGTGGACAGCAAAATGACAATGAACAAGCAGTGTGCTCTTGTGGCCAGGAAGGCCAACGGAATCCTGGGCTGCATAGGGAAGAGTGTGGCCAGCAGGTCAAGGGAAGTCATTCTCCCCCTCTACTCTGCACTGGTGAGGCCACAACTGGAATACTGCATCCAGTTCTGGCCTTCAAGAGGGACAGGGAACTACTGGAGAGAGTCCAGCGACGCTCAGCAGCTCTCTGCACAAGTGGAGCCCAGACCCACACTGTAATCAAGTGATGAAGGGTTCTGCTGCCTCGGTGAGTCAGGGATGAGTGAGGATGAGCCCGCTACAGCCTGTTCCATTTGATGTCCCAGCTTCTGCTTTCCCTCAGCATGTTGAGCAGGATGATTGAAGTGGGGCTTAAGCATTTCAGCCTATTGCCAAGTCTGTCCTTTACCTTCACAACATAAGCACGTAACCAAGATCTTTTTATACCACCACCTTACTACGTGCAGAACATCAACCTAACTCTAGATCCAACCGTGATGTCTCAAAGAGTCCTCTCCCTGTTTTACAGCCCACCAGAGACCACAAACCCACCACGGGCTATGTTTCTGCTGCCTCGTCTTCCCCTCAGCGCCTGGTGCCAGACTGTAGTCATGCAACTAAAAACCTGAGTTCAGTCACCAACCTGTAAGACAGCTGGTTTGAATCCAGGATTCTAGATTGGACATCATGGGGTTGATCCTGAAGGACTGAGAGCCCTGAAGGACTTTCTTGACAGACTGAGAGAGTTGGGGTTGTTGATCCTGCAGAAAAGAAGGCTCTGGGGAGACCTTATAGCAGCTTTTTAGTCCCTGAAGTGGGTTACAGGAGAGATGGGGAGGGAATCTTGATCAGGCAGTAGAGCCATAGGATGAAGGGTAATGGTTTTAAACTGAAAGAGGGGAAATTTAGATTAGACATGAGGAAGAAAATCTTTGGTGTGCGGGTGGTGAGACACTGGAACTGGTTGCCCAGAGATGTTGTGGATGCCCCATCCTTGGAGGGGTTCAAGGCCAGGCTGGATGGGGCTTGGAGCAACCTGGTCTGGTGGGAGTTGTCCCTGCCCATGCCAAGTGTGTTGGAACTCAATGATCTTTAAGGTCCTTTAAAACCTGAACCATTCTATGATTCAAGTCTAGAAGGACTCTCTTGCTCTTTGCAGGTATAGTTGTGCTCTTGTGCATCATTGTACTATGTTGGGAAAAGATGTTTCTCGTATGGGTGGATCATGCCTAAGAGCCAACACCAGCAAACTGTGCTTGAATTCCTACCTCTTTCAGCATCCCCAGACCTTTCCCATCACCTACCCACACTGGATCCACACTGTCACGACTTCACAGCATGTGTCAGAGCATTGCTCTGCACTGTCGCAGCCAGAAGAAATAACACCTTCTCCTGGTGACTCCCATCACATCCACCTGTGCAATCTGGCCACCCTGCACACCCGGTAGCCTCAGAATTGCCCAGAGAGGAGCACGGTGCAAGTTTTCCCCAGAAACTCCATGCTTTCAAAGGGAAGGAAAGTAAGAAAACGTGTGTGAGAGATGGACACCTGGAATGTATAACAAATGGCTCTACTGCCGTGTGTCTGACAACCCAGCCTGCCGGGGGTCACTCATGGCGCCACAGCAATTTTTCAGCGTTTAACCCATCCCTTCCAGCCGTGCACAGAGGAGGGGAAATTCATACATCACGTGCCGACAGCTTTTTCCTTGCTGCTGGAGCTTTAGTTGAGATCCCCAGCAAAGCCACAGGTCAGGGAATGCTTTCCTGTGCCTCATGGAGTGAAGGACAGGCTCGGTAGGGTATCAAGCTGGACTAGGAGCTCCTCCTCGTGTGTTTTAGGCAAATAGTGCCTGAGGACCTCCTTTTAATGAATGGTTAAAGCAGCAAAACAATGAGGTAGGGACCATTTCTAGGGTCGTCTGAAGTCCTGGTCCTTCTGTTTCTTATGAGTTGGTTCTGGGTGGATCCTTGCTCAACTCCAAACCTATCTCCAGAGCCAGGTTGCTCTCCTCACTGGGTAGACAACTACTGTGGAGGGACCTGAGGCTGCCTGATGTGGTTCTTGGTGTTCAGCAGGGACAAAAACCTCAGGAGGAGGGGAACTGAGCTTATTCTCTGACTTTTTGGCTGGAGTGAGCTTGGGCCGGGAAGGGCAGTGAGAGTGAGATTAAAATAATTCCTGCTCTGTTATTCCTTTGCCCCCCCAGATTCCCTTTCCTAGTGCACATTATGAAGGAGCTGAGCTGTGAAAATCAAGATAAGGCATACTTTGAGTATGGCTTTTATTGTTATTTGTGTTGGAGTTGGGGTGAAATGCTGACTTAGGTAGTTGGGAAGCTCTAGCTCTGACCAAAACCCTGTGCATCAGTGATGTGAGGGCCTGAAAACTACCATGTAAGCACATTTTATCCTTTACTTATGACCTATGAGAGAGTTTGCCTGATGAAGGCTGTGCGTCCAGCTCAGCAAGACTTGGACAGGCTGGAGAGCTGGGCAAGGAAGAACCTCATGAGGTTCAACAGGGAAAAGTGCAGGATCCTGCACCTGGGGAAGAAAAATGTCAGGCACCAGTACAGGTTAGGGGTGGACCTGCTGGAGGCAACTTCTGAAGAGAAAGATCTAGGGGTCCTGGTGGACAGCAAAATGACAATGAACAAGCAGTGTGCTCTTGTGGCCAGGAAGGCCAACGGAATCCTGGGCTGCATAGGGAAGAGTGTGGCCAGCAGGTCAAGGGAAGTCATTCTCCCCCTCTACTCTGCACTGGTGAGGCCACAACTGGAATACTGCATCCAGTTCTGGCCTTCAAGAGGGACAGGGAACTACTGGAGAGAGTCCAGCGACGGGCAACAAAGATGATTCAAGGATTGGAGCATCTCCCTTATGAAGAAAGACTGACAGAGCTGGGACTCTTTAGTCTGGAGAAGAGAAGGCTGAGGGGAGACCTTATCAATGCCTACAAGTATCTCAAGGGTGGGTTGAAGGAGGATGGAGCCAGACTCTTTTCAGTGGTTCCCAGTGAGAGGACGAGGGGCAATGGGCACAAGTTGGAACATAAGAGGTTCCACTCAAATATGAGGAAAAACTTCTTCACAGTGAGGGTGACAGAGCCCTGGAACAGGCTGCCCAGGGAGGTCGTGGAATCTCCTTCTTTGGAGATTTTCAAGATCCGCCTGGATGCTCCTGAGTAACATGCTCTGACAAGCTCTAGGCAATCCTGCTTCAGCAGGGGAGTTGGTCCCTTCCAACTCTAAAAATTCAGTGAAATTCAGTGATATTTGTCAGGCACGATTTGCCCTTGGTGAAGCCATGTTGGCTGTCTCCAATCACCTCTTTATTTTCCATGTACCTTAGCAGAGATTCCAGGAGGATATGCTCCATAATCCTTCCAGGCACAGAGGTGAGACTGACTGGCCTATAGTTCCCTGGGTCTTCTTTTTTTCCTTTTTTGAATATCAGGGTTATGTTCCCCTTTTCCCAGTCTGCAGGAACTTTGCCAGACTGCCACGATTTCTCAAATTTGATGGAAAGCGGCTTAGCAACTTCATCCACCAGCTCCCTCAGGACCCATGGATGGATTTCATCAGGTCCAATGGACTTATTCCCCTTCAGGTTCCTTAAGAGGTCTCACATCTGATTTTCTTGTACTGTGGGCGATTCTTCATTTGCAGAGCCCCTGTTTTTGCCTTCCATGACTTGGGCAGTACGGTTTGAGCCCTTGCCAATGAAGACTCAGGCAAAGAAGTTGTTCAGTAGCTCAGTCTTATCCATATCTTGGGTGGCCAGGTCTCCTGTTTCCTTCCAGAGAGGGCCCACAACTTCCCTAGTCTTGCCTTTGTCCCTGACATATCTATAGAAGTTTTTTCATTACCTTTGATGTGTCCCGGGCTAGATTTAGTTCTGCTTGGGCTTTTGCTTGCCTGATCTTGTTCCTGACAACTCGGGCCATTTCTCTGTATTCTGCCCATTCTACCCGGCCCTGCTTCCACCCTCTCTAGGCCTCCTTTTTGGTCCTAAGCTTGTCCAGCAGTTCCTTATTCATCCACACAGGCCTGCTGGCTATTTTGCCTCACTACTTCTTTTTTGGGATGCACCTCTCCTGCGCTTGGAGGAGGCGATCCTTGAATACCAACCAGCCCTCTTGGGCCCCTCTCCCCTCCAGTTCTTTTTCCCATGCTATCCTCCCAATCAGATCTCTTAGGAGACCAAAGTCTGCTCTTCTGAAGTCCAGGGTAGCGAGCTTGCTGCACACCCTCCTCATTGCCCTGTGAATCTTGAACTCCTCTATTTCACGATCACTGCAGCCGAGGCTACCCTTGAACTTGACATTCCCCACCATTCCCTCCTTGTTAGTAAGGACAAGGTCTAGCACAGCTCCTTTCCTCGTTGGTTGCTCGATCATTTGAAGAAGAAAGTTATCATCATCATTACCTTTGATGTGTCCCGGGCTAGATTTAGTTCTGCTTGGGCTTTTGCTTGCCTGATCTTGTTCCTGACAACTCGGGCCATTTCTCTGTATTCTGCCCATTCTACCCGGCCCTGCTTCCACCCTCTCTAGGCCTCCTTTTTGGTCCTAAGCTTGTCCAGCAGTTCCTTATTCATCCACACAGGCCTGCTGGCTATTTTGCCTCACTACTTCTTTTTTGGGATGCACCTCTCCTGCGCTTGGAGGAGGCGATCCTTGAATACCAACCAGCCCTCTTGGGCCCCTCTCCCCTCCAGTTCTTTTTCCCATGCTATCCTCCCAATCAGATCTCTTAGGAGACCAAAGTCTGCTCTTCTGAAGTCCAGGGTAGCGAGCTTGCTGCACACCCTCCTCATTGCCCTGTGAATCTTGAACTCCTCTATTTCACGATCACTGCAGCCGAGGCTACCCTTGAACTTGACATTCCCCACCATTCCCTCCTTGTTAGTAAGGACAAGGTCTAGCACAGCTCCTTTCCTCGTTGGTTGCTCGATCATTTGAAGAAGAAAGTTATCATCAATGCATTCTAAGAACTTTCTTGATTTCTTGTGTCCTGCTGTGTTGTCCTTCCAACAGATATCGGGGTGGTTGAAGTCCCCCATGAGGACCAGGGTGTGAGAGCACGATGCTGCTCCCATCTGTCTACGGAGGGCCTCATCCTCCTGGTGACTCTGATCAGGTGGTGTCTGTAGCAGACTCCTACTGTAACATCACCTGCCCCTGTGGTCCCTTTAATCCTGACCCATAAGCTCTCTGTCAGGTCTTCATCCATCCCCAGGTGGAACTCCACACACTCTAGCTGGTCGTTGACATACAGGGCAACACCCCCTCCCCGTCTACCCATTCTGTCCTTCCTGAAGAGTCTGTAACCCTCCATTCCAACACTCCAGTCATAAGAGCCATCCCACCACATCTCAGTAATGCCAATAAGATCGTAGCCCTGGAGGCGTGTGCACATTTCTAACTCCTCTTGCTTGTTCTCCATGCTGTGTGCATTTGTGTAAAGGCACTTCAGCTGGGCGCCCAGTGGGGCTGACTTACTGGCTGGAATGGCTCCATTTCCTTTGTGTTGCTCTTCAGGTGGCCTTCCTTCATGGTGTTTTGTCTGTGATTCCCAGATTCCCTTTGCCTCAGGAGCCTCAAGGACAGGTCTGATGTTATCACCCCCTTCCCATCTAGTTTAAAGACTTGTCAATCAACCCTGCCATCTCTCGGGCCAGAACTGTCTTTCCCTTTTCAGAGAGGCATCTCCCATTTCCTGTTAACAAGCCCGGTGCCATATGGGCCAACCCACTATCAAAGTACCCAAAGTTATGGTGGTACAGCCTGTTAACTCCAAGTTAACTACTGACTTAACTGTTGACATGCAAGGAAGCAGCAGGAGTAACTTACCAGTATAAATGTCTATTCTTGTGGCATCTGCATCCCTACAAAGCAATAAAAACACAATTAGTATTCAAATCTCAAATAGAAATGAAGCTAAAATCCAGGCACATGCAATAATTTCCAAAATTAATTGGCTGCACAGATCGAAATCCAGAAGTCAGTCTTCTGGACTGACTTGTTGGTCAACACATACAGATAAGTTCAAAGACATATTGTTCTACTTTTTGCCCACTTGAACCCATACTCCAGCACAAGACATTGCTGCCACACAACTAAACCTAGTTACAGCTAGCATCACAGGCTTTTTAAAAAGTCATATTAAGGGAGGCTGAGGAAATCAAATAAACACATACATCTAAGCTCCCTCCTGTACAAAACAAGCAATACCTACATTTTTTTCTGTCAAACTGCTTATGAAAAGTTTAGTAACTCCACATAAAACTCCATCCAAATACATTCAAGTTGTCACAGGAAATTGCATCCTTACAAGATCATTTAAGTAAAGCCCTTCATACACCGTGCATCCTCCTCTGTGTTTGAAAAAGCAGCATACATAGGACTACTGTTCTCTTCCCAAAACCAATTTTTAATATTTTTTTTCATGTAGACCATCACGTACCCTTGGTTTGCTGATCAGAAGAGTGCAGTTGTAGTGCTGTAATAAAACCCCACTTCCCAATGCCAAAGTCACTTTGTCTTGTCTTTGTATCTCCAGCCAAGCACGCTACCTCCTTCCCCAGCGGCCAACCTCTTTTGACAGAGGAAGAATCAAGAGGTTGAACAGAAAACCACCCACTGATCAATCTCAAAGACGCTACATTTAACTATGTTGTAGCAAAAGTGAAAACGGAAATTAGGAGCGCACATGGCTGATTCCCTACACAGAAATCTCCCAGCTTCAGCTCCCGCACTTATGAACTGCATAGTGTGATAATTTTTTATCAAACATGAATTATCTCAAAATATTTCCATAATGCCACATCAGAATATTTTGTGAAGCTCAGGAGGTAAATATGCAAGGTTTGAGACACAGCTGTAGTCCATATTCCCAAATGCAACCATGAGAAGTGTGGCCTTTAAACCTGTGATTTCCAAATACCAAGTCTCCTCTCCAGTGTCATATTGCTCAAACTGTTCTTGCTCTATTTTTCAGCATCCCGCTTCTGATTTCATTTTCATCCTATCATCATGCTTGATCCTGAGTCAAGGATTATCAAGTATCTTAAGAGTCCCAGCTCCAGTAATCACTATTTTACTAACTTATTTAAACAAAACTGCAGACTTATTTTTTTCCTTAAATCTATCTTGTGTCTTCTAACCATTTCCTTTCCAATATGAGTTGTTTTATGATTCAGTCAAACTTACCTTTTCAGGAATAATACTTTTTTTTTCAGCACGGTGCAAGTTTTCCCCAGAAACTCCATGCTTTCAAAGGGAAGGAAAGTAAGAAAACGTGTGTGAGAGATGGACACCTGGAATGTATAACAAATGGCTCTACTGCCGTGTGTCTGACAACCCAGCCTGCCGGGGGTCACTCATGGCGCCACAGCAATTTTTCAGCGTTTAACCCATCCCTTCCAGCCGTGCACAGAGGAGGGGAAATTCATACATCACGTGCCGACAGCTTTTTCCTTGCTGCTGGAGCTTTAGTTGAGATCCCCAGCAAAGCCACAGGTCAGGGAATGCTTTCCTGTGCCTCATGGAGTGAAGGACAGGCTCGGTAGGGTATCAAGCTGGACTAGGAGCTCCTCCTCGTGTGTTTTAGGCAAATAGTGCCTGAGGACCTCCTTTTAATGAATGGTTAAAGCAGCAAAACAATGAGGTAGGGACCATTTCTAGGGTCGTCTGAAGTCCTGGTCCTTCTGTTTCTTATGAGTTGGTTCTGGGTGGATCCTTGCTCAACTCCAAACCTATCTCCAGAGCCAGGTTGCTCTCCTCACTGGGTAGACAACTACTGTGGAGGGACCTGAGGCTGCCTGATGTGGTTCTTGGTGTTCAGCAGGGACAAAAACCTCAGGAGGAGGGGAACTGAGCTTATTCTCTGACTTTTTGGCTGGAGTGAGCTTGGGCCGGGAAGGGCAGTGAGAGTGAGATTAAAATAATTCCTGCTCTGTTATTCCTTTGCCCCCCCAGATTCCCTTTCCTAGTGCACATTATGAAGGAGCTGAGCTGTGAAAATCAAGATAAGGCATACTTTGAGTATGGCTTTTATTGTTATTTGTGTTGGAGTTGGGGTGAAATGCTGACTTAGGTAGTTGGGAAGCTCTAGCTCTGACCAAAACCCTGTGCATCAGTGATGTGAGGGCCTGAAAACTACCATGTAAGCACATTTTATCCTTTACTTATGACCTATGAGAGAGTTTGCCTGATGAAGGCTGTGCGTCCAGCTCAGCAAGACTTGGACAGGCTGGAGAGCTGGGCAAGGAAGAACCTCATGAGGTTCAACAGGGAAAAGTGCAGGATCCTGCACCTGGGGAAGAAAAATGTCAGGCACCAGTACAGGTTAGGGGTGGACCTGCTGGAGGCAACTTCTGAAGAGAAAGATCTAGGGGTCCTGGTGGACAGCAAAATGACAATGAACAAGCAGTGTGCTCTTGTGGCCAGGAAGGCCAACGGAATCCTGGGCTGCATAGGGAAGAGTGTGGCCAGCAGGTCAAGGGAAGTCATTCTCCCCCTCTACTCTGCACTGGTGAGGCCACAACTGGAATACTGCATCCAGTTCTGGCCTTCAAGAGGGACAGGGAACTACTGGAGAGAGTCCAGCGACGGGCAACAAAGATGATTCAAGGATTGGAGCATCTCCCTTATGAAGAAAGACTGACAGAGCTGGGACTCTTTAGTCTGGAGAAGAGAAGGCTGAGGGGAGACCTTATCAATGCCTACAAGTATCTCAAGGGTGGGTTGAAGGAGGATGGAGCCAGACTCTTTTCAGTGGTTCCCAGTGAGAGGACGAGGGGCAATGGGCACAAGTTGGAACATAAGAGGTTCCACTCAAATATGAGGAAAAACTTCTTCACAGTGAGGGTGACAGAGCCCTGGAACAGGCTGCCCAGGGAGGTCGTGGAATCTCCTTCTTTGGAGATTTTCAAGATCCGCCTGGATGCTCCTGAGTAACATGCTCTGACAAGCTCTAGGCAATCCTGCTTCAGCAGGGGAGTTGGTCCCTTCCAACTCTAAAAATTCAGTGAAATTCAGTGATATTTGTCAGGCACGATTTGCCCTTGGTGAAGCCATGTTGGCTGTCTCCAATCACCTCTTTATTTTCCATGTACCTTAGCAGAGATTCCAGGAGGATATGCTCCATAATCCTTCCAGGCACAGAGGTGAGACTGACTGGCCTATAGTTCCCTGGGTCTTCTTTTTTTCCTTTTTTGAATATCAGGGTTATGTTCCCCTTTTCCCAGTCTGCAGGAACTTTGCCAGACTGCCACGATTTCTCAAATTTGATGGAAAGCGGCTTAGCAACTTCATCCACCAGCTCCCTCAGGACCCATGGATGGATTTCATCAGGTCCAATGGACTTATTCCCCTTCAGGTTCCTTAAGAGGTCTCACATCTGATTTTCTTGTACTGTGGGCGATTCTTCATTTGCAGAGCCCCTGTTTTTGCCTTCCATGACTTGGGCAGTACGGTTTGAGCCCTTGCCAATGAAGACTCAGGCAAAGAAGTTGTTCAGTAGCTCAGTCTTATCCATATCTTGGGTGGCCAGGTCTCCTGTTTCCTTCCAGAGAGGGCCCACAACTTCCCTAGTCTTGCCTTTGTCCCTGACATATCTATAGAAGTTTTTTCATTATCTTTGATGTGTCCCGGGCTAGATTTAGTTCTGCTTGGGCTTTTGCTTGCCTGATCTTGTTCCTGACAACTCGGGCCATTTCTCTGTATTCTGCCCATTCTACCCGGCCCTGCTTCCACCCTCTCTAGGCCTCCTTTTTGGTCCTAAGCTTGTCCAGCAGTTCCTTATTCATCCACACAGGCCTGCTGGCTATTTTGCCTCACTACTTCTTTTTTGGGATGCACCTCTCCTGCGCTTGGAGGAGGCGATCCTTGAATACCAACCAGCCCTCTTGGGCCCCTCTCCCCTCCAGTTCTTTTTCCCATGCTATCCTCCCAATCAGATCTCTTAGGAGACCAAAGTCTGCTCTTCTGAAGTCCAGGGTAGCGAGCTTGCTGCACACCCTCCTCATTGCCCTGTGAATCTTGAACTCCTCTATTTCACGATCACTGCAGCCGAGGCTACCCTTGAACTTGACATTCCCCACCATTCCCTCCTTGTTAGTAAGGACAAGGTCTAGCACAGCTCCTTTCCTCGTTGGTTGCTCGATCATTTGAAGAAGAAAGTTATCATCAATGCATTCTAAGAACTTTCTTGATTTCTTGTGTCCTGCTGTGTTGTCCTTCCAACAGATATCGGGGTGGTTGAAGTCCCCCATGAGGACCAGGGTGTGAGAGCACGATGCTGCTCCCATCTGTCTACGGAGGGCCTCATCCTCCTGGTGACTCTGATCAGGTGGTGTCTGTAGCAGACTCCTACTGTAACATCACCTGCCCCTGTGGTCCCTTTAATCCTGACCCATAAGCTCTCTGTCAGGTCTTCATCCATCCCCAGGTGGAACTCCACACACTCTAGCTGGTCGTTGACATACAGGGCAACACCCCCTCCCCGTCTACCCATTCTGTCCTTCCTGAAGAGTCTGTAACCCTCCATTCCAACACTCCAGTCATAAGAGCCATCCCACCACATCTCAGTAATGCCAATAAGATCGTAGCCCTGGAGGCGTGTGCACATTTCTAACTCCTCTTGCTTGTTCTCCATGCTGTGTGCATTTGTGTAAAGGCACTTCAGCTGGGCGCCCAGTGGGGCTGACTTACTGGCTGGAATGGCTCCATTTCCTTTGTGTTGCTCTTCAGGTGGCCTTCCTTCATGGTGTTTTGTCTGTGATTCCCAGATTCCCTTTGCCTCAGGAGCCTCAAGGACAGGTCTGATGTTATCACCCCCTTCCCATCTAGTTTAAAGACTTGTCAATCAACCCTGCCATCTCTCGGGCCAGAACTGTCTTTCCCTTTTCAGAGAGGCATCTCCCATTTCCTGTTAACAAGCCCGGTGCCATATGGGCCAACCCACTATCAAAGTACCCAAAGTTATGGTGGTACAGCCTGTTAACTCCAAGTTAACTACTGACTTAACTGTTGACATGCAAGGAAGCAGCAGGAGTAACTTACCAGTATAAATGTCTATTCTTGTGGCATCTGCATCCCTACAAAGCAATAAAAACACAATTAGTATTCAAATCTCAAATAGAAATGAAGCTAAAATCCAGGCACATGCAATAATTTCCAAAATTAATTGGCTGCACAGATCGAAATCCAGAAGTCAGTCTTCTGGACTGACTTGTTGGTCAACACATACAGATAAGTTCAAAGACATATTGTTCTACTTTTTGCCCACTTGAACCCATACTCCAGCACAAGACATTGCTGCCACACAACTAAACCTAGTTACAGCTAGCATCACAGGCTTTTTAAAAAGTCATATTAAGGGAGGCTGAGGAAATCAAATAAACACATACATCTAAGCTCCCTCCTGTACAAAACAAGCAATACCTACATTTTTTTCTGTCAAACTGCTTATGAAAAGTTTAGTAACTCCACATAAAACTCCATCCAAATACATTCAAGTTGTCACAGGAAATTGCATCCTTACAAGATCATTTAAGTAAAGCCCTTCATACACCGTGCATCCTCCTCTGTGTTTGAAAAAGCAGCATACATAGGACTACTGTTCTCTTCCCAAAACCAATTTTTAATATTTTTTTTCATGTAGACCATCACGTACCCTTGGTTTGCTGATCAGAAGAGTGCAGTTGTAGTGCTGTAATAAAACCCCACTTCCCAATGCCAAAGTCACTTTGTCTTGTCTTTGTATCTCCAGCCAAGCACGCTACCTCCTTCCCCAGCGGCCAACCTCTTTTGACAGAGGAAGAATCAAGAGGTTGAACAGAAAACCACCCACTGATCAATCTCAAAGACGCTACATTTAACTATGTTGTAGCAAAAGTGAAAACGGAAATTAGGAGCGCACATGGCTGATTCCCTACACAGAAATCTCCCAGCTTCAGCTCCCGCACTTATGAACTGCATAGTGTGATAATTTTTTATCAAACATGAATTATCTCAAAATATTTCCATAATGCCACATCAGAATATTTTGTGAAGCTCAGGAGGTAAATATGCAAGGTTTGAGACACAGCTGTAGTCCATATTCCCAAATGCAACCATGAGAAGTGTGGCCTTTAAACCTGTGATTTCCAAATACCAAGTCTCCTCTCCAGTGTCATATTGCTCAAACTGTTCTTGCTCTATTTTTCAGCATCCCGCTTCTGATTTCATTTTCATCCTATCATCATGCTTGATCCTGAGTCAAGGATTATCAAGTATCTTAAGAGTCCCAGCTCCAGTAATCACTATTTTACTAACTTATTTAAACAAAACTGCAGACTTATTTTTTTCCTTAAATCTATCTTGTGTCTTCTAACCATTTCCTTTCCAATATGAGTTGTTTTATGATTCAGTCAAACTTACCTTTTCAGGAATAATACTTTTTTTTTCCCCAAGGGGGTAGATGTGACAGTATAAGACCAAGGGAAATATTCATACTAAACTACAGCAAAGTCTTCTATTTTGTATTTTTTGTAAAGTCTACTGGAAGTGAAAATTGCTCAAGACCAACAAATAGACAAGCCAATTAAATCTTAACCGAATTTACCTTGGGAATTACACAGTCTCGGAGACATACCTGGCATTATCTACAAGTTCAGCAAGGGCACCAAACAAGAACTCATGGGTAGTTCTGCAATGAAGCACAGAATCAGAAGGGTTACTGTGATGTTTAAAAAGAGAGACCTTTAAATGAACCAGAATCTCAACCACATTTTAAACAAATCCAATTGCATGTCTACAATACTAACATCTGCCACTGACAGCAAACTAGAAATGAGCGTTTTACCATCTACCAGAGGCAGACTCACAGCAAACAGGCTGCCCCATGGAGTCTGATTCAACAAATGACCATCCTAAAAAACATCACATGGTAAACAGACACAACAGAGAAAAATCATTGACCTAATGAACCAGCCTACGAACTAGTCAACAATTCATATAATTCCTTAATTATTCACCACATTGACAGGTCTCTTCATAGCAATTAAATGCTGTGTATATGTGAAACCCAGACAGATAAAAGCTTCCAGATCCTGGGAGACTTCCAACAGCTGTAAATGCTCCTAATCCAGAGAAAGGCAATCTTCTGCCACCACCGTACCCCACCACCTTCCAAACTCAGTGCTAAAATCATCTAGCCAGCTGCCACTTCAGCACAATCTCAACAGCCATCTTTAGTTTCCAGCCTCTTCACTGCCACCTTTTATAAGCAGAAGTTGTTTGAAAGAGATGAGTTGTGTGCCTCAACCTTGAAAGAAGATACATGGTGAGAAAACTTTTCATTACTATATATTGTCTGCCAACATTAATGTAGTATGTCCACTGAATGCCCAACTTGGTGACCTATCTTCAGCATCTACCACTTATTTCAAATGTAAATGAGTCACATGGACTCCAATATTAGCAGCCCCTGGAGAAACATTGCTGGAATTTGTTGCTACTCTAGGATGCTCAATGAAGAGATTGAGTCCTCAGAAACTGTTTTTATCGCTATGTTTCAGTTTGCATGGAACATCTTCACATGCAACCTGCTTTCACCACTACACAAAAAGGCCAACAAGTGATCAAGGAGAAAGTGATACTTAATCATATTTTCAGCTTTGAAAGATCAGATACACAGGTACTTCTCACACAGAAAATATATAGCTGTCCATAACGCTAATAATCACAAAATGAACTTTCATATCCATCTTCAATGACATCACATCGAACCCATCAACACAGCTCCAATCCGAGGGAAACCACATCAGCTTTCAAAGTTATCACTAGAACCATGAGAATGGAGATTTCCATTCTCGAGGAGACAGAAGGGAACGGTGTTTTGAAGACTATCTTCCCAATCGAAAGCTTCCACAGACGCTCAAACCTAGCATTGTTTCTTTTGGGCAGGACTTCCTGGGCACAGATCTCAAGCACTCCCTCGAATTTATGAGCACCTATTCAGCTCCACAGATCAACATCCCAGAAGTTTATTTAAGTACTAAGCATGCTTCGTTAGCAACTTTTAGTCTACAATTTAAAGAATGCTTCAAACTAAGGAAAAGATGCAAAAGAGATACAAAGAGGCATTTCCAAAGAAAGATATTGGAACAAGATAGCTGAACACATAGCTGCAGATGATAAGAATAGAGGCAAGATAAAACACGATTTCCACGTAGCCTGACACCATACTCAACTTGAGCATCTACCAAAACTGGAACCTCTTGTGCTGACACAGGCAAAGCGAAACCTTGCTACAAGCAAGCAAAATCCATTCCAGCTACTTATCACTAACAACAATTTATATATGCTGTAAATATCTTCTATTCAGTATATTAATCTCAACACTTACACTAATCTTGTCAATATCTAATTAAAGTCACATGAAGTGCTTTAACATGATTCAATCAACCCAGTTTTAACAGAAACCATGCTCTCGCCTTACAGTCAAAAGCACCTGAAATACTTGAACTCCATCAATATCAACTGGCAACAATTTTCCTCCACCTCACAAAAACCCCTTGGGACTATTTTACCTGCATGTTTAGAAAACATGAGGTAAGCCGTTGGCAAAACAGTCTATCAGAACTTGCACATAACCTGGAAACTTTTAAGCGTGAGCTGGATGGGCATCATCAGAGGCAACAGTAACCTCCATCAGACAGAACACTTGAAATACAACTACTAATGGTCATACAACTGATGAAATGACACGAGAATGGAAGGGGAAGTGTTATCAAAATCTGTGGTCTTAGCAACAACTCATCCTGGCAGAAGCAGACTGGCTCAGACCTTCCTTCAACTTCCTACTTTCATTTGAGACGGCTCCATGCAGGCTTGACAAGGAACAGAACAGGGAAATCCAATGCTGCCAATTTATTGAAATTTGGGTTACAGAAGGTCAAGTTAGATGACTCTGTAGAACATGACGAATTCCAAACATGTCTACAAACAACCATTTGGAATAAAAACCCAAGGGAAGAAAAGCTTATTTTGGGAGCAGTTCTTAGAGGATCACCCCTGGTTGAACTCAGTAGGACTCCTGATCCTGCATAGTCAGACAAGGACCTAATTACTAATGAAAGACCTAAGACTTCATTTTTGTTCTGAAGGAGGCCACATCTGCAAAAACATTTAAGTTCGGCATCTGCATCAGAAACAAGAGTTCCTCTCAGTACTGCACTCCTTTTCAGGTAAGAACAGAACACATGCACAAGAAGAAACGGGAGAGCTTGCAGGATGGGGAGATGTTGGTCTGTAATTACTAGTATTCCTGAAGTCCAGCACCCAGTCATCTCAACGTGTTTCTATTCAGGTGACCTTCTTCCACTCCAGCTGTATTCAACAGGACATTTCTAGTAACAGAAAAAAACCTCACGTTCAATCACAAGCTAAATCCTACCTACCGTTAAAAGACGATTTCAACTGTTCAACTTTCAACAAATTCCTTCGATTTTGCATTACAAATATTCAAAATATGCACCAAGAAGTTGATTACGAAACCACACCTGATCCCAACCATCTCAATGAATGGCTTCAGAGGTATCTTAAAGAAGAAGCTGATTTTCATTCTAGGATCTAAAAGAACTTTCACATAAAAATCATAGAATCATTGGGTTGGAAGGGACATTTAAAGGTCACCCAATCCAACCCCCCTGCCACAAGGAGGGACATCTTCAACTAGGCCAGGCTGCTTACAGCCCTGTCCAACCTGACCTGGAATGTTTCCAGGGATGGGAAACTACCATCTCCTTGGGAAACTTGGGCCAGTGTCTCACCACTCTCATAAAAAAAAATTCTTCCTTATATCTAGCCTAAATCTACCCTCTTTTAGTTTAAAAACTTCACCCTCATCCTATCACTACAGGCCTTACCAGTAAGTCTGTCCCCAGTCAACTATTCATCAAGAAAAGTGCTTTGAAAAGCACAGTATATTTTTATTAAAAAAAAAAAAAAATATGGCAACCGAAGTGATTTAGGTACATGCTGTGAAATTTGCCATCAGACATGGATGCATTAAGAAGCTATTGAAAACAGCTGCTGCAAGTCCTCAAGTTCATGGACCAGATAAACTGGCTTCTGCTTTAAACACGTTAAAATTTTTTCTAAAGAAAGCCTTAAAAAAGGAGGGAAAAAAAAAAAGTCATGGCTTCCTTCTGCACCTCAACAGCTAGATGGTTGACTTCTAACTGCAATTTAAAAATATTTCTATCTCCATGACTATGAGAACATCTTCAGCACTGAAATAAACTTTATCTGAGATGGTATGGTTTTCCTCAGCAAAATAGAACAGTCCAAAAGACAAGAATCTCCATTATCAAAAGCCCTATGTTGTTCTTGCTTTAATTTTGGGGGGAGGGGGACATTTGCTCATTTTTTTCTTGTAGGAGCAGGGGGCTGTCTATTTGTTGTAGGTTCATTTGTGGTGTTTTGTTTGTCTTTTTCTTTGCTTTTAAAAATGACTTCTGCTGTTTCCACTCCCATTCTTAGGGAAGTACTTGGCTTATACATTGATCCCCATAATCTCAAGAGGCGCTTCGCCCATGAGGGACAAAAATCCCTGGCTTTGGCTTGTTCATACACATCAGCTTTCAGCTCCATGTAACAATTTTTGATGCAGTTATGCATTGCAGACATGTAGCACACTGGAAGTAGACCGGCAGCACTTGCAGAACAGAAACTATGGTGGCAACATGAAGTAGCTTTAACATTTAATAAATACTTCAGGGCAGCAACAACACATCAGCCTTTGCTGCAGCACAGACATTATCTTCTTATGAAGACAGCCAGAGTTCTGGTATTCTGCAGGCAAACATAAGCTGCTGACAGAGCTCTACCATACTGTCTTCTAAGCTGTAAGTTTTCTAGAGCTGGATATGAGAGTTTCACAAATCAGAGACAGCACCAGTATTCTCCATCACTTTCAGGCACCAGACTGTTCACTCTACATGCAACCGTTGCCAGCCAAGACACAGAATGCAGACCCAAGGGTGACACCAGGCTGTTACTAGGTTTCTTCTGCACAAAATCCATTACTTTCTTCATCTCTAAAAGAAATGGATCAATAACGCTTTTGGCACACATGAGATTTGTCTTAGTTGCTCTTGTAGGTGTATCCTCTGTTACCAGCAAAACCAGTCAGATCTACTTTGAAATCAAGTCTCCTATATTTCTGTGCATGACAAGTCTTTAGATTGATGCATACCACTGTGGTCCTCCACTCTTAGGCTTTCCTTCACACATTGAAAAATGAAAGCAAAAAGATAAGCCTGCACTTTATTTCTTCTTCTACTGATGGTAAAAGTCACTCTTCCACAAAATGCTGGAAGACAATTTTATGCCGGTGATCAGCTGACAAAGGATGACAAAATGCCAAGTGTGGTTCACATTGTTCTTCCAGGCTAGCTCAGCCAGAACAAGCTCTTTCTCTAAACTCTTCTGTACGTGGCACCATAAGGCTTATGTGCAATAGGCAGGTCTCAGATGGGTGCTTAACCCTGCTAAGCACCGTTTCCTGGTGGCGCCTCCCATTTTCCAGACATGCATTCAGAAGTAACCCAACTTAAAGAACTTTGCCTTTTCTCAGGAGACCTTATTTTAGGGGACTCAGTGACATGCAAAAGCCACAGCAGCTCCAAAAAGCTGATCAGAAGATCATTTCTTGCTTCAAATTTACCTGCACAAAATGTTCAGGCAGAAGTGAGCCGCGGCCGGCACGGGTGCTTTCCCAAAGAGGTATAGCTGTAGGGGTACAGCCGACCCAGGGGCTACACCCTCCCCGGTGAGCCCCCGCGGAGGCCCGGCCCCTCCACACACCGTTATTCCCTGCGGACCGCAAAGCGGTCACGGCACAACGACAGCCCTACCCGGGCCTGGCCGCCCACCGCCGCCGGGACTGGCCCGCGAGGCGCGGGCTGGCGGCGCCCGGGGGCC
>NW_015091053.1:179876-206361 GCF_001431845.1 Calidris pugnax
CCGCCGGCGGAGGGGTCGGGGGAAGCCGCGCACCGCGGCCTGGCCCAGCCCGGCCCGGCCCGGCGCCTCTCCGGCGGCTGCGGCGAGCGGGGCTCGGCAGATCCGGCTGACGGTAAATCCCCGGCGCCGGGGCGGAGCGGGAGGAGCCTCCCTGTCCCCCGTAGCGGCGGGCGCGGCGGCTGCCTTGGGGTGGCTGGCCGGAGGGAGCCCGCTCCGGAACCCGCCCGGTACGGGCGGCGGCAGCCCGAGGGGAGCTGTCGGCCCCGCGGCTGGCAGCGCCCTGGGACGGTGAGACTGTGGGAAGTCGTTACGGAGAAGCGGCTGAATGTGCCCGTCCTATCAAATCTATTAACAGAGAGTGTATGAGATCACAAATACTGTTGCTTCGACCCTATGCCTGTGATTCAGCCCGAGATCCGAAGGGGCAGAGAGCAGCGGGGCTGTCCCAGTGTCCTGCGCACGCCTCGGCCCCCCACACCACAGGCTCAGCCCTGAAGCGTGAAGGGCAGGAATGCTTTGCCGAGCACTTTCCCCAGTGGAAAACCACCAAATTCTCCTTCTGAAGCAGGAGGCTGCATCCCTGTGTCTTTTATAGTAGGAATCTAAACTAAAGATCAAAAACCTGAAGGAATTTAATCTGTGCAGAAACTGATATGTGTCTGAGCTATATGGTGATCCATTTATCGTGTTTGGTGAATGGCTAAATTCCAAGCTTCGTGTTTGAGTTACTTGCCTCTCATTTTGTTTGCCGTACCTCATGGTCTGTGTTTCTGTGTGAATTGGCAAACCAGAGCTGACAGGTCTGCAGCTTTGACCTGCGGACTTCACTTCCCAACACAGGATTTAGTTCTATTCATCCTCAGTTCAACCTGTTCGGATCTAAAGATTACTTCCAGCCAGCAAGTCGTGTCATTGCTGCTGACAGGGATTGCTCTGTCTTTATGAGTATTCATCAAGAAAGTCACTCCATACGTGTGTGGAGTGACTCTTGAAGGCCATATCACTAAAAAGCTGTGTAGACCAGAACATCAAAGCTGCATGAAAGAATTAGGAAAATTACTGGCAACAGCTGTGTTTAGGTGTCTTTAAGTTTATGACAGATTATAATGTATCTACTTGAGTCTATTAAAGATCGCAGCTTCATCTATTGTGGCCAGCTTTTATTTCATCATATTTTAGTCAGTATCGGAAGTAGATGTTCAAAAGCAATATAAATCCCATCAGTGTAAGGGCAAAGCAACGACCCAGATATATGTTCCTAAGGAACATGAACCTGGACTTGTGCGTCTCATCAATGCTCGTTGGTACTCTGGATATCTCCTCTTTTCCTAACAGGAAGTTTGTCTCATCATCTTACCTTCAGGGAGGAACCCAGTGTTCCTTTCCTGACACTGGAGGGGTTGGCAACATCAGCGGAGTGCTGCAGCGCTCTGGGTCACCTTCCTGCTGCTCCTGTGGGATTTGACCTGCTAAGGGTTTGCTGGCTGATGCCAGTCCTTTCCTCTGGCCTTTGGGAGAAGACCAGCATATTGCTGTTCGATTTTATTTGGCCAGTCCCAGGCAGGAAATTACTCTTTTCCATTTCACCATTTGATGATTTTGAATTCCATGTCGCCTTCATTTTCTTTGACAAAAGTGAAACAAAAATTTAATTCTTACACTTTCCATAGCCATTCTGAGGTAGGTTTCAGGCATGTTTCTGACTTCTGCTCTTTGGTCTCTCTTGCCCAAGTCTCAAAAGGATTATATCATTATTCACTGGCACTCTTGAGCTGCCAGACGTTATCCCAAGAGGTAATGAAATAAAATTGTGTTTTGCAAAATAGCATTTGGATCACACCGCAGCTCTATCTTGGCCACCAAAGAGCTACTCTGGTGGGAACCTGTCTATCAGCGGATGGAGAGATGAAATGCTCTTTTTGCCCATGTGCTGTTGCTGCAAGCTGCTGAGTTCCTCAGTGCTTTTGAGATAGAAGTATTCCCACTGCAAATTCACATTTATCCTCTTTTCAGGCAATTGTTTTATCTCGAAACTCCCTCTCCAAACTTTGTTTAAAATAGTTCTAGGTGTCCCTGTTATAGGTGTAAGTGCTGTATTCTGCACCAAACAAGTGCCATGAGCGTAGCAAAGTGTCTTTTTCACACTCCAGATAGGTTTCCTTACTTAGCTGCGAGTGGCTTTATGCTGTGTTTATGCATACAAAGAACTGTAAACCTTTGCATTATATGAATGAAATTTTTACTGTCAGAGTGAAATAATCAGTGCAGGCAATGGAAAGTAAATCTGAGAATATCACCAATAATCCTCAGGGACTTACTGGTCCTTACTTTATCGTTCCTTTTTCTGCAAGCAAAAATAGCATTCAAGACTGTCTCTGGGTACAAGGTCCAAGGCTTGTGACAGAAGTTGCTGAAGTTCTTGGTCTGTGCTGTTTTTCTACTGAGTGTTCACTTTTGAGATAGTTCTCTGTAAGAAGTTTGGGTGCAGTTACAGGCCCCAGTAATGTAAGTGGTGTGGATCTCTTTTCCATTGCCCTGAATTTATAGAAGGAATTTCAATTTACCTTCACCTTAATGGGCTGTAAAATCATTGTGTTGGATTGCAGCTTTTTGGTTCTTTCCTCTGTGTTGTGCCGCATGCTGGCTCTGCCTTGTGATTCGCTCTGGTTATCTCCCTGTACAGAACGGAAGCTTCCTGCCATGAAATATGCTAGTCCCTCAAAACAGCATAAGGTATTTTTAAATGGCTGTCTCACTCACAGAGACAAGCCACATTATTAATCAAAACATTCTGTCTTTTCTTGGGCGTGAGTGAAGTCTCCAGGCCGACTCAATACAATGCAAGAATACAAGCCATGAAGTCAAGAATTTAGAAAAAGGAAGTGTTTTCCCCTTGGCTTTTCCTAGTAAGGAGTTCTGCCTTATGTGACTTGGGGTACACCTGTTTCTTATATCCATAGTCACTTCTGTCCAGCCTCTCCATCATTTGTGTCAAGTAGCAGAGAATTTTGCTGACTAAATACAAAGGAGTCATGAAGTGAGACCTCTCTTCATGGAAGTATCTTTTTCTCCTATGTTGGGAAGCCTAAATCCTGCCTTTCTTTTCTTGGGAACAGTCATTTAATGAGCAGTCAGTGAGTCAGTCCTTACAAGGCATGCAGACCAAGATGTTCAAATGCAAGTACCTAAACGTGGATGGGAGGCGCTGGCATAAAGTTAAGAGACCTTTTCTGTAGTGCCAGGTGTCAGCCTCTTGCTTCTTTGTCTCAGGGAAAGTCACACAGTGGATTTAAATTCATTATTAATTCTGACACTGGCTATCAGAAGTCACTTTGTAGATGAGTTTGCAGGAGGATGGAAAGGGTAAGAATAGATGAGAGCAGGGAGACATCTTGAAGTGTGAACCAGGAAATTGTCAGCAGAATGGTGGATAGATCCTCCACTAGCAGTCAGGCTCCTCCCGTCATGATTCGATTAATGAACTAAGCAAAGAATGGAATTGGCAGACATGAAAAAAACAAAAAATGTCAGTATAACATTACCTCACGACCTCTGGCCTAAAACAGAAAGTACTGTCTGTCTTTGTGAGAAAGACATGCAGAAGAGCCCATGAGTAGAAGAGGAGCAATGGTGGCATCTTAAAAGAATTTACCTGACAAATTTGGAAGAGTTACAAATGGCATGAATTGATCATTTGTCAGAAGTTGGATGTTTTTCCACAGGGATGCTGAAAAGGACCCAAACCTGGACACTTCCTTCTTTCTAAGCTGTGATTGCATGACGGTTTTAGTGGCTTCTACCAACATGAGTGACTAACTAGCAGATTATATTTTTTTTCATGAGTAAATAGGTTTCCCTATTCCCTAGGTCTCATTATTTGAAAAGTGTGGACTATGTTACCTGTGGGGTTTTGCTCAGTTCAGATGGATGCGCCTAGTGTGGGCAGCTTGAGTTATTTCAGTGTGGCAAACTTGCAAGCAATCAAAAACATGATTTTGTAGTGAAAAAGCTTATAGAAATCTCATGTGTGGGTGCTTCTTAGAAGTAGCATCTGAGCAGATTGAGCTGTGATATGAGTAAAGAGATGAACAGGTGTATCACTGCATTGGTACAGAACACGCTTATGGAATGCTATGGAGGAAGCAAGGCTCTACAGGTTCTTCACGTTAAAACATCTCTCAGTGATGAGTGGCAATAGATAACTGCTCCTCTAGTGTGTGCTGTGAATGCTACCATGTGTTAAACGTCATTTGTCATCTCTGAAGGTGTTCATCTTCCCTAACTTTAGATGTAGACAGGTACAAGGTATGCCAGAAGAATGCCTGTTCTGCATTCAGCAGACCATAACAAAACGCTGTATGTTAGTATACAGCTCCAGAGACTGTCCCTAGCCTAAGCAGGGACTGTTAGAAAGCCTGGAGGTTCTCAGGAGGTAAAAAAAAAGTGAAGCTGCGTGGCAATGACATTTTTTTCAGCAATTTCACCATCAAGTTATTTGGTCTTGTCACTCAGATCTTTCATCCAGACATGGTTATTTCCATTAAGAGAAAGCAGTATAGTTGTATCATCTCATTGATGACTGTTCTTCAGCAATCCTGTAATCCCATCAGTGTCCACTTCGGAGGATGTGTGGAGATGTCACCGTGCTTGTTCAGTACATCCTGAGCTCCCCTTCTTCAGGGGGCCTGGCTTTACCCTGCACTAGTGATCTGGATAGTACATATTCTTTTCTTAAGCCTAGATATTTTAAAAAGACAAAGACTTTTGCTCTGTAAAGGTGGCTTTGCCTGTGTGCCTCTCCCAAACTACTTCTCCCCCCCCACCTAACTTAACAAGAGCAAAGTATACCTAGGCTCACAAGGAGTGTGATAGTGGCACATTTCCTATGGGCATGTAGGATAGTGGGAAAGCCAATGGAAAAAGACTGTCTCCAACCTGTGCTGAAAGTTAGCTTAGATGCTGCAGCAGCCATACCAGCACTTGAAACGGAAAAAATGCCAGCAATAATGACAGTAGTGCAAAGTTGCAGGCAGAGGGCTGGCCCTGTCCTGAGGTTAAATGAAGAAGTGACTGCCAGGTGCTGAGGAGGGTGGAGAGGCTAAAGGGGGGGGCAGCCCTTATCCAGAGCTGAGCAAACAGAGCAGGAAACAACCAGGCAAAGGAGTGAGAGGTAGTGTCAGACCTGCCCTGGATAGAGAGGGCCTAAGGGCAGTGCTGCCTGACTGGGCTCACTCACCAAGGCTGTAATTACTGAATGAGGGTGCAAAATCAGCAAAACTTGAGCCTGCAAGGGGGCAGGTGGGAGAGGGAAAGAACTGGGGTGGGTTGGTCATATGGCCAGCGGAAATGGGGGCAAAATAGAGCGCAAAGCAACACATGTGGTTGGGGCTGTTCAGGGCCAGGATGCACATCGGTTGGGATGCAGTCAGGAACAGGGCAGTCAGTCGGCTGTGGGTGGGTGGGTTTGCCTGGCTGCTGCAGCCAGGGGGATGGGATGCGGCTGCCAGCACCACTGAACAAGACCCCTGACAGTGTCTGCAGTAAGTGTGGCTCAAATTAGGATCTCAGTTCATCTGAATCTCAGAAAAGACCACCTAAGGAATCTCATTTGTGTCTACATCCATCTGCAGGGTCCTCCATATATAAGGACTGGAGGAAGGAGGAATGTCAAGAAGTGCCCCCTCTTCCCACCTCCCGGGAATAGCTGCCAGCAGGCCCTTCCCCAAGCTGCTGCTGGCAGTGTCTTTTTGAATTCAAGGCAATACATCTCCTCACAGACCCCACCACAGACTTTGCAGCACGCCTGGGTATTTGGCTCAAACTGGGAGGTGACCCTTGCCAGGAGGAGCTCCACCATTTCCAGGCAGCAGGGACTCATGCCACTGGACCTGTCAGCGCACCTCAGTGCCACCAGAAGCCATCCCAACTCCAAACCCTACATGGGGAAGCTGCCTGAAAAATGCAGGAAAACTTTTGCATCAGGAGTGACTCAGAGCTCTGGTATATCATGTTCTCAAATATTTATTTGAGTGTTCTTATAAATGTTTTATTTCAAGAAAAATATTGTAATTGGCCAGTATTCCACAGAATCTAAATATTTTGCACTAAGACAGTACTTCCTTCCCCTGCTCACAGAGTCTTGATTCTTTGCCGATTACGTGGTTGAAGCTCTGGGCATGACGAGGGCTTCCCCCCACTGCCATCTGTTTACACGTGACTAAGGCCTTAATCCAACCACTGTCGTAGCAAGAGGGAGAAAAGGCAATTTATCCTTGGTTAATCCTGAAAAAGAGATTTTCATCTGACATCTGATTTTTTCACTGAGAACAAGGAAGGTGGGAAGACTGTGCATGGGAAGAGGATAGGACAATTTCAGGGCCAAAGCTGAGCCTCCCTGTCCCACCTGCACTCTCTGTGCAGGGCAGGGAGCATTTGCTGGGAAGGAGGTGCTCTTTCAAGAGAGGCCACACAATCTCAGAGCTCATGCAGCATGAGGAGCCCACGGAGTGGTGGGGAGTGGGCAGTGGACTGTGCCATGCCTGGGGCTCTTGAGTCTCTCCAAAGCTGAACAGCCTGTGGAGGGATTTCCCTTCCCTCTGGTTTGGCAAAGGTGTTGCCAGTTTTATAGTACTGACTATAGTATAGACTTGAATCCACTATATGCTCTTGGTGAATGTTGCTGATGTCCATCATTCTGCTAAAGGTTCACTTTAACATGTGTACCTGGGGCCAGGGAATATCTTAACAGGTGCTAGGAGAAGAGAAAGAAGCTTGTTACAAAAACTTGTTGATTTGCAGGATGGCAAAAAAGCATGTACATTTGTAAGAATGAAAGATAAACACTGCGAGTGGGTCAGGAGAAGCTGCACTTTGTCACAGCTGGTTTTTGTGTCCTGCATCACAGCTGCTGCAATGGGGACAGGAAGGAATGGGCCACATTTTGGGTGGCTGGCAGAGCAGCTTCCCTGAGGGACCAGACACAGCATAAGGGGCCGCATAAGGTATGCACAACTTGCGAGAAGTGTCTGAGTTTTGAAAGTGTATTCTAAGATTTCTGCATGTGTCATCACACCAATGAGCAGAGAGAAGAATTTGTGTCGTGGTAGGCTATAGCTGTCACTCACATATTTTTGGCTGGGTTATAGAGCGCATCTTGCTGTGAAACATGGCTGGTGTTCAAGAGGTGTCTGTAGGGATGTCAGGATAGCAAAACTCCTCAAGAGAGAGCAAACTGCAGCATTCAAAACTATTTTTCCCAGGGGCTTTTACAGGTAGAACTGGAAATATGCCTAGGAAAAGTCCATCACCTTGGAGGGTGCTGTGAGGCATCTGATGCTGGAAAAGCTGGTGTTCCTGTGGGGTGGTTCGTCACCCCTCTGCCCTATACTGGAGAAACCCTCTTGCTCCTTTGCTTCCTTGCTGGAAGATAAATTGTAAAATTGCTTCAAGGTCACCTCCAGTAACTTCTTTAAAGGAAGTCTATTGTAGTCTTTGTTGCAGATACAAGTCTCTCCCGTTTCTAAGGCTCTCGCTACTGGGTTTTCAGAAGGTGATGGTGGCAGAGGTGGGAAGCCAGAGACTGTGGAGCACCAAAAACAGAAGGCAGATGCTTTTCTGTCCCCATGGTATGGTGAAAAAGGACAGAGGAGCAGTACCCTTCTCAGCAGAGCCTTTATTCTGAAGGAGAGTGAAGAGCCTCTGAGACACAGAACATCCCAACTCAAGAGCAGGAAGGCCAGGGTGTCCTGCCAGGATGGGGTCCAAGTCCCAGCACAGCCAGATTCAGGGCCGCTGGCTACACTCAGAAGCCAATGTCCATGTCACTGGCTCAGCCAGAGGGCACGCATGGCTGTGGAGGCACTGGCAGCTGTGCAGCAACGCCTGGTGTAGTCGCAGTGAAGAACACGGATGCTCATCTGTATCTGAGTTGTTTGCAGCCTGGGCAACTGGAGCAGGATCTCCTGTTGGACTGGGGTGCAGTGGTCAGTGTAACAAGGAGTACAGAGCTGGTTTGTGACCTGGAGCTGCAGATGACCCCAATTTAGTGACTGAAGTTGGGACTTAGAAGAATGACCTCCAGTAAAGGAAAGGGTAGGAAAGTACATCATAGGGAGCCAGCAGAGAAACATGGGGTGCTTGTGGGAGCATTTGCTGTGGGAGAAGGACCTGTTTGTACTGGCATTGCAATGGATGAATTAATCTGTCTCCAAAGTGAGTTTGAGATCACATATGAAATGCTGAAAGGTGTGCTAGCAATCTTTTTGTGTGTGGACAGGGCATTTTAATGTGACATAGCTGAGACTTACTGCAGCAGACTAGACATACCAACAAGGATTAAGAGTCCAATGCAAGACTTGGCAGAGTCACAGCTGGGCAGGGAAGGCTCCTGACCGGGCGGCTGTTCGGTTGTGTCTTATATAAGCTGTCTAGACCAGACAAGAAGAAACGATGCCAACCCTGGCATAGGACTATCGCTCACTGCACAGATGGTATCCAACCTACAGCTTTCATATTTGAGCTCGTGCAAAGCAAAGGGGGGAACAGCAGAAGGATGTTAGTAGCCCAGCCGGCTGTGCATCAGGAAAAGTCTATGAACAACTATAAAAATAATGGAAAAAAACAGTAACTAGTGAGATTTATTACAACTAGGAAAACATTTGATATTTTGCGCACAGAAGGTACAGCGTTGCCAAGAAATGTTTCCTTTCAGTGCACCTGCAAAACTCAGGTAGTGCAAGAGGACACAGCACCAAGCTACGGGAGAGGGGAAGGATGGTCCTGGAAAGGAGTAGCCCTGAAGAGCACGTGCACACTCAGAAATATTTTGCTAAGTTTTCTTAATTCCTTGTGACTGTCCCAGTGGACAATCAAGTGAATATAAGGAGAAAATATGATCAGAAAAGAGCCTGGTCTTGAAATAGGTCACATGGCAAATGAGACAGAAGAGCCTGAAGCAAGCAGAGCCATCACCATCCTCTTGGTCCATAAGGGCATGATAGTCCTGGAGCATGGGTCAGCCATCACCAACAGGCAGGCTGAGGGAAGCCTGGAGATGTAACACACAGCCAGGCCTTGCACTGAGTGGCAGCACATTACACACTGGCTGCGGCGTGCCCAACACCCCTCTGCCAGCACATGATTTGGCTCATTAACAAATACTGGGACAGGTCTTACAGATTTTCCATAACATTACAGCTTCTAGGTTTCTTGCAGCAATGTGGCAATGGTGCCTGTGATGCTGTTTCCGTGCTGCCAGGGGCCCACAAGAGAGCAGCCACTGAGACACAAGGCCCTGCAGCCCCTCTGGGGTTGTTCGCAGGACCAGGTTTGTCCCTAACTCCCCATTCCTGGAGGAGAAGCTGTGCCCCTTGTTGGGCTGCCTGCAGCCTGCCTGCCGGAGTGGGTTGAGCAGGACCTCTGGGGTGGCCCTGGGCTTGGTGTTGTGTGTTCCTCCACACAGGCAGTTTTGCTGCTTTGGGACAAGTGGTCTGTTTGCCTTGGCACAGGGCTGCGGAGAGGACTTGGGAAGTCCATGGGGTTTGGCTATCTCTGCCCAGAACTGTTTGGCCTTGTTTGTGGCACAGCGATGCCACTTTTGTGTTTCTCCTCTAGTCCCGGTAACCCCAAGGACCTTCCCTGGACCCATCCCTGCAAGAAGAGTTGTCCTGTTCTCAACACACAGCTTGTAAATGAAGCCAGTTTTTGGAGCAGTCTGAAAAACTGATTCCTTGGCTCCCCCTCAGCATCCCAATGGCCAAAACCCCTAACCGACTGGCAAAGTCCTCGGAGATGCAGGTGGCTGCTGTGAGGTCTTCTGGGAAACCCCTGGAAGGGCTGGCATGGTTAGGGGTATCTGGAGCCTGAGTTTTAGGGGTGAGTTACCAGGAGTGGAATCTTTCCTGAACCCCTGTCCTTTTTCCAACCCCTTCCTTTATTGGCCACAACAGATGTCAGCATTGTGATTTGTGGGCTCTAGAAGTGTCCCAAGAAGGGAAAAAATAGCTGTGTTCACTCAGTGTGACAAAGAAATTGAAAGTCAGGGGGGAGGGGGGAGCTGCTGGAGAGGGACAGGTCACTTCTTAGGAATGTCCTGCCTTTGGAAATACTGAAGTAGCCTCCATCCCCATCACACACAGCCAGGGCTTCATGCAAGCTCCCAGAGCTGAGGCGGGGCTGGAGCCTCCCTCTGGTCTGAAAGCATTGAGGTCTTTCCAGCTCCAAGTGGGGCATTTGACATGGCCAGGAGCTATGTTCTCCCTGGTTCCCACAGCTGCTCTAGGTGCAAAGCACAGCAGGGTGAGATCCTGTGGGTCAGTGCTTTTGCACTTTGGGAGGGAGGAAGAAGGAAAAGCAGACAAGTGACGTTTGGAGGTCTGGGCGGGCTGGAGGGGAAGCTCTGCATCCCAGCAGTGCTGGCTGTGGAGGATTGCAGCTCTGTGTCAAGTTCAGGTGCCGGCACTGCAGGATGAGGCCACAGAGTGCCCCTGCGGGCACCCAGCAGTGGCAGCTGTGCAGCCAGGACACACATGCTGCCGTGGGCAGGCATCTCTGGAAATGCCAATGCACAGCAGGCAAAGGAGGTGTGCAGTCTTCCTCACAGGCTGGCAGCACCAGAGATGCTGACCAAAGCCCTGACACTTCTCAAGCACTCCAGCCCCCCGGGGCTACTGCCAGGGAGTAGGCTGCAGCCTTGGGGCCATGTCCTGAGCAGATGGCAGCCCTGCTCCAGTCTTTGCCTCTGAGCTCCCTCCCCTTCCAGCAGATGTGGTGTCCTGCCTGTGGCTGTGTCCTGCACTGCAGGGTGCTTTGCAATGCCGTGGTCCACCCCTGGGCTACTGGGCTCCTGCATTGCTGGAAGCTGACCATGTTTCCTTCTCCTCTCCTTCCTGGGGGCATGGGCAAGGTGGATTTGTGGCCAAGAGGTCCCCAGGGAGGAGCAGGCAGTGCCAGAGGCACTGCAGCAGGAGCTGATCCAGGCTCCCTTGGTAAGTGTGGTGCCGCAGGACAGACCCTGGCAGGGGTGTCCGTGATCTTCCTGAGCCTTTGCTGGCTCCTTTGGCAGGGCAGGGAGCGGGACAGGCTGTGCTTGCTTCACAGGATCCCTTGAGGACTCTGCACAGAACAAGGGCCAAAGGTGAGCAGAGGAAAAAATACAGGCAATGGATTCACTCAGCAGGGTTTAACTCCTGCTAGCCAAGGATGTGGCAGGGCAGAGCTCACTGCCTTGGTGCTGCAGTCCCACAGCAGGATGTGAGCTGGACTAAAATCATAGAACGGTTTGGCTGGAAGGGACCTTAAAGCCCAACCAGTGCCACCCCCTGCCCTGGGCAGGGACACCTCCCACCACACCAGGTTGCTCCAAGCCCCCTCCAACCTGGCCTTGAACCTCTCCAGGGATGGGGCAGCCACAGCTTCTCTGGGCGACCTGGGCCAGGCTCCCAGCACCCTCACAGCAAAGAAGTTCTTCCCCACATCTCAGCTCCATCTCCCCTCTTTCAGTGTCAAGCTTCCAACAACAAGGAAGTCATTGGGAGAAGTCAGCACAGCTTCACCAAGGGGAAGTTCTGCTTAGCCAAACCAACCACCTTCTGTGAGGAAGTGACTGGCCTGGCAGAAGCAGTAGAGCAGTGGACACTGTCTACCTGGGCTTCAGAAAGGCCTTTCACACGGTCTTCCATCAGATTCTGCTAGAGAAGCTGTTGATGTATGGGCTGGACGGGCAGATGATGAGGTAGATTGAAAACTGACTGAATGGCTGGATTCAGGGGGCAGTTGTCAGTGACACAAGGTCTAGTTGGAGGCCAGCAACTGATGGTATGTCCCAGAGGCCAATACTGGGTCACATCCTGTTTAACATCTTCATTACTGACCTGGATGGTAGCGCAGAGTGCACCCTCAGCAAGTTTGCAGATGCCACCACACTGAGAGGGGGTGCTGATAAAGGAGGGGGTCGTGCATCCATCCAGTGGACGAGCTGGAGAAACGGGCTGGCAGGAACCTTATGAAGCTCAGCCAGGGAAAGTGCAAAGTCCTGCCCATAGGAACAAACAACTGCAGGCACTGGGACATGCTGGGGGCCACCTGGCTGGAAAGGAGCTCTGCAGAAAAGGCCCTGGGTTTCCTGGTGGACACCAAATTGGCCAATTGGTTCAGTGTGTCCTGGGGGCAGAGCAGATGAATGGTGTCCTGGGCTGCATCAGGAGTGTTGTCAGCAGATCCAGTTTAGGATTATCCCAGTGCAATTGTGCGACAAAATGGGGAAAAGGACTGAGACGTTCAAATTAACAATTTATTTGGACTTCACTCACAGGTTCAATACACCACTATTGCAGGTTCTATGTGTACGATGGTGATTACACTATTGCAATTTAAAAGCAATTAGCTCCAGCTTTCCTGGAGCCCCTTTAGGGACTGGAAGGGGCTCCAAGGTCTCCCCGGAGCCACCTTTTCTCCAGGCTGAACCCCCCCAACTCTCTCAGCCTGTCCTCACAGCAGAGGGGCTCCAGCCCTCCCAGGATCTCCGTGGCCTCCTCTGGCCCTGCTCCAAGAGCTCCATGTCCTGCTGGTGGTGACCCCAGAGCTGGAGGCAGCACTGCAGGGGGGATCTCCCCATAGCCAAGCAGAGGGGCAGAATCCTCCCCCTCGCCCTGCTGGTGGGTGTGTTGCTGCCAAAGTGGGATCTTCCTTGTCACATGGATCTTTCCATCCCAGGTGATGCAGCTCCCCCAGGGCAGGCAGGAGGCTGCCCAGTGCCTGTGCCAGCAGCCGGATGCGAGGAATCCATCACACCTGATCCTTCCCTGGCTCCTGGAAGGATGTGAGTCACGCCTGAGAAAGAGGGACATGTACTTAGGCACGAGTGCCCTGTCCTAAGCATATGGCAGCAGTTCACCAGTTCTGTGCAGGAGGGTGCTCTCTGGCTGCCATGCTATTGCTTTTTCCCACCTCCAGCTGTACTGCTTGTCCCACTGCTTCACAGACACCCTCACATGCGTCTCCCCTGGCCACCCACCCTGCCCTGCCCATCCTCCACCCACACCCCAGGGGAAGAACTGGGGGCAGCCCTTCACCCATCCCTTGTCCTGCCACATCTCTGTGGGGTGCACCCACCCCCCAGGTCCTGCCACCTACCCACAGGGGGACAGCCCTACATCCACCCCCAGGTCCTGCTGCTCTGGTCTGTCTTCATGCCAGGCTACATGGTGCCCAGGAACCTGCTGTCTGGGAAGATTTTGGCACATCCTCACACCCAAGGTGCAATCTCCAAGAGGGAAAGGAGGAAGAGGAGACACAGAGAGCCTTGCTGCTCCCACAGCCCCAGGGAGTTGGAGGAGCTTCTATCCTGCCCAGGAGCTGGACACCGCCAGGACCCTCTGCTATGGGGTGCCCTGGGAAGCAGGTCTGAGAGCCCCGAAACTCTGCCAGCATGATGTCACTGTTTATAATAGCACCGTGCTCTTTGGGAGCTGCCCTGCACAGAGCTGAGTGGCAGCGTCAGGCTACACGTGTGCTTGACATGGGCAAACAGCATGGTACAGTGAAGCCAAAAGCTATCCTCCTCCTCCCCGAGCACCTCCAGCTGCTTTTGTCACCCAGGGGTGGGTGCCTGGTCGAAGCATCCCCCTGTGGTGGCAGGTTCCCCCTCCCTGGCTTCCTCTGGGAGATGGGGCCAGCAAGATTTGTGACCCTGGGAGTGGTCACAATGTGTTGGGTGTGGGGAAAGCAGGAGTGACACAGGTCTATGGGTGTCAGGTGTTCCCAGGGGAGGAGGGGTGAGGCTGGGAAAGTTCCTGTGTGCTGCTGAAGCAGGCGGAAGGAGGGAAGAGAATGAGGTCCTTGGACCCTCCTCTGCCTGCTGCCAGGCTCCAGCAGCCTTTGTGGTCCTGTGCTGCCTGCAGGTCTGTGTTGCCAGGGCGGTACTGGCAGGACAGCAGGGTAACGCCTGCCCCTGTACTTCTCTCTGCTGCCATGCCCAGGGGAAAGGCCACAAGCTTGAAAGAGACTGAATTATCCTTGCCTGGCGTTTCAGCCAGGTCTCTACCTTGTCCTGCATCATCTCACCCTTGAGTCAGGCAGGTTTCCCAGCCCCTGGGCCAGACCACTCCCAGACAACACAATAAAATTCCATCGCTGCTATTTAACATCAAATTTAGCATGTACAAAGGGAACCTAAAGGACACACTTCTCCCCTGGCTGGGGGACTGCCCCCTGCACCACCCAGACCCCTGCTCCCTGGCAGGTTTGTCCCATCTGCTGGGCAATCTGCCCGCCTGCACCAGCACACAACAGCCACCCTGTGATTTCTGCAATGCATGAGATCACACCCTCACCTGCTCGGTGCTGAAATGCTGGGAAGCAGCCTGTGGCCCTCCCTGCTCTTCTGAGAGCCAGGCCTGAAGCTGGAGCCCTTGTACTCCCCAAGGGGTTTGTGAATCTTTCCTTGCTCCACTTTCAGAGGAATAAGGAGGTCTGCTTCTCTGAGGCTGCATTCGGCTGGATGCGTGCACACCTCAATGCCCTGGGGAGCCCCAGGGGGATGCTGCCTGGAGCCAAGCAGGACTATGGGCTCCCTACCATGCTGGCCCTTTGCAGCAGGTCTGTGAGAATGTGGCTGGGTTGTTATCTGGGGTGAATGAAACCAGGAGAGGTGCAGGAGAAAAGGCAGGATAAATACCACTGCACATGTTGAGAGCTGTGCATCCAAGGCTGCTTTATCAGCACAGCTCAGGGTGCCCTTGCAGCTGGGTGCTCTGTGCAGGAAGCCCAGCATCAATGCTGCCAGACATGCACCGGTATCCCAGTGCCATGGCCCCAGTGCTGCTGCTGGCAGAGGAGCTGCGGAACAAACCAGTTGCCCCCACTCCAGCTCAAGGTTGCCAGTGGGGTCACCCACACACCCTGAAGGCAGGAGAGCTGCTGTCAGCTGTGCTGCCTGTGGATTGGAGCTGGCTGTGCACCCGTTGCCTGCTCCCAGGCACAACACACAAGGGGCTCTCTAGTGACCAGAGCTGCAGGTGGTGGAGAACCCTGTGTGGCAAATGGGACAGCTCAACAGCACAGGGCTCATCCAGCAAGTGAAAATCATGTCGCTTCTCAGGCTGGCAGAGGGATAGGAAGGACCTGTTGAATGGCACAGTGCTTAGAGGGGATGGCTTTAGCACAGCTCCTTGGGAAGGGGCCATCATGCTCCAGCAAAGCCCAATGCCACTCAAGGCGGGAGAGTGGAGAGCTGCCAGGGACCTGAGGGGAGCAAGGAGCAGAGGGTTCTGAGATACCAGCCCAGCTGGAGACTCACACTGTCAAACAGGCCTGGAGTGGGACATCTGAACCAACAACACTCCCAGCATGGAAACTGCTGGATCCTCTAGGCACCTCCACCACACCACATTTTTCTGGCCTGTAGTGGTGGATCTTCCCCTGTGGCAGAGGAGGCTCTAGTCCTGCTCTATCCCATGCACCTTCCCAGAGAGCTGGAAACTCCCAAAGGAACAGTGGACTGGATCTTGGTGACCTGCTCTGGGCAAGGCCTTTGGGCCTTGTCAGGCTGCCAGACAGGGACCTCTCTCCTTCTCCCAGGAGCTGGGAGCAGGTGCTCTGCACAGCCCCCAGCACCTCCAAGCAATCGCAGGAGCAGGCCAGGCTGGGTCCTCTCCGGGGAGTACTTCTGGCCTTTGCCCAGAACAAGACTGAGCCCCACCAAGTGTGTCATCTGCTGGCTGCAGCCTCACAGGTGGGGAGATCGTGAACTCCATGGGACCCTCCCTCCACCCCAACACCCAGGCTTGGCCATCCTTCTGGCACTGCCATCTGGGCCATGACAGGAGCCTAGAGGGATATATACCTCCCTAAACCCCTATGTCCCCCATTGCTCATACCCCTGGCTGGGAGACGGCCCCGCTGGCAGTGGTACAGGAGCACTTATACTCTGTTCTGGGGCAGAAGTCGGATTGAGAGAGGTATGGGCCAAAGCAGACTCCTGTGGGACGTTGCAGGGCCCGGAAGGGCTGAGGACACCACAAGCACCAGGGACCGGGACCCCCTCTCGTGCCGACTTGCGCGGGGGCGGGCGGGGCCGGACCGTCCCGCCCGGCGCGAAGAGCCAATGGCGGCGGCGGGCGCGGGCGTAGGCGGGGCCGGCGGCGGGAATCGGCGGGCGGTCGCGGCGCTGCGGGAGCTGGGACGGAGCGGGGTCGAGCCGAGCCTACGCTGAGCGCGGGGCCGCCCTGCCCTGGCCCTCTTTTGTTGTCTGAGTTCCTGGCGGCAGCGGGCTCCGGCCCTGGTGGGGCGGGCGGGATGTCCCAGGAGAATCTCCTCGGCATGGATGAGGGAGCGCTGCGGAAGCTGGTGAGTTCCTGCGGCGGGGCGGGCCGGGGCACGGAGTGCGCTGCCCGCAGCCATTGCTCGCTGGTGGCGGCTCCTGGGGGGAGCAGATCGGCGTGTGCCCGGCGGTGCCCCGGCTCCCTGTGCCCCGCCGAGGGCGGGGAGGTGGTGACTCTCCGGGACGCGGGCGGCCGGGCTGGTTCCAGGGGCTGAGCGTGGGCCTGCCCGCACCTTCCTCCGCAGGCGGTGGGGCCGCCGTAGCCCCTCAGCACCGAGGGGTGAGCGCGGCCTCTGGTAAGGAGCTGCTGCAGTGCTTGGAAGGTGCCGGTAGTAGCACCTCAGGGGCCCCAGCTGGCCTGGGTCGGCACAAGCCCTTGTCCTGCCCCGGTGACTCCAGAGACTCTGGCCCTGCTGCTTTGGCCACAGTTGGCCCTTTGTGCTTGGGCTGTAGTGTCTGTCCCTTGGCCCTGTCTCCTTGGCTCCTGCCAGAGGTGTGTGCTGCTGCCGGACCTGCTTGCTGCTCTCCTGGTGCTGGCTGCCATTTGGCCCGGGTCTCTGCTCCTGTGTGGCCTGGGGCTGGCTTGGTAACAGAGACAGCTCCCCAGACCCTGTGCCTGCATGGATGGGCATCCCCTCCTTTGTCCCAGTCGCTTCCCTGCTCTGTTTGTTCCCCTGGGAGCCAGAGGCGGAGGTGAGCCTTGGCCTTGTTGGGGATGAGCGCCTGGAAGTCCCAAAGGTTGGACTCTGTGTGTTGGGCTCTGACCTGCTTGGCCAGGGCTGTTGTGTTGAGAAGCCCTACAAAAGTTCTACCTGGCTTTGGGCAGTTGCACCACCTCCCCTCCAGCCCTGGGGCACTGCAAGCTTGGGGCTGGGGTTTGCTGAGTGCTCCAGGGACTGAGCATGGGGTGGATCAGGCCAGCACTGGGGAATGGTTACAGCAGGAAGCTGAGTCAGACAGGAAGGCATGTCTGTGTGACTAGGAAAGAGTTGGGGTGCCACGGCACCAGTGGGAAGCAGGAGCTGCACTCTGCTGTGGGCAGGGGGTTGGCACTGATGTGCTATCCTTGGCCTGCTCCGGGTGACAACACACAGACCTGCCTGTTCCTGCACTGAGGAGCTCACCGGTCTTCATGGGATGGTGTCGGGGCCAACAGGGGGCCCTGGAGGTGTAGGGATGGGTGGTCTGGGTTTCTCCCCATCTTCCCAGTGCTCCAGCTCTGCCGTGTCCTGGCTGAGATGGAGCCCCAGGAGCTGTGATGGGGTGTGTGTGGGGTTTGTTGTGCAGCTGGGTCTTCAGCCAGCTCAGGGAGGTGGATCTTACCCGCGCAGCAAATGCTGCTTCTCCTGGGGTCTTCATCTTTAACCAGCTGGGGCTTTGTATCCCCAGAGTATGCTGTGGCTCAGGTCTCCCTGTGCCTCTGTGGCGTGGGCTGAGGAAAGCCTGACGTGAGGCGGGGAAGGAATTATTTTTCTTTCTGGTTAGGTTTTGGCTCTGCTCAGCTGGAAGAGGATTAGCCCATATAAGGGAAAACTGCCTCTCCCACCGCTTCCTGCCTGCTCCTTTGCTCTCCCCAGCCCTTGGCTCTGGGCTGCTTCTCCTCCTCCTTTCTAGCAAGTGAGACCCTGGCAGCAGCATGTGACATCTCTGGGGGTCCTAGAAGAAGGAGGCTGAGGGACATGAGCAGGTCCCTGCAGCCCCCTCGCTGGGCCCATGGCTGCACTGGAAGCTGCTGGGGAGCCTCTGCCCCCCTGCCTCCTGTAGGTATCCATGTTGTTCCCTCCCACCTGCCTGCTGGTACCCTGGTCTTGGGGAGGCCAGCTGGGATGAACCCATGGTACAGCATGAAGATGACAAAGGGCTTGGAGAAGGCTGGTGGGGGAGCTGCAGGGAATGGGGTGGGTGCTGCTTCAGGGTGGCCCTTAGCTGGGTGTCTGGAAGCATGTGGTGATTTGAGCACTTGGGGCTGTGCTGAGCTCCAGGCTGTGGTCAGCTGGCCCTGGGTTGGGGACTGCTCCCCTCTCTCGCCCCCTCCATATCTCAGCCTGATTAATTAAACAGCCACAATGCAAATGCCTTTACAGGCAGGGCAGGCTTGAGTTAGGAAGTCGTGCCCATGAAGTCCCCTTTGGCAAAGGCCTCAGCCCTGAGGAGCATTGCATCCCTGCCCTGTCCCCATCACCAAGCTGTTCTTCCTGCTTTCCTCTGCCTAGGAGGCAGCCACATTCTCCATGGCTCCTTCCAAATGTGACAGCAAAGCTTGGGGCTGCAGGAAGTTCTGGATGTGCCTGGCCTCTTCCCCAGAGCAGTTTCCCTGTGGCTGGGCTCCAGCCTCCCAAATGCTCTGTGCTCAGCCGCTCCGGGGAGCCAGATGGATGCAGGGCTAATTACAGCCCTCCCGGAGGAGCCGCTAGCCATTCTGGGGCTCTGAACACTGCTGTGCTTGGGCAGCATTGGGAAAGCAGCCCATGGGTGCCTTGCCAGCACCCTTTTCACAAAGCCACTTTGTGTGCTGAGGCGGGTGTTTGCTCGTAACCATTAATTTGCTGCTGCCTGGGCAGGGCTGGTGGGGCCCTGGCATGTGCTGATCCCTGGGCCTGCCCGTGCCGGCAGGGTTGGGCCCCTCATCCCCTTCCCACCCCCTGGCTCCAACTGGTTTCCGGCATGCTCTCCCTCGCTGCTGGCCATGGAGCCTCCAAAGCCCCTTGTTTGCCTCATCCTGGCTCCCTGCTGATGTGGACTTGGGATGAGGCTCTTTCTCCTGCCCCTACTGCCGTTTTTCCTATGGGGGAAGCCTTCCAGGACCCAGGTGCATGTCAGGACCCAGCTGAAGTCTCCTGGGCAGGGCAGACCATGGAGCTGGGTGTCACACAGCATGTGGATGCCAGGGTGTCCCCTGCTCTGGTGACAGGGCTGGTGTCCTGTCATGTCCCACCCTTTCCAGCACTCTTGGCTCCTACAGCTGCTGCTCCCGTCACCCTCAGCCAGGGCTGAACCATGCACCGCCAGCAGCTTATTTAGGGAAGGCCCAGGGCTTTGGCCTCCTGGTGTGCAGCGGAGGAGTGTTTTTCTGTCCTCAAGGCAGCTGCAGGGAGAGCCATGCTTGCCACAGAATCTCTGCCTTCAGCTCCTCGTTTTGTGCTGGACCAGGCTCCATCACTGCCATCCCATGCACAGCAGAACTGGGCTTCCCAGTTGGCCAGAGTGGCTGCTGTGGCTGCTGAAATCGCAGGGTAAAGGCCCTGACTCGGTACCTTTGTCCTGGCAGCCAGCGTCCCTGCCTGTGACAGCATCCCCAGGATGCAGAAGCCGCATGGGGCAGGCAGGCATAGTGCAGACAGGAAATGGGAGGTCCATGTGGATGGAGAGACTGGTTTCCTCCCTGACATCACCCTGCTCTGGCAGCACAGCATCTCTTACTCTTGCCTGCCCTTGTGAAGGTGCTGGCTCTGGATACGAGCCCAGGGGGGCTGCAGGCCGCAGCTCTGGCCAGAAGGCAGATGTTTGTGTTGCTGTGGGATGTGATAAGCAGCTGCAGCGTGCCGCGAGGGATGGCACTGCCAGCAGGCATAGTGGGGGCTGCTGGGGTGGGAGAGAGCACACCAGCCTCAAGCAGCTGCCCCCAAGGCTGCAAACATTTTTAGTGCTGGGATGGCCAGGGAGAGCTGTCTTGGGGGTCGGTTGTCCCAGCTGTTTAGAATCCTTCTGGGGTCTTCCCAGCTGGGAAAGATAATGTTACTGGCTGGGCCTCAAGGCTGGCAGGGGCTGGAGGATCACAGTTTTGGCCACCACTGGGGTGGTTCATGGGGGATCTGTGCTTGCTGGCTTCACTGGGATGGAAATATCCTCACCTGGTCCCCAGTCCCTGAGGAGGGAGGGTGAAGTGCGATGGCTTTGTTGGGGTCTCGGTGCAGGGCGTTTTCTGCTTGCGGGTGGTGGTTTGGCACCCTTGGCACTGCTCAGCCTGGGTCCTGCTGAGGGACTGACCCTGGATTCCTGCGGCAGCGGAACCTGAGGAGCCTGGATGGGTGGCCTGGTGGTGGCCTGTGGGACTGGAAGGGAAGGGACTGATGCTCTTGTCCTGTGGCACAGCTGCAGCTGCTCCCTGCATGCTTGACACTGACAGCAGCTGCTTTGGGTAACAGGGTTTATTTTTAATGAGCTCCATGGGAAATCACCTCCTGGGTTCCCAGCACTGTGTTGGTCCTGATGTCTCACAGCAGGACAGTGGGAGGACAGTGGGGCTGTGCCTGCCCTGGCTGACCTTTCTCCACAGATCCAGCTGCCTTCTGCCCCCCTTCAGTGTGGGTGGGCTGTGCATGGCCCCCTCAAAGCACTTGGACTGGTGGCAGGGCTGGGACTGTGGACCTGATCTGGAAAAGGGGAAGCAGTTCTGGGTGCCCATGCCAAGTCCTGGTGGGTGGCCTTGGGTGGGCTGAGGAGCACCTATGAGATGTTCATGGCAGGGCTGGGGTCACGGCCACGCTTCCCACATACAGAGGGTTGGATTTTGATTAAGGACAGATCCCACTCATGGATTTGGCTCCAAGAGCCACGTGCCATTCCCTAGTGCTGGGTGAGGGTGGGGAGGGGTGTTGGGGGAGACCATTTCTTAGTGGGGTGCTGGGACCCTCCCAGTGAGTACCTTCTGGGGGCCATGGGGATGGGAGGGGAACAAACTCCGCTGCTGGAAGGGCTGGCGTGGGTGAGAGGTCTCATCCCTGTGTGGGTGTCCATGGGGGGACAGGGCTGCAGGGAGCCAATGCTTGGGGACTGCATAGACAACTGAGGGGCATTCGTGCCATGTGCCCCGTCTCCTTGCCCTTCACAAGCCTGGGGGTCTTGGTACCACTGTGGCAGCCCTTCCTCAGCATGGCTGGTCTCAGCATCCTGCCCTTGGCAGGGGGCATGTCCGCTCCCTGTGGGACCAGGCAATGCCGGGCAGCATGTCCCATGTGCGTGGGCCCTGCCAGACAGATGGTCCCATCGTACTGTGTGTGGGTGGTCCAGCGGAGAGCGGCACCAGGGCTGAGCTGGGGGGCTGCAGTGGCCAGAGCTGGTGCTGAGCCCTGCCCTGTCACACCCAGCTGGAGGCAACGCTGGACCTGGCTGAGCGGCGCCGCATCCGCTCGGCCATCAGGGAGCTGCAGCGGCAAGAGCTGGAGCGGGACGAGGAGGCACTGGCATCCAAGCGCTTCCGCACAGAGCGTGGCAGCCACCGGCAGGACGACAAGGAGAACTGGCCACGGTGAGTCTGGCGTGAGGCTGGGGTCCCACTCACCCCCTGCCTCTGCCCCAGGGGATGGTGGCTTCGATGCCTGGCCCCACTGTGGCTTGGGCAAATTTGGGTGGGTGTGAGGGTGGGAGCAGCCTGGTGCCAGACAGCTTGGCATGCGGGAGGGGCCTGTTGCCTGAATTTACTGACTGCCCACAAGGGGACTTTGCTCCCGAGCACCCACGGCAGCTCCTAGCTGCCTTCTCTCCCTTCCGTGCGCAGGTCCCGGCGCCTGGAGGAGGAGCAGCAGGCAGCCCTGGCTGCCTTGTCCAGGCAGCTTGAAGCCATCACTGATGTGGAGGAGCTGACAAAACTGGTGAGTGACCGTGTGGTGGGGCTGACCATGTGCCAGTGCTGACCTTGTGCTGGGACTGACCCTGCCCCTCTCCCGGTTCTTTCCCTCTTGCAGCTGCGGGCGGCGGGTGAGTATGAGGAGCGCAAGCTGATCCGAGCTGCCATCCGCAAGCTGCGGGCTGAGGAGATTGAAGGTGAGGCACTGTCCCCACATCCTGGGGGTGGCTACTCCAGAGATCCCAGGATGTGGACAGCTCCTTTCTAAACACCGTCTTTGCTCCCATCCAGCTGCAACCCTGGCTGGAAACACGCAGAGCAGAAGGAAGGATGGCAGTGAGCCCCCTGCTGTGCCTGGGGCTGTGAAAAGCAGCCAGAGGGATGATGCTGAAACTCCAGCCCAGGCTGGGAGTGGGAAGAACAGCCCAAGAAGCGATCCTGATCTGCCAGCCCTGGCTGAGAGCGGGGAGGGCCATGGTGAAGGCAGCACTGAGCCCTTGACCACAGCTAGGAGCGAGGAGAGCAGTCAGCGGGATGATGCAGGGCAGCCGACGTTGGCTGTGCCGGACGAGAGTGGCCATGGTGGGGCTGCAGAGCTGTGCTCTGCTCAGGAGCCAGAAGGCTCAGCGGTGAGTACGCAGGACACTGCTGGGGGAACAGGACCACCGGAGACATCCTTGCCCTTCCCTTGGGCTCCTGTGCCAGCCTGCCTGGAGCATAAGCCCCCAGGCAAGCTGGGTTCGCCCACCTGAGGGGACTGGTGCAGGTGGAGATGGGGTCTCTGGGGACATGGGGGATGTAGCTGGGCTGTGCCAGCATGGCCCCAGCAGTGGTGAGCTGGGGCTGGGAGCTCAGGCCTGGGTGCCCCTGGGCTTATCCCTGAGGATGCAGCCTGGGCAGAAGTGCTGCAGGTGAGGGGTCTGTGGTGACCCTCAGTGCACTTGCTGTACCCCTCCCTGCTGTGACTCTGTGGGGATGGTGCTCTTGGGAGGTGATGGACACTTGCCCTGTCTGCAGCAGCTGCTTGCATCAGTCCCCTTGTGCAGGCAGAAACCTTGATCCTCCCTGTGCTGATCATTCCTGCTGGCCCTTGAGGGGCTGAGGCTCACCGCTGATGGGCGGGGCTGGAAGGAATGGGTGAAAGCCTGGGTTTTCTGTGGAGCAGTGGTGACCCCACAGGGGACAATGACTTTCATGGCAGTAGGAGGTCCCTGCAGAGACACCACGCAGGGTTGCCCTTTAGAGGAGAGGGTGAAGGGAGTAGCAGCAGTTGTATCCACAACTGTATGGGAAGGTGTGGGTCCCCACTTCTGTTCAGCCCAATTTCCCCCTCTGTCTGCCCCAGGGCCATGGCAAGAGTCTGTGGGGGTATGGAGGACATAGCCCTGTGCCACCTTTCAGCACTGTCTCCTTTCCCCATCTGGATGTGCTGACACACTACCCCTGGTCCTGGCCATGCTGGGACATCTCCCAAGCAGCCAGCAGGGCTCTCCCACTCTGTCTGGCTGATTATTCCAAACCCAAGGCCATTTCCCTTAAACAGCAGTTGCAGTGGCACCTGGATTTGGATCCCTCAGAGAGTCACATCAGCACCTGGAGCCCATGGTGCTCCTAGAGGCACTGGCAAAGCCAGGACTGGTCCCCTGTGCCACTTGTCACACCAGAACACCCTGGCCCTTGTCAGGCCTGTGTCATGGACATATCTGTCACCTGCATGTCCTTGCCACTCTGATGTGAGTGTGTTGCCCTGCACCCAGATCATGCCATTGTTTGCCAAGCAGAGCTGGTGGTGCCGTGGGCAGGGACAGGGTGATGCAAAACTGGGTACTTCTCTGTGAGACAGAGCCCTGAGGTGCCTGGGCTGGGGGGCTGGAGGGGACAGGGGCACTGGGTAGGGGCTGTCCTCTCCTCCCACCTCCTGGCATCCATGCTGGACAAGGCTGGTGTACTCATGGCAGGGGCTACAGAGGAATGTCAGAGCCAGCTCCTTGCTCCATGCCCTGGTGCTTATCAGCCCCATACAGAGGAGTGCCAGGAGCCCTAGGACTGTGCAGGTTTTGGGCCCCACCTTCATTAGACACAGTGATCCTCTCCCTGCTCGGTGGAAGCAGCAGGGTGTGAGGACACTTGTCCCCCTGCCAGCGTTCTGCAGTGACCCCTGTGCGGTGGTGGCCTGTCCATCCACAGCAGCATCAGGCAGGGACCTGAGTGCCATGGGAGCCTGCAGCGTGTCCCTGGCTGGGCGGCAGGGATGGGACAGGGTAACCCAGTCAGAGATGGGAGCAGGGCTGGCCCTTCTCTCACACCCTGCTCTCTGCAGGCCCATGAGCAAGTTGACGTGGTGGAGCAGGACCGTGTCCCAGCTGGGATGCAGGAGCTACGCAGTCAGCAGGCAGGAGACCCCCAGAAACCCAGTACCCAGGGTGAGTTCCCAAATACCTGTGGCAAAGCCCCATCCAAGTGTGTGCCTGGGGTCAGAGCAGAGCCAGGACCAGCTGTGGGCAGGGGCGGGAGGATGGAGAAGGCAGCGTGGCATCTCCCAAAGGTGCAGACAGGGGAGCCTGGCGCCTGGTAGGGCTGCAGGAGCAGGGGTGCTCTGCAAGCAGCCTCAGTCTATGCCCTTGCAGAGCCTCTCCTCTCTCCCACAGCTGTGGTCTCGGGGACTCTCGCGCTCCTGGAGCTGCAGCAGGCCCCAGAACCTGGTCTGGAGCTTGAAGGTGGTGGTGAGGAGCCAGAGCAGGTCCAGCTGTGCTCCCTGGGCACTGCTCAGCCCAAGGGGCAGCACCAGGTGGCCTGGAAGGAAGGAAGCCCACGTAGCTCTGCCACTGCCCAGGAGCCCAGTGGAGGGCGAAGCCATTGGGTGGAGCAGCCCCCCATGGGCCATCCCAGTGCTGGCAGCCAGGTACAGAAGTGGTGGCACTGGGGTCGCCACTGCCCTCTTCACCCCTGGGGCTGATGGTCCTGTGGGTGAAGGCAGCTTGATGGCGTAGGAGGGTGCGTGTGCCCCCCCAGCTTTGCCTCTTTCCCTCCCTGCAGCTTGGTGTCGGGGTGCGCAGCCAGGTGCCAGCACCGGCCGGGAGGCATGTTGAGCCGCCATCGGGTAAGTGAAGCCCCATGGGGAGAGTGCTGGGGCTGTGTCCCCCCCAGCTGGACAATGCCCTTTAGGGGGCCCCTACTGCATCCCTGCCCTGCAGCATGTGCATCCCAACAGCGTGGGGAAGGGCATCAGCCCTGGGGATGTGACAAACCCACAAGGGCTGGGGCAGAAATGTGAGGGCAGGAGGCGGCCAGGCCAAGGGTCATCTCCAGCTGGTGGCAATTTGCTCCCGGGCCGTATGGTAATGGTGCCTGCCCCAGCTGGGTGCTAGGGGAGCAGGGTGCCTGGTGGCCTGTTTACCAGTCCCCCAGCTCCAGGCTGGGCGGCAGCACAACCATGAAAGGGAAACGGTGCCTGCAGCAAACCCCAGCCTTTTGCATTCTTTGTCCCAATAAGGCCAGGAGCTGTGCGCTGGCTGGCCCTGACCTTCCTGGGGCTGCACTGACTGGCCCAGCCAGGGCCCGGTACCCTCTGGGTCCTCCCTGTAGCCTTGAGGGATCACAGTTGCCAGCAGCTGCTTTCTTCCTACTGCTGGGAAAACCATTCCTGAGGTTGTGGCTGTGCTGGGAGGAAACGGGGGTTAAAAAAACAGAGAGCAGTGCTCTGTCCCCAGGGTGAAGGTTCCCACTCAGGGTCACGCTTGCAGGCAAAGGCTGTTTTCCTCCAAGAAGCCCTGGGGGTCGTCTGGCTCCTGAGAAGGCAGAAACCCTGGGGAGATGCCATGGGATGGTGCACTGCAGCATGGCACACTGCTGGGGCAGAGGGAAGTGTGCAGGACCTGACCCACCTTGCCTCACCTGGGTGTTCAAACCTGGGTACAGGGGAAAGGCTGAGCTGCCCTCCCGCTTGGGCATCAGCAACTCCAGCCCCATGCCAGCATGCTGCCTGTTCAGTGCCTGCCTGCACCCGTGTGCTTCCTGGATGGGGGCTGAGCGACTGGGCCCCCTCACCTGCCTTTTCAGAGGCAATGCTGGGCTGGCCCTGCTCTGCCAGGGCCTGGTGGGTGCAGGGATGATCCCTATTGCTCAGCACAGACCCTGGGTGCCACTCACTGCTGATAGGGTGCAGGTACTCCAATCTGTGCCTTACAGTGTGGTTTGGCACTGCAGGACACAGCCGGCATCCTGCAAGTTGGTGGGTTTTGGCAATGATCTCTGGAGAGTGTTGGGGTGACAGGGAGGGGGACCCTGGGGTGCTCTGCTTGGGAGGGGGAGGATGGCAACAGCACCCTGTGAGGCACTCACCCCCTGCTCCCCTTGCCCCATTCTTTGCATATCTGGCCTGTCCCTTCCTAAGTGGCAGTGCCTACCCAAGACATAGTGGGGACCCCGACTCGCGTGAACACTCACCGGTGGGAAAAAGTGCCCTCCTCCTCCTCCCTATGCTCGACTGGCCGCACAGGTAAGGTCCTGGGCTGTGGCTGCCTCTGCTTTTGATGCTTCCCGGTGGACGGAGATCTGCGATGTAGCAGGGCTCTGTGGTGGCAGGATGCTGCTGGCTGCCC
>NW_015091053.1:207141-220110 GCF_001431845.1 Calidris pugnax
CGGGGGGGCGGGCCAAGCCCGGCCAATGGCAGCGGGGGCCCCGCACGGCCCCGCCGGGACCCGCTCAAAACGCGCGCGGCGGCGGCGGTGCAGAGCAGCGCCCGGCCACGCTCCCGGTCCCTGCCGGCCCCGGCCCCGCTCTCGGCCTCGACGGCATGAAGACCTACTTCACCATCGAGATCAAGGATGGGCGCGTGCAGCACCACGCACCCCGTGTCGTGGCCACCCCCGGCAACCAGCGGGCAGGTGGGCACCGGGCAGGGGAGGGGGCAGCGCGGGAAGGGTGCCCATCGGGATGCGGGATGAGGAAGATGGGTAGTGCAGGCAGGTGGTGTCTGTCGGGAGGCTGGGTGGGGAAGATGGCAGCTGGTCAGGATAAGTATGAGTGGGCATCAATCAGGGAGGTGGGACTGGAAAAGGTGGGGAGGTGGAGGTAAAGGGTGCTAGCAGACAGGTAGGCACTGGCAGGGCCATAAGCACAGTGGGACAGTGCTCCTGACTGGATCGTGTGCACAGTTGGGCAGTGGAGCAAGTGGGTGCCAGTGGGCAGGTGGGTACTGAGGGGTTGGTGGACACCAGTGAGCAGGTAGAAACCAGCAAGCATGTGGCAGCAGTGGGCAGGTGGGTAGTGATAGGCCAGCCAGTCTCTGATGGGACACGTCAACAGTGGCATTTGGGTGCTGGTGACTTGGAGGCTGAGCGTGGGCACTGCCAGAAGAGTAGAGGCCGTGGGCAGGAGCATTCCTGGCAGCCCTCGCCCTTTGGCAGGGATGCTTAGCCTGCTCAGGGCATCTCGGTACTGGGAGGCCATTTGGCCCTGCATCTGCCCCCATCCCCACCCTCCTGTCACCTTTGTGCCCAGGGTCCCTTCTCCATCCCCACGGCTCTGCCCCCTTGTCTGCCCCATGTTCATGCTCTGTCCCCACTGACCTGCTGGTCCAGGGGAGTCCACACTGGTCCTGCTCTGTCCCACCCCCACTGCCACATGGCATCTGATCCAGCCCTGTCCCTGACCCAGCCCTGCCTGTTCCCTGGCAGTTGTGGCTGGCTCGTGATGTTCCCGGGGCTGTCCCTCGCACCAGGGGGTCTTGGCTCCAACTGGAGTGTTGCGGAAAGTGCCCTTTCTTGGGGAGAAGGGCTGAGCCGGCATGGCAAGAGGGGGCTGGCTTCCCCGTCTTTTGGCTGTTCCCTGAGCCCTTCCCCTGTGCCAGAGCTCAGTGCCTGCCACTGAGGCAGGATGCGTGCGGCAGCCAGGCAGCCCAGCCGGAGCCGATCTCCAGGCGCAGGGCTGAGCCTGCCGGGCTGGGGCAAACCCCACATTCCCCTTGCTCCTCTTGCAGAGGTGACCCTGGGGCTGCGGGGCACTCCCATCCACATCACCACCATCCCCAGCAGTGGTGGCAGCGTCTGCAGCGTCAGCAGCATCAGCAGTAATGTCACCAAGGTGAGTGCTCAGAGGGGCTGAGTGATGTGGAGCCATGGCTGATGTGGGCACCGGCTCAGGGTGCTGGGCTTGGGAGCAGTGACCCATGGTGGGGCAGGTGGGTGCTGACAGTACAGTCCAGAGGCTCTGGCTGGTTCTTTACAGCCTGGGGAGAGACCCTAGGGTCTGTGTGTGGATGTATAGCCCCAGCCACATGAACCCCCATGTACTGTGCTACCCTGCACTGTATGTCAACGCGGGCTGGGGGTGGGGAGGGGGGAGCTTTTTGTGGGTTTCCATCTGTTTTAAACACCTCTTAGGCTGGTGGCAGCTCAGGGAAAAGCCCATCACCACCCGTTTCTGCTTTCCCTCCTGGGAGTGGATCTTGACTGTGGCGCTGGGGACCTAGCGTAAGGGGGGAATCTTCCTGAAGGTCTCTGACCCACCGTCAAGACACAGGCTGAGATCCTGGCCTCTCCTGCTTTGCAATCCTGAGCCAAGAGCAGAGCAGCAGAACCCAGCCTGACTGGCTTGAGGGATTCTTGGCCCCCCTGGGTGCTGGGGGCAGGGGTGCTGGGTGTGTATAGGAGGCAGCCCTGTGCATGCAGCCCTTCGAGTGCTTTTATCTTCTGCCCATCTAGGGTAATGTGAGGCGCTCGCACACGGGGCCTTGGCAGGAGCCAGGATGTCAGTCATGGCGCTGCCTCACTCGTGGCCCTGCATGCGCCCAGCTGCCTTTGTGGGCACGGCACCACCGGTGGCTGTGGTACTGCTGGCTCACTTCGTCCTTGGGTCAACCCCCACCAGCATGAAGCAGGCAGTGCCTGCAGCCTGGCAGGGCTGCCCTCCAGTGCTGCCTGCACTAGCTGGCGGGTCCCACTGCCCACGGGCAGCTCACCGCATGCAGAGGGGTGACTTCCCCATGCTAATGCGCTTGGACAGGCTTGTCCCGAGCAGCCTGTCAGCTCTCATTAAGGTATTAGCAGCACTGCCTGGTGGGGTTGGGGGCTCAGCACCCATTGACTGCCTAGCGGGAGCCACGGCTGGCAGGTGTGTTTCCAGCGGGCAGGGAGGAGGAGGAGGAGGAAGCGGCAGTGGTGCTGGCAGCCCTGCCAGGTAGGGTCGATTGGAGGGACTGGCAGGGTATGGGGTTGTGGGGACAGAGGCTGTTGCAGCATGGCTTCTCGCTGGTGGGGTCTTGCCTATGCCCGTTGTGTGGGGACCTGGGGCATTTCTTGGGCAACACAGGGGGACAGAGGCCCCCAAAAATCATAGCTGGTGGCTGAGGCTTTCACGCCAGTGTCAGCCTGGTTGTCGGTGTGTTGTGGGTGATGCTGGCCAGGAGCAGAAGGGCACTCAGACGAAAGGATGTGTGGGTGGTCCCTGGCCCTGGAGTGCACCCAGCATAACGATGGTCGGGGGCTGATCCTGCATGGGGGCTTTACCCCACCTGCTGTGCCCCACAGCCCCCCCAGGCTGGCTTCGAGGGTGCTGGCAGCTGTCCAGAGAAGGGGGGGCCGCCTCTCCAAGCCACTTGGTCCTGGAGCTGGAAGTGTTGCCAAGTGTCAGTGTCTGCCTCGGCACCCCTGTGCAGGACCCCGAGCAGCTGTGACAAGAATAGCCCAGTGGGCGCGGAGCCGTGCCAGGCCAGCCTCCGGCCGGGGGTGGTGCCCCCAGCACCCCTATAAAGGACAGAGGACAGTTGAGCGGGGCTCGCTGCAGCGTCTGCTGGCACCAGCACTGCCGCCATGCCAGGGGTCGGCCTGGAGGGGCTGGTGCAGGCCAGGGCGGCTGAGCTGGTGGAGCTGCGGCGAGAGCTGGGGGCTTTCTGGGGGGTGGTGGAGGAGCAACTGGAGCAGGCACTGCAGCAGGTGCAGCCCCTGGTGCGGGCGCTGCAGGCGCTGGAGGAGGAGCACCTGGAGCTGCGGGCAGAGCTGGTGCGCCTGGGCTGCCACCTCGACCTGCTGACACTGCGGCTTGGGCCCCAGGAGCCCCCCAGGAAGGACCTCAGCACCCTATTTCTGGAAGCACAGGACCCTTGCGCCCACTTTGAGGGCATTGAGGAACCCAGTGGCCCCGTGGCCCATCCACCCACTTTCTCCAGCACGCGTCAGCAATCGACCCTGCATCTCTCCCGGAGCAACAGTGGCGTGAGTGTGGGCAGCCCTGCCCCACGGCAGCGCCCGGCGGGGGGGGAAGGGTGGGTGGCACTGGCCCATGGGGCTCCTGGCAGCCCTGAGGGTCTCTGGAGCCACAGTGAAGCCCCTGGCATGAGGTGGGACCATGGCTGCCATGCACAGGCAATGCAGTGTCACTGGGATCTGCCACCATTTGGGCTCACTGCTGTGGTGGACAAACGGTGTCTGCCTGCTCTGCATTGCTGGAGGGCAGGCGGCCTGCAGGCAGTTGTCCTGCACCCTGTGTCTGACACAGCAGTGGTGAGGTGCAGGTGGTGGCACGGCTGCACATGGCTGGAGTCACCTCCTGCCAGTGGCTTTGCCATTGGCCAGGTGCTGGTTCAGGGCAGGAGGACGCGGGACAGGGCCAGGTGTGTGGCAGAGCTGCTTCAGCCCAATGCCAGCACCTCCTGCCTGCTGCTCCCTGCCCTATTCCGGGCCTGGCCCGCTGCCTGCCACACATTGCTGGGGGATCGTGCTGAAAGGGACTTGGCTTTGCTCTGGTGGGGGCCGAGCTGGCCCAGATCCTGAATAGGGATGCGGGGGAGGCTCTTGATCTCCTGCACAAGCTCTTCTCTCTGTTAAGTCCCTTAATTCCCTGGAAATCCCTTGTGCTGCTAAGGGCACGCACTGGCCTTGCCAGCACCTTGCCCACTGCTGGGCAGCAGGCACTACCCAGCCTAGAACATCCAGGCAGCCCCTGCCTGCTGGAGGGCCCCATCAGCCTGCCGTGATGGGGGCTGGGGAGTGTTTGGGGTCATTTTGGCAGCGAGACTGGGAGCAGGTCAGCAACTGCCAGGCCCTCCCAGGGCAGGGGGTGCTGCAAGGGGGGTGTCACACTCCCCTGCCTGACTTGGTCGCCGTGGATGCCTGCACCGTCCCACCATCTGTGAGCTCTTGCGTCGCATGTGGCACGTTTTCTTCAGGGTCCCCACTGCCTGTGGCACTGGGCAAGTGTCAGGGCACTGGGGAACTTGGACCCTGAGCAGCATAGGGAGGAGTTGGGGGGTAGCCAAGCTGGTGGGGGCTTAGTCACACTGTGCTGTCCTTGTAGATGGAGCCCAAGGGGGTGGAGCAGTCCCAGGTGCCGAGGCTGGAGCCAGAGCTGCCCAATGGCATGGAGAAAGTCCAAGTGAGGGAGCTGGAGAGAAGGAGCAAGCTGAACATTGAGGAACTGAGCAGAATCGAGGATGAAGATGTTCTGGATAAGATGGTACCTCCTCTGCAGCTAGGGCTCCTGGGGAAAGGCAAGGGGGAGCCTGAGCTGGTGGCAGAAGGGTGGTGCTGACCTCCGCCTCCTCCTGCAGCTGGATCAGACAACAGACTTTGAGGAGCGGCGACTGATTCGAAATGCCATGCGGGAGCTGCGCCAGCGCAAGCGAGGTACTTGGGGATGGTGACCCCCACCCCAGGTAGGGGCTCTGGCGGAGGCGTTGCAGGTGGAGCTGGCAGGGTGCTGGAGTGGGGCCATCTGGCTGTGGTGAAGCAGGAGGGTGCATTGGGTTTTCTGCTCCCCTGGCTGTGCTAAGCTGAGGACATCATCCTTCCCACGAGCCAGTTCTGGACTGGCAGCAGCCCGCAGGGCCCCTGTCGTAGTAGGGACTGTGTCCACTGCCCCTGCCTCTTGCTGATGCTGTCTCCCACCCGTGTTTGCAGACCAGCGGGAGAAGGAGCGGGACCAGCGGCTGCAGGAGACAAGGAGCCAGGCTACAGCAGGGAGACCTGGCCACACCACGGAGACCACCACCACCCAGAGCACCCAGTCAGCTGATGGCTCGGCACGCAGCACCGTCACCAAGACTGAGCGCCTCATCCAGTCTAGTATGGGCTGTGCTGGGGGGATGCAGTGCTTGCTTGCCCTTTTTGGGGCTGTGCAGCGTCTTTCCCAGTACTCTGCCACTGCAGCTTCTCTCTGCTGCTCTCAATGCTTGTCCTGGGTCTGGCTTGACAATGCTGGGAGCAGGACTGTGGTCCAGGGCTTGGTTTTACTGCATCTCCTCTGGCTTGCCGAGAGCCTGCCTGGGGATCTTTAAGGGATCTGCTCTGGCAACTTCCCACCTGATCCTCTGCCACATCAGAGTGGCAGGGGCCTTGTCTGCACCTTGGGCCTGTCTCCTGTCCCCCATACCTCTGCTCTCCCAGTCTTTGGGTGGCTCAAGCCAAGAGTCACTGCAGGGGGCTGAGGGATGCTCCTTGCTCCTTTGCACTGGCCTCTTTGCTTTGCATCAGGGGCATGTGCCATCTGTCGCCCCTCTGCCCATACTCCGGCTATGGCTCTGCCACCTGGGACTTCTCCCTGTTGCGCTATATGGATTCAAGGGTGCTTGGCAGCAGTGAGTGCTGCTGCCCTCAGCCGCAGCTTATCCCCCGTTGCCTTGCTCCCTGCAGGTGATGGCAGCAAGACCTCCCGTACCACAACCATGGAGTCAAGTTACGTGAGGAGATCAGACAGTAAGAGCTTTTATTGCCCTTTCCCCGCAGCATCCTCTGGGCATAACACCAGGGTTACTGCTGCTCTCAAGCCGGCCCTGCCTCTGGTGTGGGCAGAGCCTCCCACCAGCCAGGCACTGCTTCCCTCAGCTCCTGCCCAAGGCCTCTCTCTTTCTCTCCCTGTGCAGATGGCAACAGCACATTCGTTCAAACTAAATCATCCTACAGCTCCTCTTCCAAGAAGACAGGCAGGTGAGCAGTGGTGCCTCCCTGGGGCCAGCCCCAAGCAGTCCCTGTCACGCATCTGCCCAGCTTGCAGTGTGCTCATTGCAGAGATGTCCCCAAAGTCTCCTGGTCATTGGGGCACACTTGCTGTCTCCAGCTGTCCCCTTGGGTCCCTCCATGGGCATGGAGATGTGTCTGGTAGCTGGGACCCTTAAGCCACCCTGCTTCTGTCTCAGGGACATGGAGGTCTCTGAAGCACCAGGACTGCCAATGGGCTGAGGCCACTATGTGCCTTTCCCCAGACTGCATGCGGTCCCCTTAGTTTCATCTGTCTCTCTCCCAGCATCTTCGACCGTGAAGATGAGAGCGCCTCCAGGCAGAGCAGCCTGGCCGCGCTGGAGCGGCGCCAGGCTGAGAAGAAGAAGGAGCTGATGAAAGCTCAGAGCCTGCCCAAGACATCGACCTCACAGGCTCGCAAGGCCATGATGGAGAAGCTGCAGAAGGAGGGTGGGAGGTGAGGCTGGGCCAGGGACAGGCTGGCTGGGGTGGTGAGTGCCACATGGATAATGCCCTGTGTCTTCTGCTGCAGCTCGCCCAACTCTGCAGCAGCACGCACTGCTGTGCAGCGCTCCTCCAGCTTTGGTGTGCCCAACGCCAACAGCATCAAGCAGATGTTGCTGGACTGGTGCAGAGCCAAGACCCGAGGCTATGAGGTGAGTGCCACCTCCTCTTCCCCTCCCTAGGACCAGTCACTCTGCCCCTCGGTAACTATCCTGCCCTTGCAGCATGTGGACATCCAGAACTTCTCATCCAGCTGGAGTGACGGCATGGCCTTCTGCGCCTTAGTCCACAATTTCTTCCCCGAGGCATTTGATTACAGCCAGCTGACGCCCCAGAACACAGCTTATCCCCCGTTGCCTTGCTCCCTGCAGGTGATGGCAGCAAGACCTCCCGTACCACAACCATGGAGTCAAGTTACGTGAGGAGATCAGACAGTAAGAGCTTTTATTGCCCTTTCCCCGCAGCATCCTCTGGGCATAACACCAGGGTTACTGCTGCTCTCAAGCCGGCCCTGCCTCTGGTGTGGGCAGAGCCTCCCACCAGCCAGGCACTGCTTCCCTCAGCTCCTGCCCAAGGCCGCTCTCTTTCTCTCCCTGTGCAGATGGCAACAGCACATTCGTTCAAACTAAATCATCCTACAGCTCCTCTTCCAAGAAGACAGGCAGGTGAGCAGTGGTGCCTCCCTGGGGCCAGCCCCAAGCAGTCCCTGTCACGCATCTGCCCAGCTTGCAGTGTGCTCATTGCAGAGATGTCCCCAAAGTCTCCTGGTCATTGGGGCACACTTGCTGTCTCCAGCTGTCCCCTTGGGTCCCTCCATGGGCATGGAGATGTGTCTGGTAGCTGGGACCCTTAAGCCACCCTGCTTCTGTCTCAGGGACATGGAGGTCTCTGAAGCACCAGGACTGCCAATGGGCTGAGGCCACTATGTGCCTTTCCCCAGACTGCATGCGGTCCCCTTAGTTTCATCTGTCTCTCTCCCAGCATCTTCGACCGTGAAGATGAGAGCGCCTCCAGGCAGAGCAGCCTGGCCGCGCTGGAGCGGCGCCAGGCTGAGAAGAAGAAGGAGCTGATGAAAGCTCAGAGCCTGCCCAAGACATCGACCTCACAGGCTCGCAAGGCCATGATGGAGAAGCTGCAGAAGGAGGGTGGGAGGTGAGGCTGGGCCAGGGACAGGCTGGCTGGGGTGGTGAGTGCCACATGGATAATGCCCTGTGTCTTCTGCTGCAGCTCGCCCAACTCTGCAGCAGCACGCACTGCTGTGCAGCGCTCCTCCAGCTTTGGTGTGCCCAACGCCAACAGCATCAAGCAGATGTTGCTGGACTGGTGCAGAGCCAAGACCCGAGGCTATGAGGTGAGTGCCACCTCCTCTTCCCCTCCCTAGGACCAGTCACTCTGCCCCTCGGTAACTATCCTGCCCTTGCAGCATGTGGACATCCAGAACTTCTCATCCAGCTGGAGTGACGGCATGGCCTTCTGCGCCTTAGTCCACAATTTCTTCCCCGAGGCATTTGATTACAGCCAGCTGACGCCCCAGAACCGCCGCCACAACTTTGAGGTGGCCTTCTCCTCCGCAGAGTACGTAGCTCCTATGCCATCATAAGGGCGTAGGGTGGCATGTGGGGTGGTTCTCCCGCTCGCTGCCCAGCGTGAGGGACGCAATGGCACTGGAGGCAGGTCCCCATCAGCATCATTTCCTCCATGTCATGCAACAAGGTTTGGACACCAGGGGGAAAGCAGTGGCTGTGTGGACAGAGCCATGAGAGGCCAGCGCAGCCCAGTCTGGTGTGGCAAGGGTGGGCATGGGGGTCAGTGCTTTCCGGGGGGGAGGCAGAGCACCCAAAGGCAGGGCAGCAGCTCTCCAGGCCTCCCTGGCCACAGGCAGTACATTCCATCCTGGTGTGCTGGATGCAGGACTGCAGCCCCTGGAGAGTAGGGAACAGGGTTTGTCTGTGCCAGGTGCCTCCTGTCACAGTCATAGGAGCTCAAACACCGTTGCAGCTTCTCCAGTCTCTTCCCTTCCCCTTTTGCTTCTGGTTTTCTTGGGTGCTGAGAGACGGGAGTGCATCCAGCTGGAGGGCTGGCAGCCAGCCCCTCTCTCCTTCCTTCTGTCTCTCTCCCACCCACTCCTCCTCCCCTTCAGCACCCTGCCCAGGGGCAGGGCCGGGCAGGTGGGGGTTCCATCCCAGCCAGTGCCCGGGGCGGTGGTGTGAGCTGGGAGCTCCCATGAGCTCCCTCAGTGCTGTGGTGCTGTTTGGTGGAGCGAGAAGGGGGCCATGTGCCTGGCTCTTGGTGCTCCTGATAATGAACTTTTTGCCTTAATTGGGGAACCGGTGCGTGGACTTGAGAGAGCCATCGATCTCTCCAGCCTGGAATCCAGGTGGCCTCTCGTCCTTCCTCCTCCTCCTCCAGCTCTTGTGAGCATCTTCTCCCGAGCTTCCTACACCAGGACTGTGCCATGCGGTTCCAAGTGGAGCTGGGCAGGAGGGCTGGGCTCACCGACCCCATCCTCCCGGCGGGTCTATATATGGGCTATATAGAGCGCCGCTCCACTCTGGAACCCGCTCCCCCAGCACCTGGCGTGCCAGAACACCTCACTCCTCCTCTTCTGTCTGTCCTTCCCTCTAGACCTCACGCCTCTCCACGCTGCTCACCTACCCTTCCCTTCCCTTGCTTATGCCCCCCCCCAGATCTCACTGAATGGCCTTGGCGCGGCGGTGCCTGGAGCCCTCCTGCCCCTGCATCGTGCATCTTCAAGAGCATGCGAGAGCAGAGCAGCATCTGCCCGGGGTGGGGGACGGGAACTGCATTGATCCATGTCTCTTGTTTTCTCTCTTCCTCCCCTCCCCGACTGGGCTGCGGTCACTGGCTTGCCCCTCTCTCTCCCTGCCCCCAGGAAGCACGCGGACTGTCCGCAGTTGCTGGACGTGGAGGACATGGTCCGGATGCGCGAGCCGGATTGGAAGTGTGTGTACACATACATTCAGGAATTCTATCGGTGCCTGGTCCAGAAGGGGCTGGTAAAAACCAAAAAGTCGTAGCCCATTTTCACCCCCCCGGGAGCGATGGTGAGAACCTTCCCCTCCAAATACCTGCCGGTGCCCCACCACCCCCCCTTGGCCAAGGGGCCGGGGAGTGGCCACCACAGCTCGGGGAGAGGCTGGGGGATGCCGGTGGGTGAGGGACGAGTCCTGGTAGTGTTGGCTGGTGGGGCCAGGAAAGGGGTGGAGGTGGCTACCTGGCCTCTGGCCTTCTAGAATAGCACCCATGGGGCTTGGGGAGGAGGGGACTGTCACCCTGGGGGGCTGTTTGCTTTCCAGCCACAGGGATGGCACTAGCTGTCATAGCTCTTCCCTCCCCACGGGCAGGGCCTGAGCCAGGTAATTAGCTGCTGGGGACGCCACTCTGGGTGCTCTGCAGCAGCATGAGCCTCAGCGGTGCTGCCTGGGTGGGGTGAGTCCCCCCAGGATGCCCCAGCATCACTGCTTACACTTGCCCCCTCTCAGTCCTTCCCCCTGTCCTGAGGTGTGCGGGGACTGCCGGCTGCAGCTGGAGGGGAGCTGCAGCCCCTGCTGCGGGGCCAGGCGTGGGCGATGGTGCCCTGCCTGCAAGGCGCTGCCTGCTCATATATGGGCAAGAGCAGGGAGCCTGGAAAGTGTGAGTCAAGGCTTGGGTCCTGTCTCGTCTTGCAGTATTTGTGTCTGTCTTCAGGGGCATCCCAGCTGGCTCTGGAGCCCTTGGTCCCCCAGGCTCCACCCAGCACCAGCACACCGGGACCCAAACAATGGCTTTATAAGGGCAGAGCTGCTTTCCTTGTGCTGCTGCTGCTTTGCCATCACCCCCTGAGCTGGGGCTGGTGGTGGTGGTGGGCCTCTGGAGCTCAGGTAGGGGCTTTCCCAAGGGCTCCCTCTCCCGAGGGTGGCCAAATCATGAGGTGGGGGCCGGTGCCATGGGCTCAGAGAAGACCCATTGCCTCCCTTGACTCCAGTGCAGCAGAGGCCCTGTGGGGAGAGCTGGTGGGGCAGGGTGCAGGAGCAAGGTCCTGGCAGAGCCCTGGGCCGGGTGGCTTTCCTTGGCCTTGCTGCTCCCCAGGGGGCTGGGGTGGGCTGTGCTGCGGGTCTGGGGTGTGCAGTAGGGTTACTGCAGCCTGGGGAGATGGGAAGAGGGCCTGGGGCAGGGTGGGTGGTGGTGTGATGGTGGTGGGCAAACCCTCCTTCTACTCTGAGCTGCTCAGTGCACCCTGTCATTGGGGCAGAGACCCTGCCAGAGGGTGGCCCAGAGGCCAGAGCAGCCGGGCTAGCCATGGCGTCAGCAGAGGGTGTGCTGTGTGCCAAGCAGCCCCTCGGTTCTGGCACAGCCCTTGCCTTGGGCACTTACGGCTACATCAGCCACTATTGGCAGCAGCAGCCTGGGGTGCTCTGGCACCACCTGTCCCCTGCCCAAGGGGGTGCAGGGACCCGACCAGGGCCAAGGAGTGGCAGCAGCGGTAGAGTTGTTTCTGTATCTCATCCACCACCCCCCAGCAGAAAGGCAAGAGGATGCAGGTGGTCAAGTCTCCTCTGTGCCCTGTCTGGCTGTTGCAGTGACTACCCAAACGGTGCTGGCAGCCCCCTCAAGTTGGAGTACCCACGGCTGCCCAGGGAGTCTCAGCTTAGGGGGAGAGAGAGAGCACCTGCAGCCCAGGGAGCTGGATGATGAGAGCAGGGCTGCCTCCCCATAGAAGGGGCAGCAGCAGAAACCAGAGGCTGCAGGGATCAGGGGGACAGCTGTGGCTGCTCTGCCAGGGCCCCCCAAGATTGGCAGCTACACAGACCCCAACACGGCACTGGTGCCCAGCCTGGGAGGTGGTAGGCATAGGCCAGTGCTGAGCAGGTTGAAGCTGGATGGTACCCTCCCTCTCTCCAGTCTGAGACAAGGGTGGGAACTGGGCTGGCACAGCTGATGGGCAGTGGAGCAGGGTCAGGGCTTGTGGCAGGAGCAATGGGCAGCATGTGACCAGGACTGCCCTGTCTGGCCCTGGACCTGCTGGGGGGAGCAGGGGAGGGCACGAGCATGGCACAGACTCGTATGGGCAGGCAGGTCTCTCCCTACAATCTACCAGCATCAGCTGGAGGAGAAGGAGGGTAGGACAGCCTGAGCAGGGGATGACTGCCAACACCAAGAGCTGCAGTAGAGAGCACCAGGATGGCGAGGGGTGCAGGTGGGCAGCCCCCATTGCAGGCAGCATGTGCTCTTCCCAGTGCCAGGAGGGGCAAGACTGGGTGCTGAGGGGTGGGCCCAAGCTGAGCAAGGCTGAGGGCAGCAGTGCCTAGTGGGACCCTGTCCCAGCCCCCATGGTGGGGCAGCCCAACTATGGTTGTGCTGAGGGCTGTGTCTCTGCAGGATGTTGGCGGACTGCGTGCCTCTGGTGGAGGTGGAAGACATGATGATTATGGGGAAGAAGCCAGATGCCAAGTGTGTCTTCACCTACGTGCAGTCCCTCTACAACCACCTGCGTCGCCACGAGTTGCGCATGCGGCAGAAAGAGTGCTAGAGCCTGCCCTGCCTGCCAGCCTGCTGCCCCCTGCCCTCAGGGCTGCTGGCGCACAGGGGAGCTGCCTGCCCCAGGAGGGTCTCGGGGGACCACTGGACCAGCACTGGGGACAGGGGCCTCCGCCACTGGGGCAACCCCATGGCTCTGCCTCACTGGAGGCTGCCTCTAGCTGGCTGTGGGCTGACCCTGTGGGCAGGGCCAGGCAGGTGCTGGCAGGGATGCTCCCCAGCTTGGCTCGCCTCCCGCGCTCCAGCGTGTTAAGTTATTTGTTCTTCAGGAGTTGTTTGTCTTATGGGAAGCACTTGTGTGTCCCTGGGGAGGCCTGGGCATGGCTGCGCCCTTGGGCCCAGGGCTGGCAGGGGTCAGCAGCTGAGCAGGGTCATGCAGCCCAGCCGGGTCATGGTACATCCGGCAGGCATTGCACCCGTAAGTGGTTCTCCTTGCCCCCCTGCAAGGAAGCCCCTCTGCCTACCACAGGCCCTGCTTGGTGCCACCTCCCTTGTGACAGCTCCATGGCCCCGTGATAACACCCTGCTTCCCACTGCACACATGCATCCTGGGGCAATTCCACACCGTGGGGGCTGCAGCACCCATGTGCTGAGGAGTGGGGGGGGGGGGGGGGG
>NW_015091053.1:220161-230534 GCF_001431845.1 Calidris pugnax
GGGGTAAGAGGTCCCAGGGGAGTGAGGGGCCCAAGGAGAGAGCCAGGATAGCAGACCCCACTCTCTTCCCCAGCTTGGGGCACCACGTGCTCAGCGCTGCTTGCCCCTCCATCACTGCCTCTACACCTGCGTTGACACGTGTACCAACACCAGCCAGACAATAAAGGTTTATTCTATAGGGTGATGCCTCTGCCTTGGGTCCTCCTCCTCCGCTGTGCCACTGCTTTGTGCCACCAGTGCAGGGCACAACATAGCGCCTGGGGAAGGGCTGGCAGCCGGCCCCTCTGCAGGCCCGCTGCTCACCCAGCCCAGGGAGGGAACAACACAGGGAATATGCTGCTCCTCCTGCTCAGGGACAATGCCCAGAGCTGAGGGGCACCATCCACATCCCATCCTGGCAAAGGGCTCTTGGTTCACTGCCTCCCACTGCCCCCCACCCTGGCATGGGGAGAAGATCCTACGTTGCCACCAAAGCTGTGCAGAGCCAGGTCTGCAGATGGTGCAGCCATGTCCTGCTCCCTTCCCCAGCTGAGGGCCACGTGTCCCCACCAGGCCAGCACAGCCACTGGGCTGTGGCTCACCACTGCAGGACCTATTTGTGGGGTTACACCTATGTCCCTGCACTCCAGTAAGGACAGCTCATCCCAAGCTATGGTGCCCCATCTATCTATCCATCCATCAGGAAAGGGGTGGCACAGAACAGCAAGCCTAGGCCATGGGAGTTTGTCAGCTCGCCAGTGGTGGTTGTGTACACAGGGTGACCCTGCCATCCCCTCCCACCACTGCAAGGGGCTCTGGGGAACCCAGCTCCTTCTGACACCCAGTACAGAGCACTGCAGGATGTGCCCCACCAAGCCCCCCCAGAAAGACAACACAGTGCAGCCCATTGTATGCAAGGGCTTTACTGGGAGCTTGATAAAAGACAATCCTGCTGGGGTGTAAAGCCATACTCCCGGGAGGCAGCTCTCTCACCTCTAGGACTCAGCACATCTACCCTCAGCACCTGGGGCTTTCTGCTGAAGGTTTCATCCTGTCCCATGCAGGTAAGATACCACTGCCCAGCACCAGGAATCAGCTAAGCCTCAGGGCATGGCAAGGGAGCATGAAGAACGCTGCCCCTCCAGACCGACCAGGCTACAGGGCAGGGAGGACAGCAACAGGCACACAGGATCCCTGGGATGTCCTCAATGCCCAGGGAGTCCCTGCTCAAGGCTAGAGCCACCCAGGACAACCTCAGGGCAGAGGCTACACAGCACCAAGAAACAGCAGGGGCAACTTTGCCACCCCAGGGCACTGTCCCCAGCTGCTGTAAAGCCCTTGTCCCTGCGCAGTGAGGACTGGCTGCAGGATCCTCTCTCGAGTGTGGCACTCCCTGCTAGAGGTCTGGGTGTTCTCGCTCATCACGTTCAGGTGGGATCTTGCTGTCAGCTTGAGGGGGCAGCAGGATGGAGGGATGCTTGGCAGGGGCAAATTGGAACTCCTCAGGCACCAGGGCATCAGGTGTCTCCTTGCGGTAGAAGCCCAGCTCCTGTACCAGCTGGTTGATCTCCTCACGGGTCATGTCACTCAGGGGGATTCTCTGCATGCAGACAGGGACTGCAGCCTGGTGCCTGTGGGACACCAACAACCCCAGACCCTGCAGTGGCAGTGGGTGACATGCTGCACACTCACCTCCAGCTCCTCATATCGGTGGCTGAGGAGCACGAGCTCAGGGTCAGCGCCGGGCAAGTGCTTCATCTCCAGGTTATGGCTGGGTGGTGTGTTAAGGAGCAGACAGTGCTGGACAGGCCCATGTGGTCCCCCCATTGCATCCTCTGTCACATCCTATTCCCTCCCATCCCATCCCTTCCCAGCCCTCATCCAGTCTCACCCTGTCCTCCACTGCATCCTGTCCCGTCCCCCATCCCATCCCTTCCCAGCCCTTATCCAGTCTCACCCTGTCCTCCACTGCATCCTGTCCCGTCCTCCATTCCATTCCATCGCATCCCATCCCCACCGCCCATCCCGGCAGCGCCCCCAACCCGAACGCTGCTGGCGGCTCAGGGTTGTCGTGGCCACCGGCGGGTACTAGAGGGGAATGTCCTGGGTGACGAAGGCCTTCACCTGCGGGTAGAGTGGGCGGCCGGGCCCGGCTCAGCGCCGGGGCGACCTCCCCACCACGGCCTGCCCTCCCCCACCCCGGTTCCGCAGCACCTACCTCCCTCAGCCGGTTCAGCCGTCACCCGCCGCAGCTCTGCGGGAGGAGAGACCCCCGTTACCCACGGCGGCGCCCGCGCCGACCCCCCCATCCCCTCCCCGTCGTGCTCACCTCCACCTTGCCCCGCTGAAGGCAGTGTGGGCTGGATGAGGGGGCAGTGAGGTGGACTGAGTCCTGGCTGTGCGACAGAACTCAGAGGGTTGTCCTTAATGGAGCAGGGTCAAGTTGGAGGCCTGTAACCAGCGGTGTCCCCCAGGGGTCCATACTCGGCCCAGTCCTGTTCAACTTATTCATCAACGACCCAGATGAGGGGACAGAGCGTATCCTCATCAAGTTCGCTGATGATACCAAACTGGGAGGGCTGGCCGACACTCCAGAGGGCTGTGCCGCCATCCAGCGTGACCTGGACAGGCTGGGGAGCTGGGCAGAGAAGAACCTGATGAGGTTCAGCAAGGGCAAATGTAGGGTCCTGCACCTGGGGAGGAAGAACCCCAGGCACCAGTATAGGTTAGGGGTGGACCTGCTGGGAAGCAGTTCTGAGAAGAAGGATCTAGGGGTCCTGGTGGATGGCAAACTCTCCAGGAGCCAGCAATGTGTCCTTGTGGGCAAGAGGCCAATGGCATCCTGGGCTGTGTAGGGAAGAGTGTGGCCAGGAGGTGGAGGGAGGTCATTCTGCCCCTCTGCTCTGCACTGGGGAGGCCACAACTGGAATCCTGCCTCCAGTTCTGGGCTCCCCAGTTCAAGAGAGACAGGGAACTGCTGGAGAGAGTCCAGCGTAGGGAAACTAAGATGATTAAGGGATTGGAGCACCTCCCTTATGAGGAAAGCTCAAAGAGCTGGGGCTCTTGAGCCTGGAGAAGAGAAGGCTGAGGGGAGACCTTATCTACATTTACAAGTATCTAAAGAGTGGGTTGAAGGACGATGGAACCGGGCTCTTTTCAGTGGTTTCCAGTGATAGGATGAGGGGAAATGGGCACAAGCTGGAACATGGGAAGTTCCATTCAAATATGAGGAAAAACTTCTTTCCGGTGAGGGTGCCAGAGCCCTGGAACAGGCTGCCCAGAGAGCTCAAGGCATCCCCTTCTCTGGAGATTTTTCAAGACCCACCTTGATTCAGTCCTGAGTGATGTGCTCTGAGCAATCCTGCTTTAGCAGGGGAGTTGGACTAGATGATCTCTAGAGGTCCCTTCCAACTCTGACAATTCCGTGATTCCCTTAACAAACAAAATGCCCCAAGTCCTGTCCCACCACTATTCCCATGACTTTGAGTGCCAGACATCAAGAAATTGGCAACAGAGACTTAGCCACCACAGCACCCAGTATCCCAGATAGTGTAATCCACTCAGGCATAGTCCTGCACCCCCACTGAATCAGGAAATATGAACTGGAAGGTTCGGGGAGAAAAATAAGGAATCTTCCAATGATATAGGAGATTCATCCAGGACGCTGTACATGGTAACTTCCCAGGGATTGAGCGACCTTACCCAATAGAGAGGGTAAGGGATTAAGAAACATATGTATGGCATATGGCATGCTATTAAGATTGTGATTGGTGCACTCTTTTAAAATATTAATATCTAGCGCGCTTGTGGTTTGTGGTGTTACTTTTCGGGATCACTTGTAGGTTGCAAAAGTGTCTTCCACGAATTGCTTTTAAATTGCAATAGTATAATCGCCATCGTACACATAGAACCTGCAATAGTGGTGTATTGAACCTGTGAGTGAAGTCCAAATAAATTGTTAATTTGAACGTCTCAGTCCTTTTCCCCATTTTGTCGCACAATTGCACTGGGATAATCCTAAACTGGATCTGCTGACAACACTCCTGATGCAGCCCAGGACACCATTCATCTGCTCTGCCCCCAGGACACACTGAACCAATTGGCCAATTTGGTGTCCACCAGGAAACCCAGGGCCTTTTCTGCAGAGCTCCTTTCCAGCCAGGTGGCCCCCAGCATGTCCCAGTGCCTGCAGTTGTTTGTTCCTATGGGCAGGACTTTGCACTTTCCCTGGCTGAGCTTCATAAGGTTCCTGCCAGCCCGTTTCTCCAGCTCGTCCACTGGATGGATGCACGACCCCCTCCTTTATCAGCACCCCCTCTCAGTGTGGTGGCATCTGCAAACTTGCTGAGGGTGCACTCTGCGCTACCATCCAGGTCAGTAATGAAGATGTTAAACAGGATGTGACCCAGTATTGGCCTCTGGGACATACCATCAGTTGCTGGCCTCCAACTAGACCTTGTGTCACTGACAACTGCCCCCTGAATCCAGCCATTCAGTCAGTTTTCAATCTACCTCATCATCTGCCCGTCCAGCCCATACATCAACAGCTTCTCTAGCAGAATCTGATGGAAGACCGTGTGAAAGGCCTTTCTGAAGCCCAGGTAGACAGTGTCCACTGCTCTACTGCTTCTGCCAGGCCAGTCACTTCCTCACAGAAGGTGGTTGGTTTGGCTAAGCAGAACTTCCCCTTGGTGAAGCTGTGCTGACTTCTCCCAATGACTTCCTTGTTGTTGGAAGCTTGACACTGAAAGAGGGGAGATGGAGCTGAGATGTGGGGAAGAACTTCTTTGCTGTGAGGGTGCTGGGAGCCTGGCCCAGGTCGCCCAGAGAAGCTGTGGCTGCCCCATCCCTGGAGAGGTTCAAGGCCAGGTTGGAGGGGGCTTGGAGCAACCTGGTGTGGTGGGAGGTGTCCCTGCCCAGGGCAGGGGGTGGCACTGGTTGGGCTTTAAGGTCCCTTCCAGCCAAACCGTTCTATGATTTTAGTCCAGCTCACATCCTGCTGTGGGACTGCAGCACCAAGGCAGTGAGCTCTGCCCTGCCACATCCTTGGCTAGCAGGAGTTAAACCCTGCTGAGTGAATCCATTGCCTGTATTTTTTCCTCTGCTCACCTTTGGCCCTTGTTCTGTGCAGAGTCCTCAAGGGATCCTGTGAAGCAAGCACAGCCTGTCCCGCTCCCTGCCCTGCCAAAGGAGCCAGCAAAGGCTCAGGAAGATCACGGACACCCCTGCCAGGGTCTGTCCTGCGGCACCACACTTACCAAGGGAGCCTGGATCAGCTCCTGCTGCAGTGCCTCTGGCACTGCCTGCTCCTCCCTGGGGACCTCTTGGCCACAAATCCACCTTGCCCATGCCCCCAGGAAGGAGAGGAGAAGGAAACATGGTCAGCTTCCAGCAATGCAGGAGCCCAGTAGCCCAGGGGTGGACCACGGCATTGCAAAGCACCCTGCAGTGCAGGACACAGCCACAGGCAGGACACCACATCTGCTGGAAGGGGAGGGAGCTCAGAGGCAAAGACTGGAGCAGGGCTGCCATCTGCTCAGGACATGGCCCCAAGGCTGCAGCCTACTCCCTGGCAGTAGCCCCGAGAAATTGGCAACAGAGACTTAGCCACCACAGCACCCAGTATCCCAGATAGTGTAATCCACTCAGGCATAGTCCTGCACCCCCACTGAATCAGGAAATATGAACTGGAAGGTTCGGGGAGAAAAATAAGGAATCTTCCAATGATATAGGAGATTCATCCAGGACGCTGTACATGGTAACTTCCCAGGGATTGAGCGACCTTACCCAATAGAGAGGGTAAGGGATTAAGAAACATATGTATGGCATATGGCATGCTATTAAGATTGTGATTGGTGCACTCTTTTAAAATATTAATATCTAGCGCGCTTGTGGTTTGTGGTGTTACTTTTCGGGATCACTTGTAGGTTGCAAAAGTGTCTTCCACGAATTGCTTTTAAATTGCAATAGTATAATCGCCATCGTACACATAGAACCTGCAATAGTGGTGTATTGAACCTGTGAGTGAAGTCCAAATAAATTGTTAATTTGAACGTCTCAGTCCTTTTCCCCATTTTGTCGCACAATTGCACTGGGATAATCCTAAACTGGATCTGCTGACAACACTCCTGATGCAGCCCAGGACACCATTCATCTGCTCTGCCCCCAGGACACACTGAACCAATTGGCCAATTTGGTGTCCACCAGGAAACCCAGGGCCTTTTCTGCAGAGCTCCTTTCCAGCCAGGTGGCCCCCAGCATGTCCCAGTGCCTGCAGTTGTTTGTTCCTATGGGCAGGACTTTGCACTTTCCCTGGCTGAGCTTCATAAGGTTCCTGCCAGCCCGTTTCTCCAGCTCGTCCACTGGATGGATGCACGACCCCCTCCTTTATCAGCACCCCCTCTCAGTGTGGTGGCATCTGCAAACTTGCTGAGGGTGCACTCTGCGCTACCATCCAGGTCAGTAATGAAGATGTTAAACAGGATGTGACCCAGTATTGGCCTCTGGGACATACCATCAGTTGCTGGCCTCCAACTAGACCTTGTGTCACTGACAACTGCCCCCTGAATCCAGCCATTCAGTCAGTTTTCAATCTACCTCATCATCTGCCCGTCCAGCCCATACATCAACAGCTTCTCTAGCAGAATCTGATGGAAGACCGTGTGAAAGGCCTTTCTGAAGCCCAGGTAGACAGTGTCCACTGCTCTACTGCTTCTGCCAGGCCAGTCACTTCCTCACAGAAGGTGGTTGGTTTGGCTAAGCAGAACTTCCCCTTGGTGAAGCTGTGCTGACTTCTCCCAATGACTTCCTTGTTGTTGGAAGCTTGACACTGAAAGAGGGGAGATGGAGCTGAGATGTGGGGAAGAACTTCTTTGCTGTGAGGGTGCTGGGAGCCTGGCCCAGGTCGCCCAGAGAAGCTGTGGCTGCCCCATCCCTGGAGAGGTTCAAGGCCAGGTTGGAGGGGGCTTGGAGCAACCTGGTGTGGTGGGAGGTGTCCCTGCCCAGGGCAGGGGGTGGCACTGGTTGGGCTTTAAGGTCCCTTCCAGCCAAACCGTTCTATGATTTTAGTCCAGCTCACATCCTGCTGTGGGACTGCAGCACCAAGGCAGTGAGCTCTGCCCTGCCACATCCTTGGCTAGCAGGAGTTAAACCCTGCTGAGTGAATCCATTGCCTGTATTTTTTCCTCTGCTCACCTTTGGCCCTTGTTCTGTGCAGAGTCCTCAAGGGATCCTGTGAAGCAAGCACAGCCTGTCCCGCTCCCTGCCCTGCCAAAGGAGCCAGCAAAGGCTCAGGAAGATCACGGACACCCCTGCCAGGGTCTGTCCTGCGGCACCACACTTACCAAGGGAGCCTGGATCAGCTCCTGCTGCAGTGCCTCTGGCACTGCCTGCTCCTCCCTGGGGACCTCTTGGCCACAAATCCACCTTGCCCATGCCCCCAGGAAGGAGAGGAGAAGGAAACATGGTCAGCTTCCAGCAATGCAGGAGCCCAGTAGCCCAGGGGTGGACCACGGCATTGCAAAGCACCCTGCAGTGCAGGACACAGCCACAGGCAGGACACCACATCTGCTGGAAGGGGAGGGAGCTCAGAGGCAAAGACTGGAGCAGGGCTGCCATCTGCTCAGGACATGGCCCCAAGGCTGCAGCCTACTCCCTGGCAGTAGCCCCGGGGGGCTGGAGTGCTTGAGAAGTGTCAGGGCTTTGGTCAGCATCTCTGGTGCTGCCAGCCTGTGAGGAAGACTGCACACCTCCTTTGCCTGCTGTGCATTGGCATTTCCAGAGATGCCTGCCCACGGCAGCATGTGTGTCCTGGCTGCACAGCTGCCACTGCTGGGTGCCCGCAGGGGCACTCTGTGGCCTCATCCTGCAGTGCCGGCACCTGAACTTGACACAGAGCTGCAATCCTCCACAGCCAGCACTGCTGGGATGCAGAGCTTCCCCTCCAGCCCGCCCAGACCTCCAAACGTCACTTGTCTGCTTTTCCTTCTTCCTCCCTCCCAAAGTGCAAAAGCACTGACCCACAGGATCTCACCCTGCTGTGCTTTGCACCTAGAGCAGCTGTGGGAACCAGGGAGAACATAGCTCCTGGCCATGTCAAATGCCCCACTTGGAGCTGGAAAGACCTCAATGCTTTCAGACCAGAGGGAGGCTCCAGCCCCGCCTCAGCTCTGGGAGCTTGCATGAAGCCCTGGCTGTGTGTGATGGGGATGGAGGCTACTTCAGTATTTCCAAAGGCAGGACATTCCTAAGAAGTGACCTGTCCCTCTCCAGCAGCTCCCCCCTCCCCCCTGACTTTCAATTTCTTTGTCACACTGAGTGAACACAGCTATTTTTTCCCTTCTTGGGACACTTCTAGAGCCCGCACCCTCAGCAAGTTCGCCGATGAGAACAAGCGGTGTGAAGCAATCAAGGGAAGGGATGCCATCCAGGGGGACCTGGAGAGGCTGGAGAGGTGGGCTCATGTGAACCTCATGGAGTTCAACAAAGCCAAAAGTGCAAGGTCCTGCACCTGGGTCATGGCAACCCCCACCACAAATCCAGGCTGAGCAGAGAATGGCTGGAGAGCAGCCCTGAGGAGAAGGGCTTGGGGGCGTTGGTGGATGAGATGCTCAACACGAGCCAGCAATGTGTGCTGGCAGCCCAGAAACCCCCCGCACCCTGGGCTGCATCCCCAGCAGCGTAGCCAGCAGGGTGAAGGGGGGGGAATTCTGCACCTCTGCTCTGGGGAGACACCCCCCAGTGCTGCCTCCAGCTCTGGCTCCTCAGCAGAGGAACATGGAGCTCTTGGAGCAGGGCCACAGGAGACCACGGAGATCCTGGGAGGGCTGGAGCCCCTCTGCTGTGAGGACAGGCTGAGAGAGTTGGGGGGGTTCAGCTCAGAGAAGAGAAGGCTCCGGGGAGACCTTGGAGCCCCTTCCAGTCCCTAAAGGGGCTCCAGGAAAGCTGGGGAGGGGATCCCTCTTGATCAGGGAGGGGAGCCATAGGATGAGGGGGAAGGGCTTGACACTGAAAGAGGGGAGATGGAGCTGAGATGTGGGGAAGAACTTCTTTGCTGTGAGGGTGCTGGGAGCCTGGCCCAGGTTGCCCAGAGAAGCTGTGGCTGCCCCATCCCTGGAGGGGTTCAAGGCCAGGCTGGAGGGGGCTTGGAGCAACCTGGTGTGGTGGGAGGTGTCCCTGCCCAGGGCAGGGGGTGGCACTGGTTGGGCTTTAAGGTCCCTTCCAACCCAAACCATTCTGTGACTCAGTGATATGCACACACAGTATCACAGAATGATATGGGGTTGGAAGGGACCTCTGGAGATCATCTAGTCAAACCCCTCTGCCAAAGCAGGTCCACCCAGAGCAGGTTGCACAGGAACGTGTCCAGGTGGGTTTTGAATGTCTCTAGAGAAGGAGACTGCACCACCTCTCTGGGCAGCCTGTTCCAGGGCTCTGCCACCCTCAAAGTGAAGAAGTTCCTTCTCATGTTTAGGTGGAACTTCTTATATTTGAGTTTGTGCCGATCTCCTCGTCCTGTTGCTGGGCACCACTGGAAAAAGACCAGCCCCATCCTCCTGACACCCACCCTTTAAGTATTTACAGGTGTTGATCAGATCCCCCCTCAGCCTTCTCTTCTCCAGACTACAAAGACCCAAGTCCCTCAGCCTCTCCTCCTAAGAGAGATGCTCCAGGCCCCCCATCATCTTTGTAGTCCTCTGCTGTACCCTCTCAGCAGTTCCCTGTCCTTCTGGAACTGGGGAGCCCAGAACTGGACCCAGTGATCCAGATGGGGGCCCCCCAGGGCAGAGCAGAGGAGCAGGATGACATCCCTCAGCCTGCTGGTCACACTCTTCTTAATGCCCCCCAGGATGCCATTGGCCTTCTTGGCCACAAGGGCACATTTCTGGCTCATGGTCATCTTGTTGTCCACCAGGACTCCCAGGTCTTTCTCCTCAGAGCTGCTCTCCAGCAGGTCACCCCCAAGCTGTCCTGGTGCAGGGGGTTATTCCTCCCCAGGTGCAGCACCCTACACTTGCCCTGGTTGAATTTCATCAGGTTCCTCTGCCCAACTCTCCAGCCTGTCCAGGCCTCGCTGGATGGCGGCACAGCCTTCTGGGGTGCCAGCCACCCCTCCCAGCTTGATATTGTCAGCAAACTTTCTGAGGACACACTCCATCCCGGTCATTGGTGAAACTATTGAAGAGGACTTGACTGACCCGCATGCGCACGCGCAGGGGAGGTCCCGCACGCGTGGCGGGCGCGCGCTCAGGTCCTCGCGCCGGTGAGGGGTGTCGGGCGCGGGCAGATGGAGAAGCAGGCGGGGCAGTAGCCGTCACGTGAGCGGGGCGGGGCGGCGGCGAGGCGGCTCCTGCCGCTCCTGCGCCCTTAAGGCGCCGGGCCGGGGGTGGGCGGCG
>NW_015091053.1:230894-241784 GCF_001431845.1 Calidris pugnax
GGAGCCCCGGCGGCGCCATTCCTCAGCGGCGGCGTACCGGGCGCCCGCAGGAGCTCCCGGTCAGACGCTGCCTGCGACCCCTTCCCCTACATCTGCCCGCAGCCCGGGGAGGCGCAGCGTGGCGGGTCCGAGGAGCGGGCCACGGGCCGAGCTGCCCAGCCCCTGCTGCTGGAGGTCGGCCGGGCCCAACCGGAGGGGGCCGCCGGGCCCCACGCCTTCCCACTGCCGGCCCTGCTGCCTCCCAGCCCGGGGGTCCCGCCGGCCCGCCCCGCCGTGTTGTCCCCGGTGGTGCCGGGCCGGCCTGCCTTCCCCGAGCTCGGCCCCCTGGAGCATGCCACCCCCGGGAAGCCGCTGCCCACCGAGCGGAGGGAGGTGCTCCCCAAGGCGGAGTCCAGCGACCACATCTCGGCCTGGGCCGGTTCCTCGCCCAGGGCCACCGGCCTGCCCAAAGCTGTCTCCAGCGAGTTCATCGCTGGCGGGCGGGTGGGCCTGTCCAAGCCTACGGCCCTTTCCAAACCGGAGCCGGAGGAGCTCTCCATCTTCAGTAGGTCCCTCGGCCTGCCAAGCCCCAGCGACTCCTGTGACGCACTACTCAGCTGCTCGGGGAGGGTCCCAGAGGATGGCTCCTTCTGGTGAGTGGTACTGCTGTGGGGGGGGTGATGGTGGGTCAAAGCTGCCCTTGCTGTGAAGCAGCAAGTGAAGCCTCTTGTGAGCTGGAGTTGCCCCTTTCTCCCTGTGGTGTTCAGCTGGAGGAGATTTGGGGTGAGTGGCTATGGATGAGCAGGGTTCATGGGGGGGGAAGGATGCCCAGTGCCTGCTGTCAGTGCTGCACAGGTAGTGTTCAGGGGAGCAGGTGCTACGTGGGGTGGTGGGGCAGAGGCACAGGCTGTGGAGCAGGTGCCATCTGCCCCTGCTGTCTCTGAGCTCTGGAAATGATGTGGCGCCCTTGTTGCTGAAACGTGTACCCTGTGACTGAGACTTGTCCTAGCACTGCTGAAAGAGCCTGCGGGCTGCTGGCGCATGCTGTGTAATGGCATTAATGTGCCATCAGTGTTGTGACTGATGGTGGCTTTGCAGTGGTGAAGGACACTGCTGCGGGGCTTGCAGTGCTGCTGTGACATCGCATGCCCTGGCCTTTGGGGCTGGCTGTGCTTTGGGGCAGAGTTTGGGGGGGCTGAGATCTGGATTTTTTTCCTCGGCAGCCCAAGGGATGCATGATTCCTGGGGAGTGTAGAGGAAGCAGTTTTCTGGGGACACCCTGTCTTGCAGGCTGCCTGCCGTGCCAGTCTGCCTGTGTCAGTTGGTGGTGATGAATATGAGGGCTCTTTATGCTGATTTCTAGAATTTCACTGGGGCTTGGGTTACAGTAGGGCTTGCCATGTGCCATGGTGCAGACCCTGGGGGTATTTAGACACAAGGACATGTTTCCCTCATATGGGAGTTAAGGACCTGGTGTACCCTAGCTGAGCTTCAGCTGTGTCCACTTCTGTTGCAGACAGAAAGCTTCCTTGGGGGTGGGTGGGGAAGACCTCTGAGCCCCAATGTTAGTCTGTTCTTCCTTTGTCCTCCCAAGCATCACAGTGGTCACCTGGAATGTGGGCACAGCCATGCCCCCGAATGATGTGACATCCCTGCTGCACCTCAACACGGGCGAGACAAATGATGTGGACATGATCGCCATTGGGTAAGAGGGTGAGGTGCAAGGCCCCTGTCATGTCCTTTTTTTGGGATCCTCATAGCCTTGGAGGGTGGGGAATGGAAGAGTTACAGCTCCAGTGTCCCCTGGGTCATGGTGAGCAGGGAGGGGTGTGCATCGCAAGCAATAAAATACCAGAAAAGGTGATGGAGAATCAGCCCCTAGTAAAATGGGAGTCCTATGAGGAACTGAAACACTTGCATCCTGAGTAGCCTTGAACCTCTAAGGGCCTGTAGCTGGCTGTGCTGTGCAGAGCTGGGCCTTGGTGAGTGCTGCTCTTGCCATGAGTCCTGGTGTCAGATCTGTAGAGGCATTTAACTTACCTGATGGAGTCCTCCAGGAGCATTTTCCTCATCTCAGCTTTTCCCCGTGGTATGCATGCCTCACAGGCACAAATCTGCTGTTCTCTCCCAGCTGGGTTGGCTTTGTGCCCCTGGAAATACTTAACTGCTGTCAAGGCAGTGCTGCGTGGATGTGGTAAGGCTTTACTGGTGTGGCTGGCGAGGCAAGCTCTGCCAGAGTCTAAGGGCAAACTGGTCCCTCGAGGTTTGCTGTGGTTTGTGTGGATTTCTGGTAAGACCAGGGACATGCTGCCTTTGTACAGGGAGTGAGAACAGCCTCTGCCCGTGGGCATAGGATGGAAGAGCTGGATCTGCTCCCGGGGACTCTCCCAGTGTTCCTCTCTGTGGGGAGAGAGCAGTGTAAGGCTGAGCCTGCCCAAGCTACAGTGCTCTGTTGGAGACATCCACTCATCCTCCAGACATGCACTCAGCCTTACGGACCAACAGGATGAGACTGTCTGGGGCTGTGGAGGTAGACTGAAGTCCGGATGGATGGTGCAAGGGGTGTGGCTGACAGTGAGGGGCTTTCTGGGACTGTGTTCTGTCTGGGGCACGGTGTCCTGCTGTTCCCCACCTCCAGGGTGTCTCTGCCTGGCTGCATCCTCCCTCTAACAGTCTAGTGTCTTTATGCCCTGAGCACCTGATATTTTTAGGCAAGACATCTCCTGATTCTGCTGTTCTCTGTGGATATTGTTCTTCTTACTAATTTCTGAGCCAGGAGGAGCACTATTAACCTTCTGTTTGTTGCCGCCCTGAGGCTGGTGGCTAGGATGCGTCTGGACATCCTGAGCTGAGGTACTGGTGAGACTTGACCTCTCTATAGAGACCAGTGCAGCTGAAATGCCCCGTAAGCCCCTCTTGCACCTAGAGGTAGGCTCTAGAGGGCTGCTCAGCCCTGTGCAGCTGAACTGCTCCTGCTTTAAAAAGGGCCAAAGCCTCGTGGGTTCCAGGCCACTTGTGCCTTGTGCTATAGCTCATGGCCTGGTATCACTGGAGAAACAATCTGGCTGGTTTGTGCTCTAAACTCGGGTCCTCCCTTGAACTGCTGTTCCTGCTCTGGCCCAGCTCCCCAGCATTGTGTCCCCTCTCCCAAGGAGCTCCTGCTAGCTGGGATCCAGACACCTCTCTCATGTGGCTGAGGGACCTGTCCCTTTCCTCGCAGGCTGCAAGAGGTGAACTCTAAGATAAACAAGCGCCTGAAGGATGCCCTCTTCACAGATCAATGGAGTGAGCTCTTCATGGATGCACTGAGTCCTTTCCACTTCGTCCTGGTAAGGAGGTCCCAAAGGGATTGGGCAGCTGGTGTTCCCTCTCTGCCTGCCAGGCAGGTGGACCATGGGGAGGGAGAGTTGGACTGCAGGGACGGAGGGAGGAGGTGTGGTGGGAGAGTCGGCTGGAGGGACAACTGGCCAGAGGGACAGCCTGCAGCCATTCAAGGAGCATGTGGGGCCTGACCCAAGGGCTAGCAGTGCATCTCACCAGTGTGCCATCCTGCTCCTTTTCCTGTGCTTTGGGGACACTTCTTGTTGCCCTCTGCACTGTACCAACACGAGGAGGTGGATATGGGAACAAGCCTGTGCTTCTGGCAGCAGCCTGCTGGTACCAGGGCACTTGCCCCAGAGTGTACACGAGCCTTAACTTTGCTGGGCTTCTCTCAGCTGTCAGTATTCAGGAGGGTGTGCATAGATCTCTGAACTGTTAGTCATCTGCAAGATGAGGGACACGCAAAGGATGGAGGTGCTGCCCCTATGGCCTGGAGGCGGGGGAAGCTGTCCCTGTCTCTACAGGCTCTGCTGTGGCTAGCATTCTGCTTCAGCCTCTGCTGTCATTCCAGATCAGCACAGTGCGGATGCAAGGTGTGATCCTACTGGTATTTGCCAAGTACTACCACCTCCCCTTCCTGCAGGACATCCAGACAGACTGCACGAGGACGGGGCTGGGAGGCTACTGGGTGAGTGTGGCCCTGGGGGAGGTGGCAAGGGGTTGGTTTCCTGAGGAGTCATGGGATTCTCTCGGTGCAGGGCAACAAGGGTGGGGTGAGCATTCGTCTCTCTATCTTCGGCCACATGGTCTGCTTCCTAAACTGCCACCTGCCAGCACACCTGGAGAAGACAGAGCAGCGCAAGGAGGACTTTGCCACCATACTGCACATGCAGCAGTTCGAGGGTCATGCGGCCAGCGGCATCCTGGACCATGAGTGCGTACCCCACCACTTTGCTCCCCAATGTGGGCCAGGGCTCTAGTGCCAGCCCCCATCCTTGACTGCCTCCAGGTAGGGTCTGGGGTCTGTCCCCTGAATCCCAGCACAGCTTGGAGATGGGGTCTTGTCTGCAGAGTTGCGAGATTGTCCTGTGGCCCAGTGGGGACCCAGCATGATGGGGTAGGTGTTAAGAAGGGTCCTTGGTCTCCCCTGGAGCACATCCAGGCCTGCTGCAGCTCCTGCCATACTGGCACTGTTGGGTTTTGGGAATGCTGAAGTGGGGGGGGGCCCAGCTCTGCCCCATTCTCTTGGCTGTGCGGTCTGACTCTGGTAGGTGTCCTATGGTGGAAGTTTCCACCCACAATTTCTGACCGGGGAGGTCAGGCTTAGGTTAATGGTGCATGGTCCTATCTGAGGAATCCTGGCAGGGCTGGCAGCTGGCCAGGCTGTTGGCTGAGTGCTGACCTTCACTGGTGCTCTTGAGAGTGCCTGTGCTGCAGGCTGAGGATGTTTTTCCCCTGGCTGTGCTGCCTGGCTCCAGTAGCCTTGGCCCTTCCATCCCGTCGCCCTCCCTCCCACCCACAGCCTTGTGTTCTGGTTTGGGGATCTCAACTTCCGCATCGAGAGCCTTGACATCCGCTTTGTGAAGTATGCTATCGACAGCAACATCCTGAGCCAGCTCTGGGAGAAGGACCAGGTGAGAGGGGTGTGCATGCTGTTTGAGCCTTAGTGGGGCTCTGAATGGCATTCGGCTCTTGCCAAAACTGCACATGCAGCTGTGGGACAGAGCTGTGTTCCCTTGCTGTCCTGACTCTGTGGGGAAAAGGCAGAACAGTCCCAGGATAGTCTGTATGGGAGCTGAGCACATGCTGCCTTTATCAGTGTGCTGGGAGAAGCTGGGCCGTTGGATCTATAGGCTTGCTGCTTGCATGGCACGGGCAAACCCCAAGAGCTCTGTGGAGCTGGCAGCAATGGGGCAGGGTTGACTGTGTGTTGGGGTTGAAGAGGTCTGGGGTGGGGGGCTTACAGAGGGGTCTGGCCATGGGGTCTGGTGTGCTCCCCAACCTGCTCTCTTTCCCACAGCTGAACATTGCCAAGAGCACCTGGTCTGTCCTCAGTGGCTTTCAGGAGGGACCCCTGAACTTTCCACCCACCTTCAAGTTTGATGTGGGCACCAACAAGTATGACAGCAGGTAGGAGAGCAGAGCTCAAGCGTGTGCTGGGCCTGGGAGCTGGTGGCATGGCCAAAGGATGCAAGAGTGGTGGGGCTCAGAGCCAGGGCAGTGGCTGGTGCCAGTGTGGATGAATGGGGAAGCCATGTTGGGGCATGTTCTGGGGATGGCAGTCTGGAACACCACTGTTGTTCTGGTGCCAGCACAGGTATTGCCCTGCAGCCACACTGAACTGTGTGCTGAGATGAACCACATTCCCTGCCTGTGGGTGCTGTAGTACTAGGGGGAGGCAGTTTGGGGTGGAGCCCACTGCCCCCTGCCAGGCAAGAGATGCCCCTCTGTGCCCTGCAGTGCCAAGAAGCGAAAACCTGCCTGGACTGACCGCATCCTCTGGAAGATCAAATCTCCCAGTGTCAGTCTTGGTGCGGGTGGGCGCCGGCCCAGCCGGGGTGTTGTGTCAGTGAGCCAGCTCTGCTACTGCAGCCACATGGAGTACACCATCAGTGACCACAAGCCGGTAGCTGCCATCTTTGCGGTGCAGGTGAGCACTGCCCATTGCCATGGGGCACACAGGCAGGAGCTACAGGGGTGAGAAGCCCTGCTAGTGTGTGGTGGGGTGTGTGGGTTGTGTGTGGTTTGTGTTTTTGGTTTGGTTTGGTTTTTTTTGGCTAAGCTTGACTGTTTTGCCACTGTGGCTGGGGGCTGCTGTTGGTGTATGCCTGAGGGCCCAGTCCTAAATGGGCGCCCTGGGCAGCGGGGGCAGTTCTCCTTGGCATGCCCTTGTTCACTGTGTATGTGTCTCTGCAGTTTGCTTCCAAGGCAGACAAGCCTCCAGTTGAGATTTATGTGGCTGATGAATGGAGCAGGCCTGAGCAAGCTGTTGTCAGGTACAAGATGGCTGCTGGCTTCCACCGGAGCTCCTGGGACTGGATAGGACTCTACCGGGTAGGGGCTTGGGGGCTGGAGGGGGTGGGAAGCACTGCACAGCACCGTGGGGTCCCTTCTGAGCTATCCTCTGCCAGTGGACACAGGTGCATGGCACGGACACGTGCTCTGTGTTCTCCTGTCCCATGGGAGCAGTAGGATTCGGCCCTGCTTCAGGAGGCTTAGATCCAGCAGTTTCCTCTTGCTTTGTAGGCCCCACAGGGTTCAAAGCCTGGCACTCCCCAGAGCTGGGGGCCAGGGCACCCACAGGGTGGGTGCAAGGTAGCTCTTGGTGCCCTTGTGCGAGAAGAGGGGGCTGAGTGAGAGGAGAGCAAAGGCCAGGTGTGGCTGATGGCAGTGAGCAGGGCTGATGTTCCCCCATTTACCTGTGTTCTCTCTTTCATGTACCTGCACATAGGTGGGTTTTCGGCATCCTAAAGACTATGTGTCCTATGTCTGGGCCAGGACCGATGATGGAGAGCGCTGTCTGGAGAAGCAAATGTGTGCACAGGTGAGCTGGAGCCAGCCCTGCTGTCTCATTGGGCATGTGCCCCTGATGGGGCAGGAGGGCAGTTCCTTATTGCTTTGTGCTGAGCCTTGGATAGGCCCACTGTGCTGGCATCAGGGATTTCTGCTCTCAGCTGGGGCTGGGGGGCACCTCTGTGCTCAGCCCTGGTGCCCATCAGCTGTCTCTGGGCTGCAGGTGATGTTCTCAGAGGAGGCGCTGCCCAAGGAGAAGGGCGAGTACATCCTTGGATACTACAGCAACACCTCCAGCAGCATCGCTGGCGTGACCGAGCCCTTCCAGGTCAGCATAGCCAAGGGTGAGGGTCTGAGGGAGGCAGGGTGTAGGGGTGTCCCACAGCCCTCTGTGTGGATCAGCCAGCAGTGCTGATGCTGGGGTGCAGATCTCCCTGCCCAGGTCGGAGGAGGGCAGCAGTCCCACGGACAGCTCAGGCAGCAGCTCAGAAGAGGAGGATGACAGCACACTTGTCCTACTGGCCCCCAAATCCCGTAGCCCCAGCCCAGGCAAGATGAAACGGCACCGAAGCCGAAGTCCCAGCCTGGCCAAGTTCCAGGGCCTCATCCTGCGGCCATCAAGCAGGGATAGGGGTACAAGCCGCAGCCCTTCACCCCAGAGCCGCCGAGGCCTCCCCGGGGACATTCCCACCATCCACCTGCCCCAGGAGGAGCTGGGGTGCCGTGCAGCCAAAGCCAAGGAGCCAGAGCGGGCAGCTGACAGCCTGGAGGGCAGCTCCTTCTACCAGACTGTGCGGGAGTGGGGTGGCCCCTGGCGTGTCTCTGCTGACAACCCCTTGGCCAGGGCTGACCCCAGGAACCTGGGCCTGCTGCCAGCGCTCCGCCTGGAGATGATTGACCAGGCTCTGGGCCGACGGAGGGAGAGTGCAGACCAGGGCTACCCCTGCCGGAGGATGAGTCCCACCAGCCCCCCAGGCTGCAGTACCTCCCCAAAGGAGGAGAGCAGCCCTCAGGAGCTGGACACCCATAACTGTGCCATGGGCGACTGATGCAGTGGCCCCCTTCCCTCTTCCCTGTAGCACCCTTGCTGTGCGCTTTCCTTTGCCACTTTCCTGCTGAGATGCCCCTCCCTTATTTATTGCAGTGACTCCTCACCCTGTTGTGTGCCTGGCAGGTAGGGGCCTCCCACTGCTCCCCGTAGCCTGAGATGCTGGGCTGGGAAGTGGCATGGTGGGGGGGCAAGGCTGATCTAGTGTGGTGGTGGGGAGCCCATTGTGAAACTCAAAGTGCAAAACCCTTCAGCCCTATGGGAGAAATGCTGGCCTTGCACCCAAGGTGGGGCAGGAAGCCAGGCCAAGGTTCTGGTGGCAATAGTGATGGGCATAAAGTGAAGACCCACTCCAGGGTACCCCTGAGATCAGATCAAAGCTTGCTCCTTCCCTGTTGCCTCCATTGTGCCTCAGCCTTGGATGTAGTGCAAATGACAAAATAAACCATCCTGGCCCACCCCAGCTGCACTGTGCTTACTGCAGGGGGGCAGGATCCCTGGGGTGGGGGCTGCAGGGTGAACAGGGGCAGCAGGCTCAGCGCTGGCATCACACACCATGCTCAGACCACCTTTTATTCATATTCTGCTGCACATGCAGCCCTGGCCCTCCCTGCCCCCTACCTTGCTCTAAGGCTGGGAGCCAGTGCAGACCCCAGCCCTCCCTGCACCCCTCCCATCCTGCCTGGGGAAGGGGGCCAGGATCATACCACAGGGCTCCCCTCCCCCCAGCCCCTAGCTGAAAAGGCACAAATCCAGGGCGGGGGGGAGGGTCTTGCGATCCCTTCCTGGCACAACAGGCAAGGAAGATCCTGGGTTTCTCCTTTCTCAAGCCCTCATGTTCCTTTCCCCTTGCTTTGGTGCTCATGGGTGGCAGCCATAGCCCTCCCCTGCAGCTGCAGTGCCTTGAGAGGCTTCTCTGTCCCTCTGCCTGCCCCTGCTCCAGCTGTGAACCCCAGCTCCATGCAGTCACATTAGCAGCCATGCTCGGTGCCATCCTTTGTCTCAAGTACCAGAAATCACACAGCTCCACTTTGTGGCTGCTGTACAGCATGTCTTCCTCCCCATGCAAGGCAGTGCTTCTTGGGCATCATTGGAGCACTGCATGGTGCTGAACTGCTGGCTTCTGCTCCAAGACCAGCCGCAGGCATCGCTCATAGAGGGTATTATCACTGTCCTGTGTCTTCCAGTCTGGAAGCTTGGCCTTGGAGGTTGCATGTGGAAGACCCCAGTGCCTCAGGGTCTTTTTGAGATGCCGTGCAGGTACTAGCAGAGCCCGGGTCACTGCATTACAGCTGCCAGAGAAGCACAGCTATGAACATCAGTGTAATGCTGCAGACTGACATCCATTGAATTCCACCCCAGCACTGCTCAGGACACAGCAGCACAGGTGATAATGCTTGCACTGCCAGCTTTATGCCAAGCCTGCAGGACAGCACCCAGCCCCACCAGGGAATCCCTCCTGCCCACCCACACAGGGTAGGAAGCCTGATGCAGGTCACATTCCCTTGACACTTACTTGTGCTGTGGCCCCTTGCCTGGGCTGCAGTCAGCGGGTGGCTCCAGAACAAAGCAGTCCGTGGTGATATGGTCAGCCAGGACAGCCACCTCCACGTCACTGAGGTTCCTTGCCCTGTGCAGGGACCGTGCCAGCCTGTGGGCACGAGAGGGCAGTAGTCAGCAGCTGCTGCCCAGGGTGGGCATCCCACTGGGGCCCACCTCATCTGACCCCAAACTGTCCACACACAGTGCTCTGGAATGGTGGGAAAAGCCCTGCCTTTTCCTCCAGACATGCACCTGTGAGTGCAGTTGCAGTGGAATAGCATCTGCGTGCCTGTGTTGTGCAGCTGGTACTTCACCTCATTGGGGGCAATGTGGTGCTCGCACTTATCCAGGTGCTTGTAGTACCTGCACACCCTGCGAGGGCCTGAAGACAGTGGGGTGGTGAGGGGCTCTGCCAGCACACAGCCCCACGGGGCTGAGGCCTTACGACACCCCAGCAGCAGCGCATGCTCTGCCCCCAGCACCGACTCACCATGCTGCCTGCGCATGTCCATGTCAGGCAGAGGGGTGTCTCCACAGCGTGCTGGGGCCAGTCTGGATCTGATGCTGCCATCCTGAGTGCAGGCAGGGTGTGCTGAGCCCCCAGCCCTGTGCTGTGTTCCTGCAGGCACTCGCTTTCCTCCAGCAAGGTCCTGTTCCAACACGGTCATTTCTGTTGGGGGGCCAGGCTCCAGCCCCCACTGTGCTGCTGGGTGCCTGGTTGCGGGCTCAGCCTTGTCTCTGGTAGATGCAGGTCTCTGTGCCTGGCGGAGCCTGGGGTTTTGCCCCAGTCTTTGTCGAAGCTGTTTGCGCCCTGTTCTAGAAGACTTCTTTCCTTTGCCTGGGGGCTGCACAGCAGAGCTGCCCACCTCCTGCATGGGTGGGCTGTAGTGGTACTGATTCTGCTGCACCATCCTGGCCAGGGGTACTACACCGTAACGCTCACACCTGAGGACACCATGGACCATGAGGCCCTGCACACCAGCCCCAGCTGTGCTCTGCTGCAGCCAGCAGGGTAGCCAGGCAGAGCGTGCCGGGGGCCACAGCAGCAGACTGAGATGAGAGGGCATCCTCGGGGCACTCACCCTCCCCACCAGTGCCACTGGATGCACTCCTCACTCTCCTCCAGTACGAAGCACGGCACCTCCAGCAGGTTGAAGAAGGTGACGCCGATGATGTTGGAGATGGTGTCGTTGAGAGCCAGCAGGCACTGCCGGAACCTGCGGGGCAGACGGGGGCGGTGAGAGGCCCGGCGGCCCCCGGTGTGCCCACCCGCCCTCGGCCTGGCCCCCGGCGCACCTAGCGTCGCAGTCGCAGTGAGAGACGGTGTGCAGGCGGTAGTTGCGGATACCGTAGTTGAACTGCAGCGCCGTGATCTGCGCCGAGCACTGGTCGTGCTCCCGGCAGCACCGGTCGGGGCCGCGGAAGAGACCTGCGGGCGGCGGCCGGTGAGCGCAGTCCCCGCCGGGAGCGTGGGGTGTGCGCGCCCG
>NW_015091053.1:245374-252766 GCF_001431845.1 Calidris pugnax
CCCCCCCTCCGTCCCGCACACCCTCTGCCGGTGCACTCACTGGGCACCCCGGGGCTGGCCCCTTGCCAGGTGCTGCTCCGTGGTGCAGAACCCCCGCCTCACGCACCCGTGTACCCTCCGGGGAGGGTGTGTGCAGGTGCCCATCTCCCCTGCGTGCCCGACCGTGTGCATTCACCTGCACAGGGCGTAGGCCCGTGCGTGCACACGGATGCTGTAGGTAGTACAGGACACAGCTGTCACCCTCTCCAACCCCTGCTGAAGCCACCTCCCGGCCCAGCACCATGTCTGGCCACGTGTTGAGTGTCGCAAAGGAGGGAGATTCTGCAGCCTCCCTGGGCACTCTGTGCTAGTGCTTGAACTTCACAGTACAAAAGTGCTTCCTGCTGTTCAAAAGGAACCTCCTGTGCTCCAGTTTGTGCCCATTGCACCACTGTCACTGAGCACCATTGGGAAGAGCCAGGCTCTGTGCTTTTTGCACCCACCCTACAGGATACATTAATAGGATCACCCCAAACTTCCTCTGCTGAGAGGACCCAGCTCTCACAGCCTCTGCTCATAGGACAGATGCTCCAGTCCTTTCACCACCATCATGGGCCTTTGCTGGAGTCACCCCAGCAAGTCCATGCCTTGCCTGGGAGAGCCCAGGCTAGAGAAGACACAGAAACGTGTCTTTCACCCACCCCCTGCACATGCAGCAGTTCGAGGGTCATGCGGCCAGCGGCATCCTGGACCATGAGTGCGTACCCCACCACTTTGCTCCCCAATGTGGGCCAGGGCTCTAGTGCCAGCCCCCATCCTTGACTGCCTCCAGGTAGGGTCTGGGGTCTGTCCCCTGAATCCCAGCACAGCTTGGAGATGGGGTCTTGTCTGCAGAGTTGCGAGATTGTCCTGTGGCCCAGTGGGGACCCAGCATGATGGGGTAGGTGTTAAGAAGGGTCCTTGGTCTCCCCTGGAGCACATCCAGGCCTGCTGCAGCTCCTGCCATACTGGCACTGTTGGGTTTTGGGAATGCTGAAGTGGGGGGGGGCCCAGCTCTGCCCCATTCTCTTGGCTGTGCGGTCTGACTCTGGTAGGTGTCCTATGGTGGAAGTTTCCACCCACAATTTCTGACCGGGGAGGTCAGGCTTAGGTTAATGGTGCATGGTCCTATCTGAGGAATCCTGGCAGGGCTGGCAGCTGGCCAGGCTGTTGGCTGAGTGCTGACCTTCACTGGTGCTCTTGAGAGTGCCTGTGCTGCAGGCTGAGGATGTTTTTCCCCTGGCTGTGCTGCCTGGCTCCAGTAGCCTTGGCCCTTCCATCCCGTCGCCCTCCCTCCCACCCACAGCCTTGTGTTCTGGTTTGGGGATCTCAACTTCCGCATCGAGAGCCTTGACATCCGCTTTGTGAAGTATGCTATCGACAGCAACATCCTGAGCCAGCTCTGGGAGAAGGACCAGGTGAGAGGGGTGTGCATGCTGTTTGAGCCTTAGTGGGGCTCTGAATGGCATTCGGCTCTTGCCAAAACTGCACATGCAGCTGTGGGACAGAGCTGTGTTCCCTTGCTGTCCTGACTCTGTGGGGAAAAGGCAGAACAGTCCCAGGATAGTCTGTATGGGAGCTGAGCACATGCTGCCTTTATCAGTGTGCTGGGAGAAGCTGGGCCGTTGGATCTATAGGCTTGCTGCTTGCATGGCACGGGCAAACCCCAAGAGCTCTGTGGAGCTGGCAGCAATGGGGCAGGGTTGACTGTGTGTTGGGGTTGAAGAGGTCTGGGGTGGGGGGCTTACAGAGGGGTCTGGCCATGGGGTCTGGTGTGCTCCCCAACCTGCTCTCTTTCCCACAGCTGAACATTGCCAAGAGCACCTGGTCTGTCCTCAGTGGCTTTCAGGAGGGACCCCTGAACTTTCCACCCACCTTCAAGTTTGATGTGGGCACCAACAAGTATGACAGCAGGTAGGAGAGCAGAGCTCAAGCGTGTGCTGGGCCTGGGAGCTGGTGGCATGGCCAAAGGATGCAAGAGTGGTGGGGCTCAGAGCCAGGGCAGTGGCTGGTGCCAGTGTGGATGAATGGGGAAGCCATGTTGGGGCATGTTCTGGGGATGGCAGTCTGGAACACCACTGTTGTTCTGGTGCCAGCACAGGTATTGCCCTGCAGCCACACTGAACTGTGTGCTGAGATGAACCACATTCCCTGCCTGTGGGTGCTGTAGTACTAGGGGGAGGCAGTTTGGGGTGGAGCCCACTGCCCCCTGCCAGGCAAGAGATGCCCCTCTGTGCCCTGCAGTGCCAAGAAGCGAAAACCTGCCTGGACTGACCGCATCCTCTGGAAGATCAAATCTCCCAGTGTCAGTCTTGGTGCGGGTGGGCGCCGGCCCAGCCGGGGTGTTGTGTCAGTGAGCCAGCTCTGCTACTGCAGCCACATGGAGTACACCATCAGTGACCACAAGCCGGTAGCTGCCATCTTTGCGGTGCAGGTGAGCACTGCCCATTGCCATGGGGCACACAGGCAGGAGCTACAGGGGTGAGAAGCCCTGCTAGTGTGTGGTGGGGTGTGTGGGTTGTGTGTGGTTTGTGTTTTTGGTTTGGTTTGGTTTTTTTTGGCTAAGCTTGACTGTTTTGCCACTGTGGCTGGGGGCTGCTGTTGGTGTATGCCTGAGGGCCCAGTCCTAAATGGGCGCCCTGGGCAGCGGGGGCAGTTCTCCTTGGCATGCCCTTGTTCACTGTGTATGTGTCTCTGCAGTTTGCTTCCAAGGCAGACAAGCCTCCAGTTGAGATTTATGTGGCTGATGAATGGAGCAGGCCTGAGCAAGCTGTTGTCAGGTACAAGATGGCTGCTGGCTTCCACCGGAGCTCCTGGGACTGGATAGGACTCTACCGGGTAGGGGCTTGGGGGCTGGAGGGGGTGGGAAGCACTGCACAGCACCGTGGGGTCCCTTCTGAGCTATCCTCTGCCAGTGGACACAGGTGCATGGCACGGACACGTGCTCTGTGTTCTCCTGTCCCATGGGAGCAGTAGGATTCGGCCCTGCTTCAGGAGGCTTAGATCCAGCAGTTTCCTCTTGCTTTGTAGGCCCCACAGGGTTCAAAGCCTGGCACTCCCCAGAGCTGGGGGCCAGGGCACCCACAGGGTGGGTGCAAGGTAGCTCTTGGTGCCCTTGTGCGAGAAGAGGGGGCTGAGTGAGAGGAGAGCAAAGGCCAGGTGTGGCTGATGGCAGTGAGCAGGGCTGATGTTCCCCCATTTACCTGTGTTCTCTCTTTCATGTACCTGCACATAGGTGGGTTTTCGGCATCCTAAAGACTATGTGTCCTATGTCTGGGCCAGGACCGATGATGGAGAGCGCTGTCTGGAGAAGCAAATGTGTGCACAGGTGAGCTGGAGCCAGCCCTGCTGTCTCATTGGGCATGTGCCCCTGATGGGGCAGGAGGGCAGTTCCTTATTGCTTTGTGCTGAGCCTTGGATAGGCCCACTGTGCTGGCATCAGGGATTTCTGCTCTCAGCTGGGGCTGGGGGGCACCTCTGTGCTCAGCCCTGGTGCCCATCAGCTGTCTCTGGGCTGCAGGTGATGTTCTCAGAGGAGGCGCTGCCCAAGGAGAAGGGCGAGTACATCCTTGGATACTACAGCAACACCTCCAGCAGCATCGCTGGCGTGACCGAGCCCTTCCAGGTCAGCATAGCCAAGGGTGAGGGTCTGAGGGAGGCAGGGTGTAGGGGTGTCCCACAGCCCTCTGTGTGGATCAGCCAGCAGTGCTGATGCTGGGGTGCAGATCTCCCTGCCCAGGTCGGAGGAGGGCAGCAGTCCCACGGACAGCTCAGGCAGCAGCTCAGAAGAGGAGGATGACAGCACACTTGTCCTACTGGCCCCCAAATCCCGTAGCCCCAGCCCAGGCAAGATGAAACGGCACCGAAGCCGAAGTCCCAGCCTGGCCAAGTTCCAGGGCCTCATCCTGCGGCCATCAAGCAGGGATAGGGGTACAAGCCGCAGCCCTTCACCCCAGAGCCGCCGAGGCCTCCCCGGGGACATTCCCACCATCCACCTGCCCCAGGAGGAGCTGGGGTGCCGTGCAGCCAAAGCCAAGGAGCCAGAGCGGGCAGCTGACAGCCTGGAGGGCAGCTCCTTCTACCAGACTGTGCGGGAGTGGGGTGGCCCCTGGCGTGTCTCTGCTGACAACCCCTTGGCCAGGGCTGACCCCAGGAACCTGGGCCTGCTGCCAGCGCTCCGCCTGGAGATGATTGACCAGGCTCTGGGCCGACGGAGGGAGAGTGCAGACCAGGGCTACCCCTGCCGGAGGATGAGTCCCACCAGCCCCCCAGGCTGCAGTACCTCCCCAAAGGAGGAGAGCAGCCCTCAGGAGCTGGACACCCATAACTGTGCCATGGGCGACTGATGCAGTGGCCCCCTTCCCTCTTCCCTGTAGCACCCTTGCTGTGCGCTTTCCTTTGCCACTTTCCTGCTGAGATGCCCCTCCCTTATTTATTGCAGTGACTCCTCACCCTGTTGTGTGCCTGGCAGGTAGGGGCCTCCCACTGCTCCCCGTAGCCTGAGATGCTGGGCTGGGAAGTGGCATGGTGGGGGGGCAAGGCTGATCTAGTGTGGTGGTGGGGAGCCCATTGTGAAACTCAAAGTGCAAAACCCTTCAGCCCTATGGGAGAAATGCTGGCCTTGCACCCAAGGTGGGGCAGGAAGCCAGGCCAAGGTTCTGGTGGCAATAGTGATGGGCATAAAGTGAAGACCCACTCCAGGGTACCCCTGAGATCAGATCAAAGCTTGCTCCTTCCCTGTTGCCTCCATTGTGCCTCAGCCTTGGATGTAGTGCAAATGACAAAATAAACCATCCTGGCCCACCCCAGCTGCACTGTGCTTACTGCAGGGGGGCAGGATCCCTGGGGTGGGGGCTGCAGGGTGAACAGGGGCAGCAGGCTCAGCGCTGGCATCACACACCATGCTCAGACCACCTTTTATTCATATTCTGCTGCACATGCAGCCCTGGCCCTCCCTGCCCCCTACCTTGCTCTAAGGCTGGGAGCCAGTGCAGACCCCAGCCCTCCCTGCACCCCTCCCATCCTGCCTGGGGAAGGGGGCCAGGATCATACCACAGGGCTCCCCTCCCCCCAGCCCCTAGCTGAAAAGGCACAAATCCAGGGCGGGGGGGAGGGTCTTGCGATCCCTTCCTGGCACAACAGGCAAGGAAGATCCTGGGTTTCTCCTTTCTCAAGCCCTCATGTTCCTTTCCCCTTGCTTTGGTGCTCATGGGTGGCAGCCATAGCCCTCCCCTGCAGCTGCAGTGCCTTGAGAGGCTTCTCTGTCCCTCTGCCTGCCCCTGCTCCAGCTGTGAACCCCAGCTCCATGCAGTCACATTAGCAGCCATGCTCGGTGCCATCCTTTGTCTCAAGTACCAGAAATCACACAGCTCCACTTTGTGGCTGCTGTACAGCATGTCTTCCTCCCCATGCAAGGCAGTGCTTCTTGGGCATCATTGGAGCACTGCATGGTGCTGAACTGCTGGCTTCTGCTCCAAGACCAGCCGCAGGCATCGCTCATAGAGGGTATTATCACTGTCCTGTGTCTTCCAGTCTGGAAGCTTGGCCTTGGAGGTTGCATGTGGAAGACCCCAGTGCCTCAGGGTCTTTTTGAGATGCCGTGCAGGTACTAGCAGAGCCCGGGTCACTGCATTACAGCTGCCAGAGAAGCACAGCTATGAACATCAGTGTAATGCTGCAGACTGACATCCATTGAATTCCACCCCAGCACTGCTCAGGACACAGCAGCACAGGTGATAATGCTTGCACTGCCAGCTTTATGCCAAGCCTGCAGGACAGCACCCAGCCCCACCAGGGAATCCCTCCTGCCCACCCACACAGGGTAGGAAGCCTGATGCAGGTCACATTCCCTTGACACTTACTTGTGCTGTGGCCCCTTGCCTGGGCTGCAGTCAGCGGGTGGCTCCAGAACAAAGCAGTCCGTGGTGATATGGTCAGCCAGGACAGCCACCTCCACGTCACTGAGGTTCCTTGCCCTGTGCAGGGACCGTGCCAGCCTGTGGGCACGAGAGGGCAGTAGTCAGCAGCTGCTGCCCAGGGTGGGCATCCCACTGGGGCCCACCTCATCTGACCCCAAACTGTCCACACACAGTGCTCTGGAATGGTGGGAAAAGCCCTGCCTTTTCCTCCAGACATGCACCTGTGAGTGCAGTTGCAGTGGAATAGCATCTGCGTGCCTGTGTTGTGCAGCTGGTACTTCACCTCATTGGGGGCAATGTGGTGCTCGCACTTATCCAGGTGCTTGTAGTACCTGCACACCCTGCGAGGGCCTGAAGACAGTGGGGTGGTGAGGGGCTCTGCCAGCACACAGCCCCACGGGGCTGAGGCCTTACGACACCCCAGCAGCAGCGCATGCTCTGCCCCCAGCACCGACTCACCATGCTGCCTGCGCATGTCCATGTCAGGCAGAGGGGTGTCTCCACAGCGTGCTGGGGCCAGTCTGGATCTGATGCTGCCATCCTGAGTGCAGGCAGGGTGTGCTGAGCCCCCAGCCCTGTGCTGTGTTCCTGCAGGCACTCGCTTTCCTCCAGCAAGGTCCTGTTCCAACACGGTCATTTCTGTTGGGGGGCCAGGCTCCAGCCCCCACTGTGCTGCTGGGTGCCTGGTTGCGGGCTCAGCCTTGTCTCTGGTAGATGCAGGTCTCTGTGCCTGGCGGAGCCTGGGGTTTTGCCCCAGTCTTTGTCGAAGCTGTTTGCGCCCTGTTCTAGAAGACTTCTTTCCTTTGCCTGGGGGCTGCACAGCAGAGCTGCCCACCTCCTGCATGGGTGGGCTGTAGTGGTACTGATTCTGCTGCACCATCCTGGCCAGGGGTACTACACCGTAACGCTCACACCTGAGGACACCATGGACCATGAGGCCCTGCACACCAGCCCCAGCTGTGCTCTGCTGCAGCCAGCAGGGTAGCCAGGCAGAGCGTGCCGGGGGCCACAGCAGCAGACTGAGATGAGAGGGCATCCTCGGGGCACTCACCCTCCCCACCAGTGCCACTGGATGCACTCCTCACTCTCCTCCAGTACGAAGCACGGCACCTCCAGCAGGTTGAAGAAGGTGACGCCGATGATGTTGGAGATGGTGTCGTTGAGAGCCAGCAGGCACTGCCGGAACCTGCGGGGCAGACGGGGGCGGTGAGAGGCCCGGCGGCCCCCGGTGTGCCCACCCGCCCTCGGCCTGGCCCCCGGCGCACCTAGCGTCGCAGTCGCAGTGAGAGACGGTGTGCAGGCGGTAGTTGCGGATACCGTAGTTGAACTGCAGCGCCGTGATCTGCGCCGAGCACTGGTCGTGCTCCCGGCAGCACCGGTCGGGGCCGCGGAAGAGACCTGCGGGCGGCGGCCGGTGAGCGCAGTCCCCGCCGGGAGCGTGGGGTGTGCGCGCCCG
>NW_015091053.1:254581-263077 GCF_001431845.1 Calidris pugnax
CCAAGCTGGTACTCCCCTCTCTTGCTCTGGCAGCGCTCTGCCCATGGCAGCCAGGGCCACTGATGGCTTCTGCTGCGAGGACACATCCCTGGCTCCTGCTCAGCCCAGTGGGATCCCAAGGTCCAGCCCACAGAGCTGCTTTCCAGCTGGTGGCCCAGCCTGTGTCGGTACATTTCCCATCTGGGAAACAGGATGTCTCTCCCCTGGAAATACCCTGGGAGTGTGGCTGGGCTGTGGGGCAGTGCTCCCCTCCCCTAACCCCCTTTGCCCCCACTACCCTGGCCCGTTAAGAGCCCCTGTGCCCTGGGGCAACCTTGCTGAGGGTGGCTGGTGGAGCTGAGAACGCTCCTGTTGTGCAGCATCACTGCTGCATCCCAGAGGCATGTTGGCCTGGCCCTGGAGAAGTGCCCCCCCCGGGGGTCATCTTCACTTCTTTATGCTAAGAGGGGCTGGAAAGGCAAGGAAGGAAGCTGAGCAGGCCACTATTACTTTATTTACTTGCCTGGGATGACGCTGTGCCCTGCTGGGTTTCTGCATGCTGAGGGATCGGGTGTGTGTATTGTCTGTTTGCAGAGCCCCATGCACCTGGGAGTGCTGCAGGGCAGCCAGGGGCTGGCAGATAGGGTTTGGCAGTGGAGCCTTATCTCACCTTATCATCATTTCCCCAACAGCACAGAGAGAGGCCAACACTACAGACAGTGCAGAGTCCACTCTGCAGCTGTGATATGGCTGCTGTGTGCCACCCATGACATTGCCTGAGGTGTTGCAAAGGTCTCCCAGCTGCTGTGTCACCTGGTGAGGCCACCTCTAGACTCACGTGGCCCCTGTCCTGTGGAAGGACATTTCCACTCTGGAGGCTGTGTTCACCAAGCAGGATGAGGGCTGGTGTGCTGACGCCAGGGAACGACTTTGCTGGGGGGCTACCCTGACCCCAGGGGAATGAGACTTCAACAACCCCACTGGGAGCTGCAGAGCCCTCCTGCTGTGGGCTCCACCACAATGTGCTGTGCTTCTGTCCCCTGTACCCCTAGCACACCCAGAGCCACCACATGCTAGGGCTGTGCCCTGCACCCTCAGTGCACCTGGGACCACCCCATGCCAGCCTGCAGGGCCCCCTATGGGGAGAGCCTCAGGCTGGCAGTGCAGTGCAGCCTTGGCTTGCCTGAGCACGTCAGGGACTCACGACCCAGTTTGGTTTTGTCTGGAAGATAATGGACGATAAGGAGGGATGTCTGATGCTCTGGCTTTCACCCACCAAGCAGCCAGTGGGGGAGGATGGCTGGCCCCACAGTGCGGAGCACCCCACTGCCTTAGCAGGTGGCTGCTGCCCTGCTGGCAGGGGTCTGTCTGGCCGGGGCATGGGTCTGACCCTGGGCTGGCTGCCCCGACAGGCAGCACCGTGCAGATCTGCGCCTGGTGCTGCTGACGTGGCTCAAGGCCGCAGGCAAGGCTAGCGCGAGGCTGAGACGCCAAGGGCTCGCTCTGCCTGCGGTTCCAGCACTGCCAGAGCAGTCGGGACACCGCTGAGCCAGCAGTGGGGGAGCGTGGGCTCTGGCAGAGATGCCATCAGCTGTGGTCATGAGTGGTGAGGGTGGCCAGCAGGTCCCGGACTGGGTCGGCAGGAGTGCAGGGATGGGCTGGTGAAGGAGCTCCACTGCTCTGTGCGCCACATCCCATTTGGGGCTCCCCAGCATAAGAGAGACATCTCATCGTGGAAGGAGGCTGGTGAGGCTACTGAGGTGTTCGGTGCTGGAGCTGGGCTTCCTTGGGCTGAAGGAAGGTAGGGGAAGTTTGGCTTTATGTGCCCTGAACTTGAGGTCATGGCAAGGCTTCTTCCTTCTCCTTTTGCACCTCCAGGCCAGCACGGGCATTGGGCCTCCTGTGGGGAGATGCTGTGGCAGTAGCTGGATGTCCGGACTGTGTGGGTGACTGCAGACCTGGGCCTTGTCTGTGTCCCAGAGCTGACACATCCCTTGGCTGCCGCCTTGTCCAGCCTTGCCCTTTGCCCTCCCTGGCTGGCAGCACTGGCTCCCTGCAGGTGTGCGAGTGTGTTTACCGTGTGTGCTGCCAGTCATGTCCTGCTCATGTCCCTGCAAGAGAGGCGTCAGTGGATGGGGGGGCACAGCGCTCCCTTCTCTGGAGAAGGAGCTGTTGCCCTGCCTGGGACAGAGCCAGAGGAAAGTGAGCTTCTCACAGTGCAAACAGCGGTGGAGCTGGGCTACCCCAGCCAGGTCCTGTATGTGAAAAATGGAGTGGCTCAAGGACTGCCATGGAACACTGCCCATGGTGTGGGACATCCACAGTGGCATTGTGTAAGGAATTGCTGCAGTAGTTGATAGGAGCCTTTATACATTCCACTGCTCCAAGGTGGAACTTACAACTTTGTGGAGATAAAAAGAAGGAAGGATGAACACATGTCCATCCTGTTCAACAGGGCATCCAAGGCTCTGGAAATGGAAGGCAGAGCAGAGAAACAACTTCTTTATGTGGGCAAATTTCTTGGAAGTCAAAACAAGAGCCGGCGCAAACGAAGGGATGATGCAGTTATTTCACACCTGAGCTGAAGTTATAAATTCAACCAGCTTCCAGACTCAGGGGAGACTCTTGAGGGCTAGTGTGAACTCTGCCATGCACCCACAAGGTCCTCTATCCCCTCCTGGAACATAGTGGGCTGGCATTCCCCAGCTGGCAGCCGATACAGCTTCTGCCTGGATGCCACCACATCCATTATCCTCCTCAGCCTAGGAGAGCCTGAGTTGAGCTGTGGCTCCATGTGACGTGTTTGTCCTACCCGGGTCCCCTCCTTCGGTAACAAGACCCCATGCTGAGGCCTCCCTGTCATGCTTTTGTGGGCACCCTCAGCACACAACAGCCTCTGCCCCAGTCTGCTGGGTCTGGGTGGCTGGAGCAGAGCTCAGTCTTTTCATCAGTCAATGACAGTGGGATGTGGTGGGAATCAGGCTATTCTGTTGCTTTTGTAGCATCTGTCTGCTCCCTGGCTGCCACCTGGGAGCAGAGGCTGGGCTGGCAAGCTTGACTTTCCCCTGCGCTGCAGCCCTGGCTCTAGGGGAGACCACCGCTTTGACCTGGGGTTACACTGGTGTCCATGGGTGCTCCAGCCAGGCCTGGCTCCAGGGAGGCTGCACTTCAAGTGGTGTGCTCCCAGAGCCCCTTAAGGAAAAGGCCATCACTCTAGAATGTATTTTCTAATATAGATTTATGGGGGAAGGGATTAAAAAGGGGGTTTATCTTCTCTCTTGCACTTGTGTCCTGGTTTGAGGTAAAACAGAACTACTAGGGGGAGGCAGTTTGGGGTGGAGCCCACTGCCCCCTGCCAGGCAAGAGATGCCCCTCTGTGCCCTGCAGTGCCAAGAAGCGAAAACCTGCCTGGACTGACCGCATCCTCTGGAAGATCAAATCTCCCAGTGTCAGTCTTGGTGCGGGTGGGCGCCGGCCCAGCCGGGGTGTTGTGTCAGTGAGCCAGCTCTGCTACTGCAGCCACATGGAGTACACCATCAGTGACCACAAGCCGGTAGCTGCCATCTTTGCGGTGCAGGTGAGCACTGCCCATTGCCATGGGGCACACAGGCAGGAGCTACAGGGGTGAGAAGCCCTGCTAGTGTGTGGTGGGGTGTGTGGGTTGTGTGTGGTTTGTGTTTTTGGTTTGGTTTGGTTTTTTTTGGCTAAGCTTGACTGTTTTGCCACTGTGGCTGGGGGCTGCTGTTGGTGTATGCCTGAGGGCCCAGTCCTAAATGGGCGCCCTGGGCAGCGGGGGCAGTTCTCCTTGGCATGCCCTTGTTCACTGTGTATGTGTCTCTGCAGTTTGCTTCCAAGGCAGACAAGCCTCCAGTTGAGATTTATGTGGCTGATGAATGGAGCAGGCCTGAGCAAGCTGTTGTCAGGTACAAGATGGCTGCTGGCTTCCACCGGAGCTCCTGGGACTGGATAGGACTCTACCGGGTAGGGGCTTGGGGGCTGGAGGGGGTGGGAAGCACTGCACAGCACCGTGGGGTCCCTTCTGAGCTATCCTCTGCCAGTGGACACAGGTGCATGGCACGGACACGTGCTCTGTGTTCTCCTGTCCCATGGGAGCAGTAGGATTCGGCCCTGCTTCAGGAGGCTTAGATCCAGCAGTTTCCTCTTGCTTTGTAGGCCCCACAGGGTTCAAAGCCTGGCACTCCCCAGAGCTGGGGGCCAGGGCACCCACAGGGTGGGTGCAAGGTAGCTCTTGGTGCCCTTGTGCGAGAAGAGGGGGCTGAGTGAGAGGAGAGCAAAGGCCAGGTGTGGCTGATGGCAGTGAGCAGGGCTGATGTTCCCCCATTTACCTGTGTTCTCTCTTTCATGTACCTGCACATAGGTGGGTTTTCGGCATCCTAAAGACTATGTGTCCTATGTCTGGGCCAGGACCGATGATGGAGAGCGCTGTCTGGAGAAGCAAATGTGTGCACAGGTGAGCTGGAGCCAGCCCTGCTGTCTCATTGGGCATGTGCCCCTGATGGGGCAGGAGGGCAGTTCCTTATTGCTTTGTGCTGAGCCTTGGATAGGCCCACTGTGCTGGCATCAGGGATTTCTGCTCTCAGCTGGGGCTGGGGGGCACCTCTGTGCTCAGCCCTGGTGCCCATCAGCTGTCTCTGGGCTGCAGGTGATGTTCTCAGAGGAGGCGCTGCCCAAGGAGAAGGGCGAGTACATCCTTGGATACTACAGCAACACCTCCAGCAGCATCGCTGGCGTGACCGAGCCCTTCCAGGTCAGCATAGCCAAGGGTGAGGGTCTGAGGGAGGCAGGGTGTAGGGGTGTCCCACAGCCCTCTGTGTGGATCAGCCAGCAGTGCTGATGCTGGGGTGCAGATCTCCCTGCCCAGGTCGGAGGAGGGCAGCAGTCCCACGGACAGCTCAGGCAGCAGCTCAGAAGAGGAGGATGACAGCACACTTGTCCTACTGGCCCCCAAATCCCGTAGCCCCAGCCCAGGCAAGATGAAACGGCACCGAAGCCGAAGTCCCAGCCTGGCCAAGTTCCAGGGCCTCATCCTGCGGCCATCAAGCAGGGATAGGGGTACAAGCCGCAGCCCTTCACCCCAGAGCCGCCGAGGCCTCCCCGGGGACATTCCCACCATCCACCTGCCCCAGGAGGAGCTGGGGTGCCGTGCAGCCAAAGCCAAGGAGCCAGAGCGGGCAGCTGACAGCCTGGAGGGCAGCTCCTTCTACCAGACTGTGCGGGAGTGGGGTGGCCCCTGGCGTGTCTCTGCTGACAACCCCTTGGCCAGGGCTGACCCCAGGAACCTGGGCCTGCTGCCAGCGCTCCGCCTGGAGATGATTGACCAGGCTCTGGGCCGACGGAGGGAGAGTGCAGACCAGGGCTACCCCTGCCGGAGGATGAGTCCCACCAGCCCCCCAGGCTGCAGTACCTCCCCAAAGGAGGAGAGCAGCCCTCAGGAGCTGGACACCCATAACTGTGCCATGGGCGACTGATGCAGTGGCCCCCTTCCCTCTTCCCTGTAGCACCCTTGCTGTGCGCTTTCCTTTGCCACTTTCCTGCTGAGATGCCCCTCCCTTATTTATTGCAGTGACTCCTCACCCTGTTGTGTGCCTGGCAGGTAGGGGCCTCCCACTGCTCCCCGTAGCCTGAGATGCTGGGCTGGGAAGTGGCATGGTGGGGGGGCAAGGCTGATCTAGTGTGGTGGTGGGGAGCCCATTGTGAAACTCAAAGTGCAAAACCCTTCAGCCCTATGGGAGAAATGCTGGCCTTGCACCCAAGGTGGGGCAGGAAGCCAGGCCAAGGTTCTGGTGGCAATAGTGATGGGCATAAAGTGAAGACCCACTCCAGGGTACCCCTGAGATCAGATCAAAGCTTGCTCCTTCCCTGTTGCCTCCATTGTGCCTCAGCCTTGGATGTAGTGCAAATGACAAAATAAACCATCCTGGCCCACCCCAGCTGCACTGTGCTTACTGCAGGGGGGCAGGATCCCTGGGGTGGGGGCTGCAGGGTGAACAGGGGCAGCAGGCTCAGCGCTGGCATCACACACCATGCTCAGACCACCTTTTATTCATATTCTGCTGCACATGCAGCCCTGGCCCTCCCTGCCCCCTACCTTGCTCTAAGGCTGGGAGCCAGTGCAGACCCCAGCCCTCCCTGCACCCCTCCCATCCTGCCTGGGGAAGGGGGCCAGGATCATACCACAGGGCTCCCCTCCCCCCAGCCCCTAGCTGAAAAGGCACAAATCCAGGGCGGGGGGGAGGGTCTTGCGATCCCTTCCTGGCACAACAGGCAAGGAAGATCCTGGGTTTCTCCTTTCTCAAGCCCTCATGTTCCTTTCCCCTTGCTTTGGTGCTCATGGGTGGCAGCCATAGCCCTCCCCTGCAGCTGCAGTGCCTTGAGAGGCTTCTCTGTCCCTCTGCCTGCCCCTGCTCCAGCTGTGAACCCCAGCTCCATGCAGTCACATTAGCAGCCATGCTCGGTGCCATCCTTTGTCTCAAGTACCAGAAATCACACAGCTCCACTTTGTGGCTGCTGTACAGCATGTCTTCCTCCCCATGCAAGGCAGTGCTTCTTGGGCATCATTGGAGCACTGCATGGTGCTGAACTGCTGGCTTCTGCTCCAAGACCAGCCGCAGGCATCGCTCATAGAGGGTATTATCACTGTCCTGTGTCTTCCAGTCTGGAAGCTTGGCCTTGGAGGTTGCATGTGGAAGACCCCAGTGCCTCAGGGTCTTTTTGAGATGCCGTGCAGGTACTAGCAGAGCCCGGGTCACTGCATTACAGCTGCCAGAGAAGCACAGCTATGAACATCAGTGTAATGCTGCAGACTGACATCCATTGAATTCCACCCCAGCACTGCTCAGGACACAGCAGCACAGGTGATAATGCTTGCACTGCCAGCTTTATGCCAAGCCTGCAGGACAGCACCCAGCCCCACCAGGGAATCCCTCCTGCCCACCCACACAGGGTAGGAAGCCTGATGCAGGTCACATTCCCTTGACACTTACTTGTGCTGTGGCCCCTTGCCTGGGCTGCAGTCAGCGGGTGGCTCCAGAACAAAGCAGTCCGTGGTGATATGGTCAGCCAGGACAGCCACCTCCACGTCACTGAGGTTCCTTGCCCTGTGCAGGGACCGTGCCAGCCTGTGGGCACGAGAGGGCAGTAGTCAGCAGCTGCTGCCCAGGGTGGGCATCCCACTGGGGCCCACCTCATCTGACCCCAAACTGTCCACACACAGTGCTCTGGAATGGTGGGAAAAGCCCTGCCTTTTCCTCCAGACATGCACCTGTGAGTGCAGTTGCAGTGGAATAGCATCTGCGTGCCTGTGTTGTGCAGCTGGTACTTCACCTCATTGGGGGCAATGTGGTGCTCGCACTTATCCAGGTGCTTGTAGTACCTGCACACCCTGCGAGGGCCTGAAGACAGTGGGGTGGTGAGGGGCTCTGCCAGCACACAGCCCCACGGGGCTGAGGCCTTACGACACCCCAGCAGCAGCGCATGCTCTGCCCCCAGCACCGACTCACCATGCTGCCTGCGCATGTCCATGTCAGGCAGAGGGGTGTCTCCACAGCGTGCTGGGGCCAGTCTGGATCTGATGCTGCCATCCTGAGTGCAGGCAGGGTGTGCTGAGCCCCCAGCCCTGTGCTGTGTTCCTGCAGGCACTCGCTTTCCTCCAGCAAGGTCCTGTTCCAACACGGTCATTTCTGTTGGGGGGCCAGGCTCCAGCCCCCACTGTGCTGCTGGGTGCCTGGTTGCGGGCTCAGCCTTGTCTCTGGTAGATGCAGGTCTCTGTGCCTGGCGGAGCCTGGGGTTTTGCCCCAGTCTTTGTCGAAGCTGTTTGCGCCCTGTTCTAGAAGACTTCTTTCCTTTGCCTGGGGGCTGCACAGCAGAGCTGCCCACCTCCTGCATGGGTGGGCTGTAGTGGTACTGATTCTGCTGCACCATCCTGGCCAGGGGTACTACACCGTAACGCTCACACCTGAGGACACCATGGACCATGAGGCCCTGCACACCAGCCCCAGCTGTGCTCTGCTGCAGCCAGCAGGGTAGCCAGGCAGAGCGTGCCGGGGGCCACAGCAGCAGACTGAGATGAGAGGGCATCCTCGGGGCACTCACCCTCCCCACCAGTGCCACTGGATGCACTCCTCACTCTCCTCCAGTACGAAGCACGGCACCTCCAGCAGGTTGAAGAAGGTGACGCCGATGATGTTGGAGATGGTGTCGTTGAGAGCCAGCAGGCACTGCCGGAACCTGCGGGGCAGACGGGGGCGGTGAGAGGCCCGGCGGCCCCCGGTGTGCCCACCCGCCCTCGGCCTGGCCCCCGGCGCACCTAGCGTCGCAGTCGCAGTGGGAGACGGTGTGCAGGCGGTAGTTGCGGATACCGTAGTTGAACTGCAGCGCCGTGATCTGCGCCGAGCACTGGTCGTGCTCCCGGCAGCACCGGTCGGGGCCGCGGAAGAGACCTGCGGGCGGCGGCCGGTGAGCGCAGTCCCCGCCGGGAGCGTGGGGTGTGCGCGCCCG
>NW_015091053.1:265061-274425 GCF_001431845.1 Calidris pugnax
GAGGCCACCTCTAGACTCACGTGGCCCCTGTCCTGTGGAAGGACATTTCCACTCTGGAGGCTGTGTTCACCAAGCAGGATGAGGGCTGGTGTGCTGACGCCAGGGAACGACTTTGCTGGGGGGCTACCCTGACCCCAGGGGAATGAGACTTCAACAACCCCACTGGGAGCTGCAGAGCCCTCCTGCTGTGGGCTCCACCACAATGTGCTGTGCTTCTGTCCCCTGTACCCCTAGCACACCCAGAGCCACCACATGCTAGGGCTGTGCCCTGCACCCTCAGTGCACCTGGGACCACCCCATGCCAGCCTGCAGGGCCCCCTATGGGGAGAGCCTCAGGCTGGCAGTGCAGTGCAGCCTTGGCTTGCCTGAGCACGTCAGGGACTCACGACCCAGTTTGGTTTTGTCTGGAAGATAATGGACGATAAGGAGGGATGTCTGATGCTCTGGCTTTCACCCACCAAGCAGCCAGTGGGGGAGGATGGCTGGCCCCACAGTGCGGAGCACCCCACTGCCTTAGCAGGTGGCTGCTGCCCTGCTGGCAGGGGTCTGTCTGGCCGGGGCATGGGTCTGACCCTGGGCTGGCTGCCCCGACAGGCAGCACCGTGCAGATCTGCGCCTGGTGCTGCTGACGTGGCTCAAGGCCGCAGGCAAGGCTAGCGCGAGGCTGAGACGCCAAGGGCTCGCTCTGCCTGCGGTTCCAGCACTGCCAGAGCAGTCGGGACACCGCTGAGCCAGCAGTGGGGGAGCGTGGGCTCTGGCAGAGATGCCATCAGCTGTGGTCATGAGTGGTGAGGGTGGCCAGCAGGTCCCGGACTGGGTCGGCAGGAGTGCAGGGATGGGCTGGTGAAGGAGCTCCACTGCTCTGTGCGCCACATCCCATTTGGGGCTCCCCAGCATAAGAGAGACATCTCATCGTGGAAGGAGGCTGGTGAGGCTACTGAGGTGTTCGGTGCTGGAGCTGGGCTTCCTTGGGCTGAAGGAAGGTAGGGGAAGTTTGGCTTTATGTGCCCTGAACTTGAGGTCATGGCAAGGCTTCTTCCTTCTCCTTTTGCACCTCCAGGCCAGCACGGGCATTGGGCCTCCTGTGGGGAGATGCTGTGGCAGTAGCTGGATGTCCGGACTGTGTGGGTGACTGCAGACCTGGGCCTTGTCTGTGTCCCAGAGCTGACACATCCCTTGGCTGCCGCCTTGTCCAGCCTTGCCCTTTGCCCTCCCTGGCTGGCAGCACTGGCTCCCTGCAGGTGTGCGAGTGTGTTTACCGTGTGTGCTGCCAGTCATGTCCTGCTCATGTCCCTGCAAGAGAGGCGTCAGTGGATGGGGGGGCACAGCGCTCCCTTCTCTGGAGAAGGAGCTGTTGCCCTGCCTGGGACAGAGCCAGAGGAAAGTGAGCTTCTCACAGTGCAAACAGCGGTGGAGCTGGGCTACCCCAGCCAGGTCCTGTATGTGAAAAATGGAGTGGCTCAAGGACTGCCATGGAACACTGCCCATGGTGTGGGACATCCACAGTGGCATTGTGTAAGGAATTGCTGCAGTAGTTGATAGGAGCCTTTATACATTCCACTGCTCCAAGGTGGAACTTACAACTTTGTGGAGATAAAAAGAAGGAAGGATGAACACATGTCCATCCTGTTCAACAGGGCATCCAAGGCTCTGGAAATGGAAGGCAGAGCAGAGAAACAACTTCTTTATGTGGGCAAATTTCTTGGAAGTCAAAACAAGAGCCGGCGCAAACGAAGGGATGATGCAGTTATTTCACACCTGAGCTGAAGTTATAAATTCAACCAGCTTCCAGACTCAGGGGAGACTCTTGAGGGCTAGTGTGAACTCTGCCATGCACCCACAAGGTCCTCTATCCCCTCCTGGAACATAGTGGGCTGGCATTCCCCAGCTGGCAGCCGATACAGCTTCTGCCTGGATGCCACCACATCCATTATCCTCCTCAGCCTAGGAGAGCCTGAGTTGAGCTGTGGCTCCATGTGACGTGTTTGTCCTACCCGGGTCCCCTCCTTCGGTAACAAGACCCCATGCTGAGGCCTCCCTGTCATGCTTTTGTGGGCACCCTCAGCACACAACAGCCTCTGCCCCAGTCTGCTGGGTCTGGGTGGCTGGAGCAGAGCTCAGTCTTTTCATCAGTCAATGACAGTGGGATGTGGTGGGAATCAGGCTATTCTGTTGCTTTTGTAGCATCTGTCTGCTCCCTGGCTGCCACCTGGGAGCAGAGGCTGGGCTGGCAAGCTTGACTTTCCCCTGCGCTGCAGCCCTGGCTCTAGGGGAGACCACCGCTTTGACCTGGGGTTACACTGGTGTCCATGGGTGCTCCAGCCAGGCCTGGCTCCAGGGAGGCTGCACTTCAAGTGGTGTGCTCCCAGAGCCCCTTAAGGAAAAGGCCATCACTCTAGAATGTATTTTCTAATATAGATTTATGGGGGAAGGGATTAAAAAGGGGGTTTATCTTCTCTCTTGCACTTGTGTCCTGGTTTGAGGTAAAACAGAACTAATTTTTTGTTCAGTAATTTTACTTTTTCAGCTGGGCCTCTTCTAACTAACTAAACTCTAAAATTAACAGCATATTGTTCAGAAACTGTTTACTCTTACAGTGATAAGACCTGATTGTACCAAGGAATGGTGTGCAGAGAGGCCCTTGGTTATACTTATTGCTATAACAACCAAGGTCAGGTAAAATTGTTATTTGCCCCGTTGGAGGGTTGGAAGCGGAAAAGTGTAGAGGGGTCCCACCTGTCAAGAGGAGCGGACAGGACAGGTGACCCAAAACTGACCAACAGGGTATTCCATCCCATCTGCATCATGCTCAGTATAAAAGCTGAGGGATCAAAGGGTCAACTCTCTTCCTTCAATGGCCAATGTCCGAGGAGGACCCTGTCTGTTCGTCTGCCTTTGATCTCGATCCGAGCATTCCTGACTCCAAATCCAGAATCTGGCTCCTGTCCATCACCGAGTCCAGTCTGGGACTTTCTCTGTGGCTGCTGGTGACATGATCATCATCCTGGGAGCTTGATACGGTTTTGTATATACTGTATACTTTTTTCCCCTTTTTTTTTTCTTTTCTTCTTATTATTTATTATTTCATTATTTATTAATATTTTCATTAAAGTAGTTTTTTCTAAACTTATAAATCTCTTTTATCTCTTCCTCTCCTCTATTTTCCTTAGAGAGGGGCAGGAGGGGTCATCTGTCATTCTGATTGCTCAGTCCGGTCAAAACCATAACAACTTGCCAGACTCTCAGTGCAGAAACTAGGCTGGATCCATCAGCTATTTTCAGTGCAAGTCTTGGCTGTGGAAATGATGGGGATTGATGGGGAGTCAGCCCTACGGTCATCTGCAGGTCCTGTGGCTCACTGCAATCCTCTCCTGTCCCAGGTCCTCAGCAGGGAGTGCAGCCTCCTCAAGGCCTTTTCCAAGGGTCATAAAGGACCCTGAAGGTCCTGAGCAGCTTGGTGACTCTGCTTGAGCTAGGGACTAGATGATCTCCACCTTCAGCAAGGCAGCCTGTACCAGGATTCTGGAGTGGCTTCCAGCAACAACCAACCATGGTGTCTTTCAAGTAGCCATGCCTGTAAGAAAATGCAGAGAGGCCCAAGATAAGAAAAACAAAGATTAAAATTACCCCAAAACCTCCCCAAGACACATAGGTTCCTTGTAAGAGGTCAGATCCTGATGCTGGAGGAAATTCCCCCCATTTTCTACTTTCCCTTAGCACTTAGGCAATTCTCAGTGCTGTTGTATACTTGGGAGGTGCCTGGTTTTACTGCCCTCGTGAATGCCTTCTTTTAAATTGTGGGAACTATCTCGAAGCTCTGCAAGCAAGTCCATGGCTGATAGATATCACTGCACTTCTGGGTCAAGGTCGGGTAAGTGATAACTCAGCAGGACCTTGGTTGACCTACAGCATGATGAACAGCAGCTCAGAAGAAGGCATCCACTTGTCGGCATGTGTTGAGGCTTGGTAGAAATCAGGTGGGCTGGCAAGCTGGAGTGCAGAAAAAGTCACAGGGTTGGAGTATTTCTGAAAAGCACAGTCTCCTTTCATTTGGTGTCCAAGATAAGTCACGTGACATGCTGGTATTTTCATCATCTCTTTGGAAATGGGATGAAGGGACCAAAGCAGCTTGACAGGAAAGAAAAATTCCTGCATGCTGTCCATTTGCTTAGCGTTGTGTATGTTGGCTCTAACAGTGACCTTCTACAATTGATGGGGAGGTTTTAATGCCTACAGCAGAAGTGTTGTATTGTGCTAGGCGAATCATTAACCTGCAGAATAAAGCTAATAGGTTACAGCATCTATGTCTGCATTAATCCTAGCGTGGGTAGAGTCAGAGTTGGCTCCAGCTTTACCTGGAGCACAGCAGCCCCATGGAGTCCTTCTGCTGGCAGGGCTGCAACCCGTCTGTCCTGGACCACAGCCAGCCACATCATGTTGACATCGTCATGTACAAGCAAAGAACAGTACTAAAATCTTGAGGTTTCCTCCTTGAGCCTCACAAATCTGCTGATAAAGCCAGTTTCCCCAGTTTTTGTAAAGAAAATAGCCAAATTCAGTGGGTGTTGGGCCCTAGGGGATTTCTCCTTTCTGCTAGAGCTGAGTCTTGTGCTTCTCCTGCTCAGTCCAATGAAATGGTTGTTTTGTTTCCCATTTGTAGGTCCAGTCTAGAAACAAGATAGATAAACACAGACACACAGGCATGCAATTTCTATGGCAATTTCTACAGAGGGTGAGTCTGAGGAACAGCTGTACCACCGAGATTCCAGAGAAGCCGCAGATGTTTACCAGCAGCAGGATGAGGCCAGCTGTGTCCAAGGCTGTTAAAGGCTGTCAATAGTGACAGAACAAGGCAGTAACACAGAGCAGTGACTTATGGAGTGAGCCCCAAGCCAAGGCAATGTTGCCGACACAAGGGATTGTGGGAAGGGAACTGGGACTCAGGAGCTGCCTTGACCCTGGCCAAAGACCTGTGCCTGTGCCACTGTCAGGGATAGTGACTCTGCAGTAGCACCAAATTTTCATGAGCAGCAACAGGAGCCCAAGGATGAGGAGTGAACCTGGCATAGAAAATGACTGAGCTAATTAGCAAATTCAGCTGCTCTTCCAGAAACCTGCTATTAGAGTATCCTGGAAGTGCTGGTCACAAGGTGGCTTGTTTTTATTTTGGATACTCCAACGGATACTCCATTGTTGCTTTAACTCATCCTGGTGTTCATGTCAGTCAACTTGGAGGGTGAGGGCAGCATCACAAGCTCTCAAGCTTTGGGACCTCCTCTACTGGTGTGGCCACACCACATATACAGTCACTCTGTAACCTGTCACCCTCTTGAGCCAACAGTCTCCTCTTCTGCACTATGTGCCAGAGATTCTCTGAGCAGGCAAGGAGAAGGTCTGATTTTTATCAGTCTCTTTTGGATTCACACCATGATCGAAGCCGAGTTGGTTATTTTTCTTGGAAAGCACAAATGAAAACCTAGGTGGAGCTCCACGAGCATTACAGTGCACCTCTATCCCACACAGATGCAACTCATGATTATATAGTGGCCTTCCTATTTCCTATTGCACTAACACCACCCTGGTTACTGAAAGACGGAAAAGCTGCTAGAAGTCATAGTTCCTATTTCACTCACACTTCAATTAGCGACAATGTGAGACACCAAGTCCTCAGCTGAGGTGGTGACTGAGAGCAGAAACAGTGAGTCGGGCAGAGGAGACCAAGTCTCTGTTTTCCAAGCAGCCCGTGCTCTGCACAGGGCAGAAGACCCCCAGGTGACCTCATGTGCGGAGGTCCTTGAGGTTCCCCTGCCAACCTGGTGCCAGGAAGAGAGGCAGAGGGATGGAGGGCACAGCTGGACTCCCGGTCCTGTAAGAGCAGGGAGTCGCTGGCCAGCAATGGCCCTGAGCAGCCCTGGCAAGGGGCCGTGCTCAGTGCTGCAGAGGAAGGCAAAAAACCCCCGGGGACCTGTGCCAATCTGCCCAGGGGAAAAAATTCCTTCTTGACCCTAGAGCTGGCGATCGCCAGTTTCCTGAGCAGGGCCTGGGGACCTCCTGTGGGGGAGTGCATTTGGAGTCAGCAGCTAAGTACCGTTTCCACTCTGTTTTGTGCAGATGCATGGGTGGGCATGGGACATCAGTCCCATGACAGCCATTTCTGACTGCTCTTTCCTGGGAAGGGAATGTCATTATCACGGTGTCTCTGCCCTACACCTGTCAGGGTTTTGTCATCCTGTCACCTGATGCCCAGCGACGAAGTTTCAGCTGAGCTTATTCTTCAAAACAACATTTTTTTTTTCACTCTCACGAGGCCCAGGTTCAAAAACTGGAAACATCCAGTGATTGCTCCCACATGAAAGGTGCCAGTACAGAAAGCTACTGCTTTTTTGCCAGTGGGGGGAGAGGGGAAGCATGAGGTGGAGGAAGAATGCAGAGGGAAGAGTCAGGCAGAGAGGAGAAAATGGCCAGGATTCATACCCAAATTATAAAGGGTGAAAAACATCTGCTTAAGAGAACAAGGTGCCAGCTATGTCCCTTCTCTAGCCAATCCCTCTGCGTCTGTGTTAAAACACTAGTAGCCTCCCACTATTTTTTCAGAAGTTGACAATATTATTTTAATACACACTATCCCATCTGCATTGGCTGTATTTGTATTAAGACAATAAACCGAACTTTGAACATGCTTTAAGTTCATATTCCTATGGCATGTAGCTATTCTCGACAACTAGGTAATCAGCCTTGGAAATACCTGTGGCATGACACATAGACGAGAAAACAAAACTCATATCACTGCATCCAGGGGGTTATGTCTTAAATGAGATGATCTTTCTCTTTTTTTTTTTTTTTTTTTCACTGGGCACCCCGGGGCTGGCCCCTTGCCAGGTGCTGCTCCGTGGTGCAGAACCCCCGCCTCACGCACCCGTGTACCCTCCGGGGAGGGTGTGTGCAGGTGCCCATCTCCCCTGCGTGCCCGACCGTGTGCATTCACCTGCACAGGGCGTAGGCCCGTGCGTGCACACGGATGCTGTAGGTAGTACAGGACACAGCTGTCACCCTCTCCAACCCCTGCTGAAGCCACCTCCCGGCCCAGCACCATGTCTGGCCACGTGTTGAGTGTCGCAAAGGAGGGAGATTCTGCAGCCTCCCTGGGCACTCTGTGCTAGTGCTTTATAATTTTTAGTAGTATTCTACTTAATGCATATTTCAGGCATCAGGGAAGACAAAACTGACAGGTCTAGGAGCAGCAACTTTAATGATCAATAATATCTTAACTTGTGTGACCACTTCCTCTGTCATGAGCCTGAGAAGGGTTCTCAAATTTTTAAGCCTATCTCTCAAAGGTAAGCTGGACTGTTCTCAAGAGTGAGGGGAACAGTAATTGAAATAAGAGTAGTGTTTGTTTCAGAGTAATGTTCCACTCATCAATATCCAGCCCTGATAAAAGAGTTCAAGAGGTTTTCTTCTTAAGGTGGATACTTGATAGCTTTGTATGGTGGTGTTCACTATCTTTGTTTCCGTACAAGCCACATGTGAATTCCAAATGAAAATAATATTGGCATGGAAATAGCTGCAAAGCATTTGCAAGACCTCAAGGGACTCTCAAGTAGACTTCTAATTATTCTTAGCGCTGCAAGGTTTGCTTTCTGCAAATTCCAACTGCTGTTGCATTAGCAAAAGCCTGGAATGCTGAGACCCTTGGCCTTGGTTTCTGTCTCTGGGGAGTAGAATATGATTCATCTGAGAAACTCAGCTCTTCATATTTTCTTGTAGTTCACACAAAGATTGTTAGGAGCATAGTAATTGATTTGTTTCTTCTGGTCCTATAAATGCAGTGGAATATAAAAAGGAAATGTTCAAAGAGGGAGGGTGAAACTGTTTAACTAGGTCAGAAGAGGGCCAGCATACAAAAAAATTGTTCTTTCCATGCCTCTTCCATCCTCATAAATTTTGGAATTTCCAGGACAGACCAGCTAGTACTACTCCATACATGTAGTAACATACTTTCAAAATATCAAACACATCTCTACATATTTCATCTTAAAATGAACAAGCTAAAACTTCTGATACCTGAGTCCCTGCAGAAGACTTTGGGCACTGCGGCCACATGCAAATCTATCAGCCCTACAATCTTCATGTGTCTATACTTCATGGCAAGTGCCCCTGCTGTGGCTCCAGTGTTCTGAGATCTGCCTTCACTCCCTTTACAAAAAAACACGTTTAAGTTGTACATAACAGAAGACACTAGATACAAAAATTCAAGTGAGCCAAATAATTACCTTAGCTCCTCCAACCCCATCAGAAATACAGGCTCACATTTGATAGACAGTTCAAGATCCTCTAATACCTTGTGGCCTTTCTAGTTATCTACAGTCTCTTCAGTCCCTGAACATCAAGTAGCCCAAGTATATGGCACTTGTGCATTGTCACAGGCAACTATTGTGTCTCATCTGAAAAATGCTTTGCATTGCTGCCTCCTTCTGGAAGTAAGCTGGACCAGTTAAATGGCATATTAAAACCGAATTGTTTAACATCAAGAGACATGCATGCTCATAAGCTTTTGGAGGTAGAAGATACCCACTAGCCCAAGCATGAAATCCTGTAAACAATATGGAGACTACTGCATTATACATTTTCTAGTTCAGACCTAATTCAGTTAAATCCGGACAATCAGATGTCACTGGTGGCCAAGGGGACCTCGCTGGTGGCCACAGAGACCTCGCTGTTGGACATGTGTCACAGGAACTTCACTCAAAAGAAAGAAGTAGTGTGAAACAGTGATTTAACAAAACTAGTAGTAAATGTGAGAGTGTTTTATGAGATTCGATGGCAAGGTACACTTGATTATTTACTGCATAGAGGACAAGGTCAGACATGCTGTCAGGGAGACCATCCTGTTGAGTCACAAGGTACAGAAAGGACCCCCTGGTTTTCTAAAATCCTTCTCAGAGAGGAGTATGGGTGCAGCTGGATCCAATCCTAGTCCCAGACTTGGTCAACAGTTTATGTCTAAAGGCTTATATCTGCACAATCAACCCTTTCAAAGTTCAGTCACTTACCGAGAATCTGTTGCGGCAAGGAATCTCTCAGCCTCAAAGAGTACAACCTTAAGCAAATGTCCCTACTCAAGGGGAGATCCTGGCATGCAGCCACTGCAGTAAGAGAGAGCTCAAAGGGCTCTTGGGCTGCCCACTATTTATAGAGTAAGATAATTGACCTATAGTCATATTCTCATGGGAACAAAATATCTAGGTCCCCACTCCAGACAGTGTTTTGGCTGCTGTTGCCAGCCATCCCCCAAAGTCCAAGTGCAACTCATCCCAAGTCCCACTGATGGTTATGGCTTGAGCAGGAGCTGGGGGAGGGCGGG
>NW_015091053.1:275613-339269 GCF_001431845.1 Calidris pugnax
GGGAGGGGGGGCAGAGGAAAAAAACGGGGAGACCACACTGTCACAAAATGGGGATATAATTGGTGGAAACCAGGTCCTCGGTGGTGGCCACAGAGACCTTCAGGACAAGGATGTCACCTTCCTTCTGGCAGCAAGCTCCAGATGATCGTAAGTTTTGAGGTTGACCCTGAAGAGAGGTAAACCAGCAATGTAGGTCATGCTAAGAAATCAGTTTCCAGAGACCAAGAGAACAAGTACCACATTTTCTTCCTAGAGCATACCTTGTCAGACCTGGCTCCAGACTGTTTCTTTTTCTGATCCCAGACTTAGGGAGAGTGAGAATCTCAAGATATGTGGTGATATGAAAGTGGTTGTTAGATAAAGTGAGAAAAGATTGCTCCTGGGACATCACTGGTGACCACAGGGACAGACCTCCTGGTTACCATGGGGACCTTGCTGTTGGCCATTGGGATGTCAGTGGTAGCCACAGGGTCATCACTGGTGGCCACCAAGACCTCACTTGTGGCTATTGGAACCCACGGGTGGCCACAGGGACCTCACTGGTGGCCATGGGGATCCACAAGTGGCCACAGAGACTCACTGGTAGCCACAGGGATGTCACTTGTGGCCAAGGAGACTTTGCTGATGGACACAGGAAATTCGCTGGTGGAAACGTGGACCTTGTTAGTGGCCACAGTGACATCATAAATGGACTCAGGCACCTTGCTGGTCACCACAGGGTCACATGGCCACAGGGAACTGGCTGTTGGACTATGGGACCCACTAGTGCCCGCAGGGATCTCAATGGCTGCCACAGGGACCCTAAGGGGGTGACGGGGACCTCAGCTGTTGCCAAGGGTTCCTCACTTGTGGCCCCTGGGACCTCACTTGTGACACGATAACTACGCTGGTTGCCACAGGGACATCCCTGGTGTCAAACAGAACCTCACTGGTGGCCACAGTGACATCACTGGTTGCCACGGGGACATCACTGGTATCAATCAGAACCTCGCTGGTGGCCACAGGGACCTAACTGGTGGCCACGGAAAAATCACTGGTGGCCACTGAGACCTCAATGGTGGTAAAAATGACCCATGAGTGGCCACAGGGACCTCACTGGTGGCCACAGGGACATTTTGGGGGCAACGGGAACCTTACTGGTGGCCACAGGGACCTCACAGGTGGTCATGGAAACCTTGCTGATGGCCATAGGGACCTCACTGGTCACTATGGGGACATCGCTGGATTCCCCTGGGACATGTCTGATTGCCACTGGGACCTCACTGGTGGCCACGGGGACCTCAGTGGGAGCATCACTGGTGGCCATAGGAACCTAAATTGTGGCCACGGGGACCTTGCTGGTGGCTTTGGAAAACTCACGTGTTGCAACCAGAACCTAATTTGTGGCCACAGCGACCTCAAAAGTGACTTTGGGGACCTCACTGGTCACAACTGGAACCTCACTGGTGGCTACAGTGACATCACTGGTTGCCACAGGGAGATTGCTGGTATCCGTGAGAACCTTGCTGGTGACCACAGGGACTTAAGTGGTGGCATGGGGACCTCAATGGTGGTCACAGAGACCTCTCTGTTGTCCACAGGGGCCTCACTGGTAGCCACGGGGACATCACTGTTGGCCACAGAGATTTCACTGATTGCTTCGGGGACCTCACTGGTAACGATGCGGAACACACTGGTGGCCACATAGACATCACTAGTGGCCACTGTAACCTCCCTGGTGGCCACAGAAACATCACTGGTGGCTACCAGAACCTAATTTGTGGCTACAGGGACCTCGCTGGTAGCTTTGGGGACCTCACTTGTTGCAATCAGAACCTCACTGGTAGGCATGGAGACATGACTGGTAGCCACGGGGACACTGCTGGACGTCATTGGTGGCCACGGGAACCTTAGTAGTGGCCATGGAAACATCACTGGTAGCTACGGAAATATCACTGGTGGCAAAGGAGAACTTGTGGCCTTGGAGATCTCACTGGTGGCCACGGGAACATCACTTTTGGCCACAGGGAGCCCACTGGTAATGATGTGGAACTCACTGGTGACCAAAGAAATATCACAGGTTTCCACAGGGACCTTGATGGTTGCAACCAGAACCTCGTTTGTGGCCACAGGGACCTCAATGGTGGCTTTGGGGACTTCAGCGGTCACAACCTAAATCTCGCTGGTGGCCACAATGACATCACTCATTGTCCACAGGAATATCACTGATATCCACAGGAACCATGTTCATGACCATGGGGACCATCACTGGTGGCCACTGGGACCTTGGTGGTCACTGGTGGAGCCCACAAGTGGCCACAAGGACCTTACTGGTGACCATGGAGATGTTGCTGGTAGCCATGGAAACATCACTGGTGGGCACGGGGATCTGGGGGTGGTCATTGGGACTCACGAGTGGCCACAGGGACCTCACTGGTGCCACAGGGAACTCACTGGTACGCACGGAGACATCAGTGGTGGCCACAAGGATATCACTGGTGGCAACCAAAACCTCATTTGTTGCTACCGGAAACTGAGAGGTGACCACAGAAACATCACTGGTGACCACGGGGACCTCAGTGGTGGACATTAGGACCCACGAGCTGCCACAGGGACCCCACTGGTGGCCACAGGGACCTCTGTGGTCGCCACTGAGACCGACAAGTGGCCACAGGGACCTCACTGGTGGCAATGGGGACATCACTGGTGGTTGCAGGGACCTCGCTGGTTGCCAGGGAAACCTTGCTGGTGTCCACATGGACCTCACTGGTCACCACCGGGACATCACTTGTGGCCACAGTGACATCACTGGTTGCCATGGGCTCATCACTGGTATCCACAGGAACCGTGCTGGTGGCCACGGGTAACTCACTGGTGGCCACGGTGACACTGCTGGTGGCAATGGGAACCTTACTTGTGGCCATGGGGACCTATGGGTGTCCGCAAGGATCTCACTGGTTGTAAGGGGGAATTCGCTTGTAGTTTTGGAGACATCACTGGTGGCCACGCAGAACTCTCTGTCTGGCATGGGGACCTTGCTGATGCCTTTGGGAACCTTGCTGGTGGCCACAGGAACCTTCAGGTGGCAACCAGGATGTTGTTGGTGGCCATTGGGACTTAAGAATGGCCACAGAGACCTCACTGGTGGCCATGGGGAACTCATTGTATGCCATGGAGACATCCCTCACTGGTGGCAATAAGGACTATGCTGGTTGCCACGGGGACATCCCTGGTGTCAAGTAGAACCTTACGGGTGGCCACAGGCATCTCTCTGGTAACCACGGGGACTTTGCTGGTTGCTACAGGGATGCACAGGTGGCCACAGGGACCTTGCTGCAGGCAACAGGGACCTCACTGGCAGCCACAGGGGATGTCCAGGTTGCCACAGGGACCTCGCTGGTTGCCAACGGGATCTCAATGGTGGCCACCTGGACCTTGCTGGTGGCCACGGAAACCCTTCTGGTGGCCACAGGGACCTCACTTGTGGCCACAAGGACATCGCTGGTTTCCCCTGGGACATGTCTGATTGCCACAGGGATCTCACTGGAGGCTATGGGGACACCACTGGTGGCCACCTGGCCTGACTGGTTTCCACTAGGACCTCACTGGCGGCCACGGGGATCTCTCTGTTGGCCCCAAAGACCTAGCTGGTGCCCATGTGAACCTTGCTGGTAGCTACGGTGACCTCAGTTGTGGCCACAGAGACCCACGGTTGGCCACATAGACCTCACTGGTGGCCAGGGGGAACCCATTTGTGGCCTCCGAGACATCACTGGTGGCCATGGTAACATAACTGGTGGTCATGGGGACCTCACTGGTGTCCACAGCAAACTCCCTAGTGACCACAAAGCTCACTGGTGGTCACAGTAACCTCATTAATGGCCACAGAAACCTCACTTGTGGCTACAGGGAACTCACTTGCGGCAAGAGGGACCCTCACTGGTTTCCATGAAGACATCACTGGTTGCCACGGGGACTTTGCTTGTGAACACAAAAACATCACTTGTGGCTTCTGGGACCTCAGTGGTGAGCACCAGAACCTTATATGTGGCCACGGGGACCTTGCTGGTGGGTTTGGGGACCTCACAGGTCACAACCTGAACCTCATTGGTGGCCACAGTGACACCACTGGTTGCCGCTGGGGTACCCGGGCCAGGACTACAGCTCCCAGCAGGCCTCTGAAGCCAACACCACCACAGGAGGCCCTGGGATGGAATACAGCTTTTGGCAGGCCTGGGAGCAAACATGGCTACCAGGTCCCCTGGGCCAGGACTACAGCTCCCAGCAGGATCTAGGAGCCAAGATGGCCACTTGGCAACCCAGGCCAGGACTACAGCTCCCATTAGGCCCTTGGGCCAGCAAGCCCTCCAGGGGCCCTGGGCCAGAACTACAGCTCCCAGCAGGTCCTGGCAGCAAACATGGCCACTGAGGGACCCGGGCCAGGACTATTGATCCCAGCAGGGCCCAGCAGCAAATATGGCTGCTGGGGGCACCTGTCAGGACTAGAGCTCTTAGCAGGCCCCGGGGGCCCACATGGCTGCTGGGGCCCTGGGCCTGGACTACATCTCCCAGAAAGCACTGAGAGCCCACATGGCCACCAGGGACCCAGGATGGGACTACAGGTCCCAGCAGGCCCTTGCAACCAACACGGCTGCTGAGGGCCCCGAGGTGAAACTACAGATCACAGTAGGACCTGGCAGCCACCATGGCCGTGAGGTCCCCAGGCTGGGACTACAGCTACCTACAGGCCCCAGGTGCCCACATGGCTGCTGGTGTCCCCAACCATCTGGCCTCCCAGGGCCTCCTAGGAGCCAGAGTCCCCACCCAAGACCCCTGGCTGTCAAGTGGCCTTTTGGGGCTCACCTGGAGCCAGGGATCCTGCCCGGGGCCCAGGATGGCCATCTAGCATCATGTAGCCTGCTGGGAGCCAGGCTCCACACCCAGTGCTGCCAGTGGCCATCTGGCCTCCTGGGGTCTGCTGGAAGCCAGGATTTCCACCTGTGACCCTCGGCACCCATCTGGCCTCCTGGGGCCTGCTGGAAGCTGGGGTCGCAGTCTGTGGCCCCTGGTGGCCCTCTGGCCTCCCGGGGCCTGCTGAGAGCTGGGGTTCCCACCCAATGTCACTGGCCATCTGGCCTTCCTCAGCCCAATGGCAGCCGCGGTGCCTGCCTGGAACCCCCAGCAGCCATCTTGCCTCCTGGCGCTTCTTGGGAGCCGGAGTCCCCGCCTGGGTTTCCTGGGTGACCATCTGCCCTCCTGGGGCCTGCTGGAAGCTGCAGTCTCAGTCCAGAACCCCTGGCAGCTGTCTAGCCTCCTGGAGCCCACTGGGAGCTGGGGTTCCCGCCCAGGGCCCAGGATGGTTACCTGGCATCCCGTAATTTGCTGGGAGCTGGGCTCCACACCCAATGCTACCACTCTCCATCTGGTTTCCTGGGGTCAACTAGAAGCTGGGATTTCTGCATGTGACCCCTGGCAACCATCTGGCATGCCTGGGCCTGCCAGCAGCTGGGGTCCCTGCCCGCAGTCCCCGGCAGCCATCTGGACTCCTGAGACTTGCTGGGATCCATGGTCCCTACCCAAGGCTCCAGTAGCCATGTGGCCTCTTTGGGTCCCCAAGGAGCTGGGGTCCCCACCTGGGGCATCCACCAGCCATCTGGCCTGCCTGTGTGCACCAGAAGCCGGGATCCCCATGTGGGGGACCTTGGAAGCTGTCTAGCCTCCTAGGGCCTGCCACTAGCCTAAATCCCTACCCAGGGCCTCCAGCGGCTATCTTGCCTCCTGGGAGCTAGAGTCCTCGCCCAAGGCTCTTGGCGGCCATCTGGCCTCCAGAAGCCTTTGGGACATTGGGGTCACCTGCCCAGGTTCCCTGGCGGCTATTTGGCCACCCAGGATCTGCCAGGAGCCAGGATATCTGGCTGGGGCCCAGAATAGCCATCTGGCGTCCCAAGGCCTGTTGGGAGCTGGGGTTCCTGCCCCGGGCCCAGAACAGCCAACTGGCCTCCTGTAGCCCATTGGGAGCTAAAGTCCCTTCTTGGGGCCTCTGGTGGCCATCTTTTCTCTCCTGGGCGTGAAAGCAGTCATAATCACGGCCTGAAGTCTCTGGCGGCCTTCTTGACTCCCAGGGTCTTTTAGGAGCTGTACTCCTACCACCACTCTCTAGAAAACCATCTTGGATCTGGAGGTCTGCTGGGACTGGTAGTCCTGGCCCAGGACCCTGAGGCACTATGTTTGCATCCCAGGCCTGCTGGGACCTGTAGTCCCAGCCCAAAGCCCCAGCTGCCATTTTGGTTCCCAGGGCTTTCTGGGAGTGGTAGTTCCCACCCTGGGGTGCGGGGTGGCCATCTTGGGCTCCTGGGCCTGCTGGGAGCAGCAGTCCTGGCCAGGAGCAGAGAGCAGCGATCTGGCCTCCCAAAGCTTCTTGGGAGCCAGGCTCCTTGCCCTGGGACCCTAGCGGCCATTTGGCCTCCCATGGTCTCCCAGGAGCAGGATTCCCCTCCTTGGGCACCTGGCGGCCATCCTGCCTCCCAGGGCACGCTGGGAGCCAGATTCCCTGCCAGGGATCCCCAGGGGCCATCTGGCCTCCCAAAGCATCCCGGGAGCCGGGGTCCCTGTCCAGGGTCCTGCAGCAGCTGTCTAGCTTCCTGGGGCCTGCCAAGAACCAGCATCCCTGTCAAGGGTCCCTGGCTGCCCTCTTTCCTCCCAGGGCCTCTGCAGAGCTGGCAGCCATCCGTCTTCCAAAAGCCTCTCTGGAGCTGGGCTTCCTGTCCAGGACCCTTGGCAGCCATCGGGCCTCCCTAGGCCCATTGGGAGCCAGGGTCCCTGCCTGGGGCCACTGGCAGCAGCCATTTGGCCTCTTGCGGCCTCCTGGGAGCCAGAGTCTTCACCTGGGGCCTTTGGTGGCCACCTGGCCTCCAGGATCCCACCATAAGCCAGAATCCCCATCTGGGGCCCAAGACAGACATCTAGCCTCCCAGGGCCCACCAGGAGCCGAGGTGCACGCTCAAGGCCCCCAGCAGCTATCTGGCCTCCTGGGGCCTGCCAGGAGCCGTACTCCTTGCCTGGAGCCCCCAGAAGTCATCCTCCCTCATGGGGCTTCTGGGAGCTGAGGTCCCCGCCTGAGGCCCCCAGTGGCCATCTGGCCCGTAGAAGACTTCCAAGAATTGAAGTCCTCATTGGGGCCCCTGGCAGCCATCTGGCCTCCCAGGGACCAACAAGAGCCCAGGTCCCCTGCCTGTGGCCCTTGGTGGCAATCTAGCCTCCTAAAGCGTCCCGGGACCCAGGGTCTACTCCTGGGGCCTTTGATGGCCATCTTGCCTCCTGAGGCCAGCCTGGAGAAGAGACCGGGGACTCCAGGGGCCCGGGGCCTCCAGTGGCCATCTGGCCTGCCAGGGCCCACCAGGAGACAGAGTCCCTGCCCAGGGCCCCTGGCAGCCATCTTGCCTCCTGGGACCTCCCAAGAGTTGCAGTCCCCACTGTGGCCCTTGGCGACCCTCTGGCCTCCCAAAGTGTCCAGGGATCTGGGATCCCCGCCTGGGACCCTGCAGCAGCCATCTCGCCTTTCACCAGGAGCTAAGGTTCCTGCCCAAGGCCCCTGTGGGTAAGTAACAGAAAACTGGCGAGGAGGATTGTAAATATGCTCAAGTGACTCGCACCTCGGGTGCTGGAAAACACATCTATCATGCTAATTGCTGTTTGGTCTCGAGTCTGTGAGCAGAACATTTGCACTGAGATAACTTACGCCTGTGATGGACTCAGGGACACCTTATCTTGCCGCTTGAGGTTCCTGCCCTGTTGTTGGAGATCAAAGCACAAGGGGGAGGACTATGCCTGCTGGAACTCTTGAAAAACCAGCTAAGCCCCCTTTTGCTCCTGCTGCTGCTTACTCTGGCTAATAAGGACTCCAACTGACAAGGACTCTTGCTGGCTTTGTGGTCCCTGCGTTTCCTGCTTGCTTGTCTCCAGCCGGGTGCCACTTCGGAGACTCCCCCAGTTGTGAGGTATCGAGACTAAACTTGTTCTGTTCCTTTATTTGCAGTCTCCTGGTTGTTCCTGCATCCTGCCTGCATCGGCTCACACAGGCCGGTTTTGCGCAGCGGGGTCGGGGGGCAGAAGGGCATTGGGGGCTGCGGGGGAAAGCAGGGGTTGGGCGGGCTGTAGGGTGCTGAAACAGCAGGGGAGGCTTTCAAATCTGCAGCTTGCAAATGTTGGAAGTTTTATTCCAGTGTCCTAAATTGTTGTTGTTGAAGCTTTATTCTGGTTCCTAAATGTTTGCAAAATATGTTGTTGCTAGACAGAGCGTCCCTCTTTGTATCAGCTACTTCAGCTAGTTTATTTCAATGCATCTGATAAGGTGTGTCTGTTTAACAAAGTGGCATTGAAAGGGGGCATTTCACTGGATGCTCCCAGTTGTGCCTTATTTCAAATAGAAAGAGGTATTCTGCAAATATCAGACTGGGACATAACAACTGAAACTGGTCAAAAGTAAAATTGAAATGCAAAATTTATAATTTTTTTTTTTCTCATTGGCTTGGCACCTCGTCAGTATTAACACAAAGTTAATTTCTAGTTTTAATTTCTATTTATGCTACATGTATCAAAGAGGAACACGAGGAAAGAAAACCCTAAAATGCTGGCTTCTTGCTATTTTTTCAGTGTACTTTGAACAGAAGAAACAGAACTGCCATTTCTTGTGCAATCATACTGGCTGTATCAATGGCATCCTAATTTGTTATTAAAAAGTGTGTAATGCACTGCCCCGAATGATGAAAGTAGTTTTTGTTAACGGAAGCTGCAAGAGGTTCTGCTACCTTAAAAACACTGACCTACCATTACCAGCCTTGCATTCAAAAAAATAAGAAGTTGTAATATAGTTTATTTAGATAGTTTTTACATTAAGTGGTGCATCCACTTCCCTTTCAGGAGCAAGCAATTGACTGAGACTATGAGAGAGACATTTTCCAGCAAGAGATCCCAGAAGCGGGAACAACTTTAGCTTAAGATTCCACACAGGATTCAGCCTTTCAGTGAACATCAGAGCAGAGAGGTAATGCATGGTATGACTTGTATTCAAGGAATAGAAATGATACGCTGACAGCTGTTCAGATCCCCTAAGGAAGCTATTTGATGGTGTACCTAACCTGCATCCATTCACAAGCCAGGAAACTACATCCCCCCAAGGGTACAGTGTTGGGGGAACGTGGGGAAAAGTGTCCCCTGGGTGGTTTTTTGAGTCAGTTGGTTGGGTGGTTTCAGTAGCAGACATGCAGAAACTTCATAACTTTCCAAAAGACTCACTTGTATAACTTAATTTAGAAAATCCGCTTTTCAAAAGCCCATGGAAACCTTCAGGAGTACTTTAGCATTTCCCCCTGTTGTTGTGTCGTTTTGTGACACCCTGTTGGTAGGGCAGGTACAGGCACGGCAGGGACAGAGTTATCAAGGCGTCAGACCTGGAAACACAGCGGCACTCTCTGTGTGCACCTCCCCAGGGAAAGCCTTTCTCCACTGAAACAATTTGGTGACCGCAGAAGAGCAGCTCAAGGAAGTCGCAGAAAACTCTTAGGCCCGGCAAACTCCAGAAAAGTGACAGCAGGGCAAATGCTGCATATTATGAAGCTTTGTGCCTGTTTTGTTTGGTGACCTTTTGGTCAATCAAATTGCCTTTTATTTTTTGGTGGGTTTTCTTGTGTCTTACTTTTAGAGCAAGACTGATATTTTTGCATTATTATCTTGCCCAATTTTCAGTATTCAGGTTCTTATTAGGTTGCACTGCAATTTTCAAATCAAAGTTGCTTTCAGTTTAGTTCAGATGCTGTCATTCAGTTCTTAAATCTTAGCAACATTTAGTATTCTATATTACATAGTTTATGACCATAGATAGTAACAGGACATCAGCTGATAGATGTGAAATGTAAGTTGTCCAAATATTTATTTACATACAGTTCTCAGATGTAGGGGTGAATTTCTTGGGGTTTTAAAATATATTTTAATAAAAAGGTTTGTAACAAGTTCTGCAAGGTATTCAGTCTGTACTGGGTGATATGGCTGTTGTCAGCCTCTGTGTACAATGAGCTGTCGGCCACTAGGTGAACGTGTGTTGACCGGCACCTATGGAACAATCCTGCACCTGTCTGCTTCTGCTGCAAAGCGGGGCCGCACTCCTGTCCCACGGGCACATCCCACAGAGGGGGGAGGCGTTTTAGCGCACTTTGTTTTCCTGAATCCAGGATGTTCATTTTGAGTTGGTTTTGTGATGTGTCTCCTCATCATTTGAGGCATGGGTAGTGTGTGAATTCCTAGTTAAAATTCTCACAGTTAAGAAGAAAAAAATTCCCCCAAGAAAAAAGATTTCCAGTTTGAATGCATAATAAAATTAGGCCTTTTTTTCTGTACAGAAACTATTTGTGGAAATCATCCTGAATTATGTGCATGTCTACACAGATGTGTGTACTCCAAGTTGGCAGATACTCTACACTAGAAATTTAAAGCATGCTTTAAGATGAAAGATGGCTGGAACTGTGACTAAAATGTTAAGGTTTGTACTAGATGCTTTTAAATTAGGATTTTTAATAGGCAGGAAGATAGAATCCACAAGCACCACAGGTATAGCGGCAATTTCAGAGCTGAGTGCTGCTGAACATTACCCATTTACAGACAGAAGTCTCAGTATGGTGTTAGATTTACATCTAATTTCTATCACATGAGCCACATAGTCTTATGATATAGTATATTTTGATGTCACAGTATTACTCAGAGTATTTCATAAGTATACGTGTTACCATAATTTCTCCTGCTTTTCTGAGGTAGCTGCTTTGCTTTTTCATAGTTGTACAGTTTTTTAGTGTTCTGAGTGTTTAGTATAACCTTGTTGCTTTTTTGAAATTTTCTTTTGACATCTACCTCTGTCCACCTTCCTTTTTCATTTTTTCCCTTGCCTATATTTCTTTTCCCCGGCCACTTGTCTCTGTCTCCTTGTCCTGCTGATCCATTCCACCTCTCTTTCCTGCTCACTGTGTCTAGTATGTATTCCTCCATCTCTCTGTCATGTTTTTTTGCACAGTCAACTCTCTTTCTACATAGTTGTCCTGCTCCCTGCCCCTCTCTTTTTCACAGTGTCCCATTTTCTGACTTCCTGTCCTACACTGCTACATCCCTCTGTTCTTCTGCTTTTCTCTTCAGTGTTAGTGTCAGGGATGAGATCCAGGCCCAGGTGGGACAAAGACATCTTGAAACTGTTTAAGAAGGTAATAGTGCCTGCACCAAAACTCAGTCATCAAAGAGGACACCGATTGAAAAGGAACTATCAAACAATCTGATTGAACAAGAGACACACACTTGTTGCATGAAGAGGAGCCCGAGTAGCTTATGGCATAGACTGTGAGGGTTTAACGAGCACAAGAAAAGATCTGAGGGGGTCCGGGTCCCTCATCAGAGGCACATGACTCTAGCTGTATTAAAGCCACTCTGAGGCAGGACCTAGGCTCTGAACTCTTCTTTACAGTCTGAGGCTAAGTCTGGATCCAGCCGCACCTAGGTTCCTCTCCAAGAAGGAGTTCAGAAAGCAAGGGGGTCCAGTCTGAACCTCACAACTCAGCAGAAGGGTCTTCCCGGCCTCTTCTGCAGCACTCAGCCCAGTCCTTCTGTCCTCTCTTCCCTCTAGCCATGCCCCTATTAGTTCCCTGGTCCTCAAACAACACCTTTACTCAGTGTGGATCCCCTCTGGATTTGATTATCACGGTCCCAATTATTTTTCTGTTTCTCCAGTTCCCACAGGACATTGCTTCTCCCAGTCACGATGCCTTCCCAGAGTTTCCCTGCGCTTTGCATCCATTTTGTAGCACTTTAAGTGGGGCCATCTTTCAGGTACAGAGCACTCATTTGTTCCTTTACGCTAGCTAGGATTCCTGGGTTCAGCCCCTAGCCAGACAAGACCATCTGTACTCCACTCAGATGACCACCCAAGCTCCTCCTTGCTGTCCCCAATGATTTTTTTGTCCATCAGCCCCTGTCCACACCCGTCTCTTCACAGTCACACCACCTCCTGAGACCTTCCTCGATCTCCACAGCATCTTGTAACACTTTGCCTCCCTTTCTGTCTCTTTTTCTGTCAGAACTTCCCATCTTGCTTTGCTACGCAGAGCTTCTTTATCCTTCTCTGCCATCGAGGGTATGTCCATTTGATTCTTCTCTGGTTGATCTGTAGCTTGCCCAGATGCCCTCGCCATGTCTCTAAGCAGCCTCTTCTTACCCTGCTCCCTCATAATGGCTGTTTTCTCTATAGCAATGTTTTCCCAGTCCTTTCCCATACTCCACAGCACTCTTGTAGCACTTCAGCTCCTTTTAGATTTTAGTTTTTTGTGCTCTTCAGGGCACCCATACCTACTCTTTGCTGCTTAGGATGCCTTCATTCTGCCCCCAGTGCCCTGACAAGATCTGTGCTTTGTTGAAATGCCCTTCAGAGTTCCACATTGTTATCTCTGTCCCTTCTCTGGTCTTTCACACCCCCCCCAAACTCCTCCAGTACCTTTGCCGAGCTTTCATGAGACATCCCCTACACACTTACACCCCATTTCAGCTGCAGAGAGCAAGTTGCACTCTTCTTTTCCCATCAGAACCATTCCTTAGTCCGTATCTGCTACCTGGGTCAATCTTTCTGTCCTCTCATCTGCTTGGTACACCCATATTAAGTTCCCTGTTCCCTGAAGAAACCTGTACTTTGCTCAATTCTCTTTTGAGGTCATTGCATCCTCGAGACTTTTTTGGTCTCTCAGGCCCCTTTGGGACCTCTCTCATCTCTCTTATTATAAGCCTTTTATTTTGTCAGAATTTTTTCCAGAGCTACCTGTGTTCTCCAGTGTGGTCTATTTCAATTCTGTCTTACAGCATTTCTTTATTTCAAATCAGGAACCCAAAGATGTTCAGACCTCCTCTTAGACAATTTTCATGTATTGTTATTGACAGATCTCCAACCAGGATTTTTGTTCTCCATTACAATTTATTTTCATTTTAGCTACTTACATGTTACTTAGACTGCTTCATACAGTTTCTGATACATTTCTTGTATTTCTATGTTTTTTGGGACTCACCTAGTTCTGTTAAAAAAATCCATCAAAGGGAGATTATTGAGGTGATCATTTGATAACAACAATCATTACATTTAATAAACTACTATATATATAGCTTACTATAGCATCTCTTTCTATCTGCAGCCCCAAAAAATTACATTTCATTACCTACTCAGTCACATTGCTGACACAACAGATGTAGCTGCAGTCACAGAGCAGGTACTGTTATGTCCAAAAGGATTACTTCCTCTGTTTCAAGCTCTGCAGTCTATAAAGCAACAGCAGGAAAGAGGCAGTTCCAGCTCCTCCGGCCGCCTTTATGGCTTCTGCCCCAGGGGATTGTGGGGAGGGCGGTGGGTGGGGCCCTGGCTATATAAGCTACAGCCCCTATAGTCAGTGCTCCTTCTTGTCTGGGGCTTTTCTGTGGCTTGAGTTAGCTGAGCCCTCAGTAACCTGCAGCTTTGGGGGGACTCAGCTGTGGCAGCAGCAGTGTTTGGGCATTGAGAGGAACAGAAGTGAGAAGTCTGAGCTAAAACCTTCAGGACTAGGTAAGGTTTAGTGGTACATATAGCAGAAAGTAGACTTCTTTTTTCTTTTTTTTTTTTTTTTTTTTGGGACATGTCTGATTGCCACAGGGATCTCACTGGAGGCTATGGGGACACCACTGGTGGCCACCTGGCCTGACTGGTTTCCACTAGGACCTCACTGGCGGCCACGGGGATCTCTCTGTTGGCCCCAAAGACCTAGCTGGTGCCCATGTGAACCTTGCTGGTAGCTACGGTGACCTCAGTTGTGGCCACAGAGACCCACGGTTGGCCACATAGACCTCACTGGTGGCCAGGGGGAACCCATTTGTGGCCTCCGAGACATCACTGGTGGCCATGGTAACATAACTGGTGGTCATGGGGACCTCACTGGTGTCCACAGCAAACTCCCTAGTGACCACAAAGCTCACTGGTGGTCACAGTAACCTCATTAATGGCCACAGAAACCTCACTTGTGGCTACAGGGAACTCACTTGCGGCAAGAGGGACCCTCACTGGTTTCCATGAAGACATCACTGGTTGCCACGGGGACTTTGCTTGTGAACACAAAAACATCACTTGTGGCTTCTGGGACCTCAGTGGTGAGCACCAGAACCTTATATGTGGCCACGGGGACCTTGCTGGTGGGTTTGGGGACCTCACAGGTCACAACCTGAACCTCATTGGTGGCCACAGTGACACCACTGGTTGCCGCTGGGGTACCCGGGCCAGGACTACAGCTCCCAGCAGGCCTCTGAAGCCAACACCACCACAGGAGGCCCTGGGATGGAATACAGCTTTTGGCAGGCCTGGGAGCAAACATGGCTACCAGGTCCCCTGGGCCAGGACTACAGCTCCCAGCAGGATCTAGGAGCCAAGATGGCCACTTGGCAACCCAGGCCAGGACTACAGCTCCCATTAGGCCCTTGGGCCAGCAAGCCCTCCAGGGGCCCTGGGCCAGAACTACAGCTCCCAGCAGGTCCTGGCAGCAAACATGGCCACTGAGGGACCCGGGCCAGGACTATTGATCCCAGCAGGGCCCAGCAGCAAATATGGCTGCTGGGGGCACCTGTCAGGACTAGAGCTCTTAGCAGGCCCCGGGGGCCCACATGGCTGCTGGGGCCCTGGGCCTGGACTACATCTCCCAGAAAGCACTGAGAGCCCACATGGCCACCAGGGACCCAGGATGGGACTACAGGTCCCAGCAGGCCCTTGCAACCAACACGGCTGCTGAGGGCCCCGAGGTGAAACTACAGATCACAGTAGGACCTGGCAGCCACCATGGCCGTGAGGTCCCCAGGCTGGGACTACAGCTACCTACAGGCCCCAGGTGCCCACATGGCTGCTGGTGTCCCCAACCATCTGGCCTCCCAGGGCCTCCTAGGAGCCAGAGTCCCCACCCAAGACCCCTGGCTGTCAAGTGGCCTTTTGGGGCTCACCTGGAGCCAGGGATCCTGCCCGGGGCCCAGGATGGCCATCTAGCATCATGTAGCCTGCTGGGAGCCAGGCTCCACACCCAGTGCTGCCAGTGGCCATCTGGCCTCCTGGGGTCTGCTGGAAGCCAGGATTTCCACCTGTGACCCTCGGCACCCATCTGGCCTCCTGGGGCCTGCTGGAAGCTGGGGTCGCAGTCTGTGGCCCCTGGTGGCCCTCTGGCCTCCCGGGGCCTGCTGAGAGCTGGGGTTCCCACCCAATGTCACTGGCCATCTGGCCTTCCTCAGCCCAATGGCAGCCGCGGTGCCTGCCTGGAACCCCCAGCAGCCATCTTGCCTCCTGGCGCTTCTTGGGAGCCGGAGTCCCCGCCTGGGTTTCCTGGGTGACCATCTGCCCTCCTGGGGCCTGCTGGAAGCTGCAGTCTCAGTCCAGAACCCCTGGCAGCTGTCTAGCCTCCTGGAGCCCACTGGGAGCTGGGGTTCCCGCCCAGGGCCCAGGATGGTTACCTGGCATCCCGTAATTTGCTGGGAGCTGGGCTCCACACCCAATGCTACCACTCTCCATCTGGTTTCCTGGGGTCAACTAGAAGCTGGGATTTCTGCATGTGACCCCTGGCAACCATCTGGCATGCCTGGGCCTGCCAGCAGCTGGGGTCCCTGCCCGCAGTCCCCGGCAGCCATCTGGACTCCTGAGACTTGCTGGGATCCATGGTCCCTACCCAAGGCTCCAGTAGCCATGTGGCCTCTTTGGGTCCCCAAGGAGCTGGGGTCCCCACCTGGGGCATCCACCAGCCATCTGGCCTGCCTGTGTGCACCAGAAGCCGGGATCCCCATGTGGGGGACCTTGGAAGCTGTCTAGCCTCCTAGGGCCTGCCACTAGCCTAAATCCCTACCCAGGGCCTCCAGCGGCTATCTTGCCTCCTGGGAGCTAGAGTCCTCGCCCAAGGCTCTTGGCGGCCATCTGGCCTCCAGAAGCCTTTGGGACATTGGGGTCACCTGCCCAGGTTCCCTGGCGGCTATTTGGCCACCCAGGATCTGCCAGGAGCCAGGATATCTGGCTGGGGCCCAGAATAGCCATCTGGCGTCCCAAGGCCTGTTGGGAGCTGGGGTTCCTGCCCCGGGCCCAGAACAGCCAACTGGCCTCCTGTAGCCCATTGGGAGCTAAAGTCCCTTCTTGGGGCCTCTGGTGGCCATCTTTTCTCTCCTGGGCGTGAAAGCAGTCATAATCACGGCCTGAAGTCTCTGGCGGCCTTCTTGACTCCCAGGGTCTTTTAGGAGCTGTACTCCTACCACCACTCTCTAGAAAACCATCTTGGATCTGGAGGTCTGCTGGGACTGGTAGTCCTGGCCCAGGACCCTGAGGCACTATGTTTGCATCCCAGGCCTGCTGGGACCTGTAGTCCCAGCCCAAAGCCCCAGCTGCCATTTTGGTTCCCAGGGCTTTCTGGGAGTGGTAGTTCCCACCCTGGGGTGCGGGGTGGCCATCTTGGGCTCCTGGGCCTGCTGGGAGCAGCAGTCCTGGCCAGGAGCAGAGAGCAGCGATCTGGCCTCCCAAAGCTTCTTGGGAGCCAGGCTCCTTGCCCTGGGACCCTAGCGGCCATTTGGCCTCCCATGGTCTCCCAGGAGCAGGATTCCCCTCCTTGGGCACCTGGCGGCCATCCTGCCTCCCAGGGCACGCTGGGAGCCAGATTCCCTGCCAGGGATCCCCAGGGGCCATCTGGCCTCCCAAAGCATCCCGGGAGCCGGGGTCCCTGTCCAGGGTCCTGCAGCAGCTGTCTAGCTTCCTGGGGCCTGCCAAGAACCAGCATCCCTGTCAAGGGTCCCTGGCTGCCCTCTTTCCTCCCAGGGCCTCTGCAGAGCTGGCAGCCATCCGTCTTCCAAAAGCCTCTCTGGAGCTGGGCTTCCTGTCCAGGACCCTTGGCAGCCATCGGGCCTCCCTAGGCCCATTGGGAGCCAGGGTCCCTGCCTGGGGCCACTGGCAGCAGCCATTTGGCCTCTTGCGGCCTCCTGGGAGCCAGAGTCTTCACCTGGGGCCTTTGGTGGCCACCTGGCCTCCAGGATCCCACCATAAGCCAGAATCCCCATCTGGGGCCCAAGACAGACATCTAGCCTCCCAGGGCCCACCAGGAGCCGAGGTGCACGCTCAAGGCCCCCAGCAGCTATCTGGCCTCCTGGGGCCTGCCAGGAGCCGTACTCCTTGCCTGGAGCCCCCAGAAGTCATCCTCCCTCATGGGGCTTCTGGGAGCTGAGGTCCCCGCCTGAGGCCCCCAGTGGCCATCTGGCCCGTAGAAGACTTCCAAGAATTGAAGTCCTCATTGGGGCCCCTGGCAGCCATCTGGCCTCCCAGGGACCAACAAGAGCCCAGGTCCCCTGCCTGTGGCCCTTGGTGGCAATCTAGCCTCCTAAAGCGTCCCGGGACCCAGGGTCTACTCCTGGGGCCTTTGATGGCCATCTTGCCTCCTGAGGCCAGCCTGGAGAAGAGACCGGGGACTCCAGGGGCCCGGGGCCTCCAGTGGCCATCTGGCCTGCCAGGGCCCACCAGGAGACAGAGTCCCTGCCCAGGGCCCCTGGCAGCCGTCTTGCCTCCTGGGACCTCCCAAGAGTTGCAGTCCCCACTGTGGCCCTTGGCGACCCTCTGGCCTCCCAAAGTGTCCAGGGATCTGGGATCCCCGCCTGGGACCCTGCAGCAGCCATCTCGCCTTTCACCAGGAGCTAAGGTTCCTGCCCAAGGCCCCTGTGGGTAAGTAACAGAAAACTGGCGAGGAGGATTGTAAATATGCTCAAGTGACTCGCACCTCGGGTGCTGGAAAACACATCTATCATGCTAATTGCTGTTTGGTCTCGAGTCTGTGAGCAGAACATTTGCACTGAGATAACTTACGCCTGTGATGGACTCAGGGACACCTTATCTTGCCGCTTGAGGTTCCTGCCCTGTTGTTGGAGATCAAAGCACAAGGGGGAGGACTATGCCTGCTGGAACTCTTGAAAAACCAGCTAAGCCCCCTTTTGCTCCTGCTGCTGCTTACTCTGGCTAATAAGGACTCCAACTGACAAGGACTCTTGCTGGCTTTGTGGTCCCTGCGTTTCCTGCTTGCTTGTCTCCAGCCGGGTGCCACTTCGGAGACTCCCCCAGTTGTGAGGTATCGAGACTAAACTTGTTCTGTTCCTTTATTTGCAGTCTCCTGGTTGTTCCTGCATCCTGCCTGCATCGGCTCACACAGGCCGGTTTTGCGCAGCGGGGTCGGGGGGCAGAAGGGCATTGGGGGCTGCGGGGGAAAGCAGGGGTTGGGCGGGCTGTAGGGTGCTGAAACAGCAGGGGAGGCTTTCAAATCTGCAGCTTGCAAATGTTGGAAGTTTTATTCCAGTGTCCTAAATTGTTGTTGTTGAAGCTTTATTCTGGTTCCTAAATGTTTGCAAAATATGTTGTTGCTAGACAGAGCGTCCCTCTTTGTATCAGCTACTTCAGCTAGTTTATTTCAATGCATCTGATAAGGTGTGTCTGTTTAACAAAGTGGCATTGAAAGGGGGCATTTCACTGGATGCTCCCAGTTGTGCCTTATTTCAAATAGAAAGAGGTATTCTGCAAATATCAGACTGGGACATAACAACTGAAACTGGTCAAAAGTAAAATTGAAATGCAAAATTTATAATTTTTTTTTTTCTCATTGGCTTGGCACCTCGTCAGTATTAACACAAAGTTAATTTCTAGTTTTAATTTCTATTTATGCTACATGTATCAAAGAGGAACACGAGGAAAGAAAACCCTAAAATGCTGGCTTCTTGCTATTTTTTCAGTGTACTTTGAACAGAAGAAACAGAACTGCCATTTCTTGTGCAATCATACTGGCTGTATCAATGGCATCCTAATTTGTTATTAAAAAGTGTGTAATGCACTGCCCCGAATGATGAAAGTAGTTTTTGTTAACGGAAGCTGCAAGAGGTTCTGCTACCTTAAAAACACTGACCTACCATTACCAGCCTTGCATTCAAAAAAATAAGAAGTTGTAATATAGTTTATTTAGATAGTTTTTACATTAAGTGGTGCATCCACTTCCCTTTCAGGAGCAAGCAATTGACTGAGACTATGAGAGAGACATTTTCCAGCAAGAGATCCCAGAAGCGGGAACAACTTTAGCTTAAGATTCCACACAGGATTCAGCCTTTCAGTGAACATCAGAGCAGAGAGGTAATGCATGGTATGACTTGTATTCAAGGAATAGAAATGATACGCTGACAGCTGTTCAGATCCCCTAAGGAAGCTATTTGATGGTGTACCTAACCTGCATCCATTCACAAGCCAGGAAACTACATCCCCCCAAGGGTACAGTGTTGGGGGAACGTGGGGAAAAGTGTCCCCTGGGTGGTTTTTTGAGTCAGTTGGTTGGGTGGTTTCAGTAGCAGACATGCAGAAACTTCATAACTTTCCAAAAGACTCACTTGTATAACTTAATTTAGAAAATCCGCTTTTCAAAAGCCCATGGAAACCTTCAGGAGTACTTTAGCATTTCCCCCTGTTGTTGTGTCGTTTTGTGACACCCTGTTGGTAGGGCAGGTACAGGCACGGCAGGGACAGAGTTATCAAGGCGTCAGACCTGGAAACACAGCGGCACTCTCTGTGTGCACCTCCCCAGGGAAAGCCTTTCTCCACTGAAACAATTTGGTGACCGCAGAAGAGCAGCTCAAGGAAGTCGCAGAAAACTCTTAGGCCCGGCAAACTCCAGAAAAGTGACAGCAGGGCAAATGCTGCATATTATGAAGCTTTGTGCCTGTTTTGTTTGGTGACCTTTTGGTCAATCAAATTGCCTTTTATTTTTTGGTGGGTTTTCTTGTGTCTTACTTTTAGAGCAAGACTGATATTTTTGCATTATTATCTTGCCCAATTTTCAGTATTCAGGTTCTTATTAGGTTGCACTGCAATTTTCAAATCAAAGTTGCTTTCAGTTTAGTTCAGATGCTGTCATTCAGTTCTTAAATCTTAGCAACACTTTTAGAGCAAGACTGATATTTTTGCATTATTATCTTGCCCAATTTTCAGTATTCAGGTTCTTATTAGGTTGCACTGCAATTTTCAAATCAAAGTTGCTTTCAGTTTAGTTCAGATGCTGTCATTCAGTTCTTAAATCTTAGCAACATTTAGTATTCTATATTACATAGTTTATGACCATAGATAGTAACAGGACATCAGCTGATAGATGTGAAATGTAAGTTGTCCAAATATTTATTTACATACAGTTCTCAGATGTAGGGGTGAATTTCTTGGGGTTTTAAAATATATTTTAATAAAAAGGTTTGTAACAAGTTCTGCAAGGTATTCAGTCTGTACTGGGTGATATGGCTGTTGTCAGCCTCTGTGTACAATGAGCTGTCGGCCACTAGGTGAACGTGTGTTGACCGGCACCTATGGAACAATCCTGCACCTGTCTGCTTCTGCTGCAAAGCGGGGCCGCACTCCTGTCCCACGGGCACATCCCACAGAGGGGGGAGGCGTTTTAGCGCACTTTGTTTTCCTGAATCCAGGATGTTCATTTTGAGTTGGTTTTGTGATGTGTCTCCTCATCATTTGAGGCATGGGTAGTGTGTGAATTCCTAGTTAAAATTCTCACAGTTAAGAAGAAAAAAATTCCCCCAAGAAAAAAGATTTCCAGTTTGAATGCATAATAAAATTAGGCCTTTTTTTCTGTACAGAAACTATTTGTGGAAATCATCCTGAATTATGTGCATGTCTACACAGATGTGTGTACTCCAAGTTGGCAGATACTCTACACTAGAAATTTAAAGCATGCTTTAAGATGAAAGATGGCTGGAACTGTGACTAAAATGTTAAGGTTTGTACTAGATGCTTTTAAATTAGGATTTTTAATAGGCAGGAAGATAGAATCCACAAGCACCACAGGTATAGCGGCAATTTCAGAGCTGAGTGCTGCTGAACATTACCCATTTACAGACAGAAGTCTCAGTATGGTGTTAGATTTACATCTAATTTCTATCACATGAGCCACATAGTCTTATGCTATAGTATATTTTGATGTTACAGTATTACTCAGAGTATTTCATAAGTATACGTGTTAGCATAATTTCTCCTGCTTTTCTGAGGTAGCTGCTTTGCTTTTTCATAGTTGTACAGTTTTTTAGTGTTCTGAGTGTTTAGTATAACCTTGTTGCTTTTTTGAAATTTTCTTTTGACATCTACCTCTGTCCACCTTCCTTTTTCATTTTTTCCCTTGCCTATATTTCTTTTCCCCGGCCACTTGTCTCTGTCTCCTTGTCCTGCTGATCCATTCCACCTCTCTTTCCTGCTCACTGTGTCTAGTATGTATTCCTCCATCTCTCTGTCATGTTTTTTTGCACAGTCAACTCTCTTTCTACATAGTTGTCCTGCTCCCTGCCCCTCTCTTTTTCACAGTGTCCCATTTTCTGACTTCCTGTCCTACACTGCTACATCCCTCTGTTCTTCTGCTTTTCTCTTCAGTGTTAGTGTCAGGGATGAGATCCAGGCCCAGGTGGGACAAAGACATCTTGAAACTGTTTAAGAAGGTAATAGTGCCTGCACCAAAACTCAGTCATCAAAGAGGACACCGATTGAAAAGGAACTATCAAACAATCTGATTGAACAAGAGACACACACTTGTTGCATGAAGAGGAGCCCGAGTAGCTTATGGCATAGACTGTGAGGGTTTAACGAGCACAAGAAAAGATCTGAGGGGGTCCGGGTCCCTCATCAGAGGCACATGACTCTAGCTGTATTAAAGCCACTCTGAGGCAGGACCTAGGCTCTGAACTCTTCTTTACAGTCTGAGGCTAAGTCTGGATCCAGCCGCACCTAGGTTCCTCTCCAAGAAGGAGTTCAGAAAGCAAGGGGGTCCAGTCTGAACCTCACAACTCAGCAGAAGGGTCTTCCCGGCCTCTTCTGCAGCACTCAGCCCAGTCCTTCTGTCCTCTCTTCCCTCTAGCCATGCCCCTATTAGTTCCCTGGTCCTCAAACAACACCTTTACTCAGTGTGGATCCCCTCTGGATTTGATTATCACGGTCCCAATTATTTTTCTGTTTCTCCAGTTCCCACAGGACATTGCTTCTCCCAGTCACGATGCCTTCCCAGAGTTTCCCTGCGCTTTGCATCCATTTTGTAGCACTTTAAGTGGGGCCATCTTTCAGGTACAGAGCACTCATTTGTTCCTTTACGCTAGCTAGGATTCCTGGGTTCAGCCCCTAGCCAGACAAGACCATCTGTACTCCACTCAGATGACCACCCAAGCTCCTCCTTGCTGTCCCCAATGATTTTTTTGTCCATCAGCCCCTGTCCACACCCGTCTCTTCACAGTCACACCACCTCCTGAGACCTTCCTCGATCTCCACAGCATCTTGTAACACTTTGCCTCCCTTTCTGTCTCTTTTTCTGTCAGAACTTCCCATCTTGCTTTGCTACGCAGAGCTTCTTTATCCTTCTCTGCCATCGAGGGTATGTCCATTTGATTCTTCTCTGGTTGATCTGTAGCTTGCCCAGATGCCCTCGCCATGTCTCTAAGCAGCCTCTTCTTACCCTGCTCCCTCATAATGGCTGTTTTCTCTATAGCAATGTTTTCCCAGTCCTTTCCCATACTCCACAGCACTCTTGTAGCACTTCAGCTCCTTTTAGATTTTAGTTTTTTGTGCTCTTCAGGGCACCCATACCTACTCTTTGCTGCTTAGGATGCCTTCATTCTGCCCCCAGTGCCCTGACAAGATCTGTGCTTTGTTGAAATGCCCTTCAGAGTTCCACATTGTTATCTCTGTCCCTTCTCTGGTCTTTCACACCCCCCCCAAACTCCTCCAGTACCTTTGCCGAGCTTTCATGAGACATCCCCTACACACTTACACCCCATTTCAGCTGCAGAGAGCAAGTTGCACTCTTCTTTTCCCATCAGAACCATTCCTTAGTCCGTATCTGCTACCTGGGTCAATCTTTCTGTCCTCTCATCTGCTTGGTACACCCATATTAAGTTCCCTGTTCCCTGAAGAAACCTGTACTTTGCTCAATTCTCTTTTGAGGTCATTGCATCCTCGAGACTTTTTTGGTCTCTCAGGCCCCTTTGGGACCTCTCTCATCTCTCTTATTATAAGCCTTTTATTTTGTCAGAATTTTTTCCAGAGCTACCTGTGTTCTCCAGTGTGGTCTATTTCAATTCTGTCTTACAGCATTTCTTTATTTCAAATCAGGAACCCAAAGATGTTCAGACCTCCTCTTAGACAATTTTCATGTATTGTTATTGACAGATCTCCAACCAGGATTTTTGTTCTCCATTACAATTTATTTTCATTTTAGCTACTTACATGTTACTTAGACTGCTTCATACAGTTTCTGATACATTTCTTGTATTTCTATGTTTTTTGGGACTCACCTAGTTCTGTTAAAAAAATCCATCAAAGGGAGATTATTGAGGTGATCATTTGATAACAACAATCATTACATTTAATAAACTACTATATATATAGCTTACTATAGCATCTCTTTCTATCTGCAGCCCCAAAAAATTACATTTCATTACCTACTCAGTCACATTGCTGACACAACAGATGTAGCTGCAGTCACAGAGCAGGTACTGTTATGTCCAAAAGGATTACTTCCTCTGTTTCAAGCTCTGCAGTCTATAAAGCAACAGCAGGAAAGAGGCAGTTCCAGCTCCTCCGGCCGCCTTTATGGCTTCTGCCCCAGGGGATTGTGGGGAGGGCGGTGGGTGGGGCCCTGGCTATATAAGCTACAGCCCCTATAGTCAGTGCTCCTTCTTGTCTGGGGCTTTTCTGTGGCTTGAGTTAGCTGAGCCCTCAGTAACCTGCAGCTTTGGGGGGACTCAGCTGTGGCAGCAGCAGTGTTTGGGCATTGAGAGGAACAGAAGTGAGAAGTCTGAGCTAAAACCTTCAGGACTAGGTAAGGTTTAGTGGTACATATAGCAGAAAGTAGACTTCTTTTTTCTTTTGTTTTTTTTTTTTTTTTTCACCAAAGGTCAATATTTTTCTAATGAGTGTTCAGGGTTAATTAGCATGCTTTCATTTATTCCCAGTGTAGTGTATTTTCTCAGAATTCCTGACTTTATTGAGGGTGGAATTTTGTTTTTTCCCCTGTGAGAAATGCCAACTCACATCTTAGAATTTAAAGAGGACAAAGTCACCGAAGCAAAGGTTAAAAAAAATAATAATTTATTAATACGAAACAGCACTGAATTGGGTGCACCAAAAATAGATGCATGATGATCTTTTAGTTTTCAGGTATTTTATATCCTTATCCTGGCTGCTTGAGTTTCTGTATCCATTCTCATTGGCTGAGAAGTTGGCTCACATTCTTCCTGACCACTTGACCTATTATAGGTTTATTTTGCACTTTTTCCCATATAAGGCACACATACACCTATTCTATAAAATCATTATCCTAAACACGCCTTTCATTAGTTGATCATGCTACACGTTATTTCACAGTCTTTGCTACCATCTACTTGGCAGATTTACTGTCCAAGACTGGTTTCTTTGGTCTTATTGATACTCCCCTACGCTCTGGGTTTTTGTGTCGAAGGCCGTGTTCCAATCTGTTTCTCTTCCCCTAGATAACGCTCTGTGAACAAGGATCCCTTGACAGACCAAGGGCATTTCTGGGGATTAATTTGATACAATTTATTAGACTCCACTACTACTAAGGTTGCTTTGTTAGTGCTATCACACAATGATACATCAATTAGCTCAAGCAAAGCTTAGCTTGTCTCCCACACCCCTGTTTTGCTGTGTCCTGTGTAAGTTGCTTGATAACGTTTTTCTTAAAAAGACAGATGGTGAGATAATCTAGTGGGAGTAAGGGTGAGCATCTTGTATGCATCTGTAAATGCACTTTTAGCGTTTCTGGGGAAAGCAGCAGGGATGTAAGGGATAGTGTCTTTCAGGGTATGAAATAGTTCATCACCTTTCCCAATTACCCACAGCGTATCCTGGTGTCCCTCAAGCTTTTGCAGGTTGTGGCAGCCCCCTGTAGGTTGTGTGAGGGCATCACTTATTTTGTGGGTCTGTACCAGAGTCCACGGAACAGCAGAACATGGGATGTGCTCACAGGACACAGCTCAGAAGAGTAGCTGCCAGGGAACAGCCAGCGCAGGGAGTTCAGAGCTGGAAATAAAGGCCAGGAGCTGTCAGGAAGAAGTAGGCTTATTTCCTTGAAAGCTCAGGAGAAGAGAAGGGGTTTCTAAAGCTTTGGGACTGGGGTATGGCTAGGAAAGGGAGGCAGGTTCATCGTTCTTCATCATATTGGCTTTGTATTTCAGTTTGGATGTCAATGAGGTCTGGTGTGTTCTAGTTTATTACCTTTGAAATGAATCAGGAAGTATCGAAGTGCACAGCACCACTGATTGTTCAAAAGCGCAGTGGTAATTTTGTGTTTCTTGTTTTTTTAGGTGCCGTAATTAATTGTTGCTGCAGCCTCTAATTCTGGGATTGGTGTGGAGCAGGTGAGCGGAATGCCCCGGAGCTTCTGTGGATGAGGGTGTTGTGGAAGAGGTTGGCATTTACAGTCATGATGCTTACTGCTGGAGCTGTGGTTTCTTTTTTTTTTTTTTTTTTTTTTTTTTAAATTGTTTGAAAGTAATGTTGTTTTAATGGTGTTGGATAATCCAGAGTTTGAAGAGTAGTCGTACTTTGAGAAAAGTAACAATTGACATGGGGGTTTGTTTTTTTTTTTTTTTTTTTTTTTTTTTTTTCTTCAGATGAAGATAAACCAAGTGACTGCTGGAAAATGAGTTAGCTGTTGTGTTTTTTTGTCAAGGATGAATTCAGACCCCCGGCTCTCTGAAAGCTAAGCTGAGGGACTGGCACTGGCACTGAAAAGGAACCAAGGTTGACAGTTTCAGGACAGGGTTTTTAAGTTAAAGAAGGGAAGAGGACTGTTCAAGAGCAGCCCCTTTTAGGCAGGTAAAGGAAGTGGGTTCCTCTTCAGCACAATGCCAGCATTTGCCGGGCAGGGCAGTTCCAGCCTGTGTTGTGTTTTTTGTCTGCTCTGTCTTTTGTGTCTTAGACCTTTCTCAGGTCTCAGTGTCCTCTTTATGCTTAAGGACCACAGCATGCCTCTCAGATGCCATCACTAGAGTCTCAAATGGCTGTTCTCATTGGCATAAGGGCAATCGGGTGCTACTTTTCTTGGGTTACAAGCTTAAGGTTTGGATCGGTCTTGAGTCACAAAGCTTCTGGATGGTCCTCCTTTGCAGTATTGTTCCTGACTGCCTGAGCAGCTCTACTATCCAGCCGTCCATTTCTAGAGAGCGGACCTTCTTCCCCACATCCTTATGTTCTCAAGTCTTGAAGCCCAGCTTCTTGCACATACATCATCTCAGATTTGAGAGTCATTTCTTGTCCTGGGCCATTACATTGTATTTGCCTCCTGGGGTTTCCCTAGAACATCCTCATGACGTCTTCATGGTCTGCAGGTCTTCTTGCCGGGTGGCATCTTCTAACCAGGTGCCATTCTTCTTTCTGAGAGTTTTCTCTCGCCTTTGAGCTGTGCTATTTGTTGTGTTGTGTATAGTGTCAGTCTGTGTGTGTGTTTGGCTTGGAGGCGCCCTGCCTGGGAGTGTAGAGTCAGTGGGAGGTGGAACAGCGGTAAGAGTCTGTGGTTAATATGTGGATCTGCCCAGACTGTTGAGGCAAAGGCTGTACATTCATCTTGGATAGAGTAGCTATCAGGGGGTTGTGGGCACCACTTTCGGTAATGATTGATGGGAATGATCAGAGCTATGCAGGAGGGGCTGTTCAGCAGTATTGAAGCAGGTTGCATCTCCAAGATATTATGGCTGCTTTGTGCAGGGCTCTGATTTGTGGAGGCTTTTTGAATGGCTGGCTGCAGTTGGACTCTAGATGATACTTGTAAATGGGAACAAGACCTTTGGAATCGTGAAGCTTTTGTTCTGTATCCATGTGACTTGTTTGGTGTTTCAGATGCAGAGGGACAAGATGTGCAGGGTGATGTAGCAGAGTGGAGCACTGTAAGTAGATGGGTTGGTGTGTGGCATTAGAAGGAAGATTGGACTGGTGGCTCTGTGAGTGCTTTATGGTTTTTGATTTTTCTATTTGCAGCTTTGAATTGATGAGTGACATGGGATATCAGCACCAGGGCTGACTTGAGCAAGGTGAGCGGTAATAGCTGGGCTGAAGTATCATTTCTTTTTCAAGTGTTGTATTGCTGGTGGAGTATGTGCAGGTGCCACACACAGGTTCGGAGGGGCGATGTTGCACGCTGAGGAGTGGCTCATGCCAGTGAGGCTGTTGTGGGTTGGGTCGGTGTCTAATAGCAAAGTATCATGTGGCAGCTCAGTGAAGTGTTTCTCTTTGTTTTTGCAGGTGCTGTGGGGGCTGTCTTTGAAATGGGATTAGCGTTTGAGGTGAGCCAGGTAGTAGAGAGGAGGTACTTGGGGCTGGAGATTTCTTGTACGTTCAATGGTGTTTTTTTGTTGCTTGGTTTTTTAGGCACCACAAGCAGTGACTGATGATGAGTTCAACTCTGGAATCCGTGTGGAGCAGCTGAGGAGTATGACATGGCTCATCTGAGGAGGGGGATGTTGCCGGAAAGGTCCTTGTTGACCCATGTGATGCTCATAATGACAGCACTTCTGTGTATGCAATGGGTTGTTTATTCTTTCCCTTTTTTTTCCCAGATTAATAAGAGGAGCGTAGCAACTGCAGGATTGATCCAGTTGGCCGATTGTGGTTTTCCTTGTGGAGGACGGCTTCAGACTCCTGCCCCTCTGAAAACTAAGTTGAGGGTCTGGTGTTGAAGATGGTTCAGGGGAGGGAAGGTTACAGGGTTGGGCATTGCAGGGAGGGGTTTTAAAGTCAGAGTGGGGCAGGGGGACTGTCCCAGAGCAGTCCCCTCTGGGCATGTAGAGTCAGCGGGTTTCTGTTCAGCCCAAAGCCAATCATGTACCAGGCAGGGTAGTTCCAGTTGGTGTCTGTTGTGTAGTTTGTGTGGTCTGTCTTGTGTGTCTTACACGTTTTTCAGGTCTTGATGTCCTTGTTGCTGTTTGTGCTCAAGGGGCATGCTGGGTGCCTTGGGCACCCCTTGTAGGGTCTGGATCATTTGCCCTCATTGGCATTGTGCCCAATGGGCGCTTCTTTTCTTGCATCACAGTCTTAAAGTGCAGATTGGACCTGCATCTGGGATGTTTTGGGATGGGCCTCTTCTTGCGTCGTCGTTCCTGGCTGTTCTCGAGCCATCCATTTTCAGGGACTGGGATTTTTTTCCCTCCATCCTTACATTCCTAGGTCTTGAAGCCAGGCTTCTTGCCTGTACTTCTTCTCTGCTTTGACAGGAACTTCTAGTGGGCCATTACATTTGATTTTCATACAGCTTGGCCGTAGAGCCTTCTGACATCAGGGCTGTGGCCCTGCAGGTCTTCTTGCCCAAGGGCTCTTCTGTTCTGGAAGTCGTTGGTGTTGCAGAGAGTGTTGTCTGATGCTTGAGTTGCACTGTCTATTGTGTGTGTGGTGTTGGGCTGTGCAGGGGTGTGTTTGGCATAGAGCTGCCCTGCCTGGGGGTGTAGAGTCAGGGGTAGGTGGAACAGCAATAAGGGTCTGGGGTTAACATGTTGATCTGCCCAGTCTGGAGGGAAATGATGTATAGTCAACTAAGATCAAGTAGTTATGGGCAGGGGCATTCATTTCTGTAGTGTTTAATGGAGAGGGTCGGACCCTTCTGGGAGGGGGTGTTTGGCTGTTGTGAAGCAGATTGAAAGTTTTAAGTCTCATATGTGTGGGGCTTACTGTTTGGTCTGGTTTTGTGGTTCTTTTTTTAATAGTAGGCTGTAGCTGGAGTGAAGATGGTATTCCTGAATGGAAACCGGACACCTGGCATTTTTCAGCTGCTGATCAGTGTCTGGGTGATTTGTTTGCTATTGTTTTTTTCAGATGCAGAGGGACAAGACGCACACCAAAGAGCAATGGAGGAAGCGAGCAGGGCACTGTTAGGTGGTGAGTTGGTGCATGCTGTGGGGGGAAAATGCAGCTGGTGGCTATGGGACTATATTAGGGCTGATAGTGGGGTTTTTAACTTTTTAGATGTGAAGTGATGAGTGAAGCAGGCTATTGGCGCCAGAGGTGACTCAGTCAAGGTGAGCAATAAGTAGTAGCCCTTCTTTCTAGGTGTTGTGTTCTGGGTGATGTTAAAGATGTCCCTTGGTTCTGTTCTACAGAGCGTGCGCAAGCCTCAAAGGAACAGCCAAAAATCATGGAGGGCAGTTCGGCGAGCAGACAAGATAAAGGAGTCGGGGACAGGATTTGCTGGGGGGCCGGCTGAGGTTTTGGGCTGTATCTCAGTACATGGATTTTGCTTTTTATTTTTCAGATACCTCACACAGGCTCAGAGAAGCAAAGCCTCATGCCCATGGGTGGGCTGAGAAGGTGAGGCTCTTGTGGATTGTATTGGTGTCTAATAGTACAGTACAATATGGCAACTTAAATGTTTACCTTGCAGTTTTGCAGGGTCTCTCTGAGCCACCTTTTGGAATCTGATCAGCATTATTTGTGAGCTGGGACAGTAGGGAGGAGAAGCATGGCACCAGTGACTTCTCACATGTGTGGCACCAATTTTAATTCTTGGTATGTCAGGTGCCAGAAGTGATGATGGTGACAGCATCTGACTGGAAGGATCTGGTGAGCAGAACGCCATCACCCTTTTGAGGGTGGGGAATTGTGGGAGAGGTCTGTGCTGACCTGTGCGATACCTCTCGCTGGTGCTGGTTATTGATATTATTTTTTTTAATTGCAGATGGTGAAGAGGAACCTGATGATTGTAGGAACGTCCCAGATAGCTGATGTGTTGCTTTTTTGTCAACAAGAGAATTAAGCCCCCTGGCTTTCTGCAAGCTAAGTTGAGGGACTCAGGCCAGGGAGGGGCTGGGAGGCGGAGACAGGGGTGGGAGCTGTAGAGGGGGGCTCTAAAGTCAGAGTGGGGCAGGGGGCTGTCCCAGAGCAGTCCACTCTTGGTAGGTAAGGGCAGTGGATTACTTCTCAGCATGAATCCAGCATGTGCTGGGCACAGCAATTCTGGCCAGTGTCTGTTTTATAGTTTGTGTTTGTCTCCTATGTCTTAGACTTTCATCAGGTCTTGATGTCCTTGTTGCTTTTTGCATTCAAGGGGCATGGTGGGCACCCCAGGCACTCCCCATAGGGTCTGGAATGCCTGCCCTCATCAGTATCATGTCCAATGGGCACTTCTTTTCTTGCATAACAATCTTAAAGCACGGATTGGACCTACATCTTGGACATTTTGGAATGATCTTATTTTTCTGTCGTTGTTCCTGGCTGAGAGAGAACAGAGCAGCTCTGTTCTCTAGCCATCCATTTTCAGGGACTAGGATTTCTTCCCTGCATCCTTACATTCCCCGGTCTTGAAGCCAGGCTTCTTGCGTGTACATAGTCTCTGTTTTGACAGGAGGTTCTTGTAATGGGCCATTCCATTTGACTCTCTTATGGCATGGCTGTAGAACTTCCTAATGTCAGGGCTGCAGCCCTGCAGGTCTTCTGGTCCAAGAGCTCCTCTGGTCTGCAAGTCATTCTTCTTGCAGAGAGTGTTGTTTGATGTTTGAGTCGCATTATCTATCGTGTTGTGTGGTACTGGGCTGCACAGGGGTGTGTTTGGCCTAGAGCTGCCTGCCTGGGGGTGTAGAGTCAGGGGTAGGCAGCACAGCGATAAGGGTCTGGGATTAACAGGTTGATTTGCCCTGGTCTGTGTTCTCCAGCACAACAGTAATGTTATTTCTCTTGACCTCCTAGGCATTAAAAGCGACGACTGCCACAGCATTTTATTTTGGAATCTGTGCGGAGCAGGTGAGCAGAGAGCCCACGGTGCTTTTGAGGAGGGGGAGTTGTGGATGAGGTTGACGTTGACGTTGACGGGTGCAATGCTGGTTGCCGGCACTATTTTGTGCATTGTGTGTCTTTCTTGCAGATGGTGAAGAGGACTCTGGCGATTACAGGAATGTCCTGGGTAGTTGATGTGGGTCGCCAGTTTTATGATGAGGATGGATCCATACCCCCAGCCAAGCGAAAGCTAAGTGGAGGGACCAGGGCTGGGGAGAGATTGGGAGGAAGGGCCAAGGGTGTCAATTGTAGGAGGCGTTTTGACGCTGTCTGGTATTAGAAGGAAGAGGTGCCTTGTGTCTCTGAGTATAAGGTGGCAGCACAGTGAAGTGTTTATCTCTGATTTTGCAGGTACTGTGGGGGCTGCCTTTGGAATGGGATGATTGTCTGAGGTGAACCGGGAAGTAGAGAGGAGGTGCCTGGGTCTGATTTCTTGTACATTCAATGGTGTTTTTTTGTTGCTTGGTTTTTTAGGCACCACAAGCAGTAACTGATGACGAGTCCAACTCTGGAATCCATGTGGAGCAGGTGAGGAGAATGACACAGCACATCTGAGGAGGGGGATGTTGCCAGAAAGGTCCGTGTTCACCTTTGTGATACTCACTGTTGTGTGTGGAATGGGTTGTTCCTTCTTTTCCTTTGTATTTTGTTTATCCAGATAATGAAGAGGATCCTAGGGAGTGTAGGATTGATCCAGTTGAGCAATTGTGGTTTTCCTTGTGGAGGATGGCTTCAGACTCCTGGCCCTCCAAAAGCTAAGTTGAGGGTCTGCTGCTGGCGATTGTTCAGGGTGGGAAGGTACAGGGTTGGAAGCTGCAGGGAAGGGTTTTAAAGTCAGAGTGGGGCCTGAGGCTGTCCCGGAGCAGTCACCTCTGGGTAGGTGAAGGCAGGGTGTTACTCTTCAGCCCAAAGCCATCATGTGTTGGGCAGGGCAGTTCCAGTCAGTATCTGTTGTGTAGTTTGTGTGGTCTGTCTTCTGTGTCTTAGATGTTTTTCAGGTCTTGATGTCCTTGTTGCTGTTTGTGCTCAAGGGGCATGCTGGGTGCCTTGGGCACCCCTTGTAGGGTCTGGATCATTTGCCCTCATTGGCATTGTGCCCAATGGGCGCTTCTTTTCTTGCATGACAATCTTAAAGCACAGATCCGATGTGTATCTGGGATGTTTCTGGACAGGCCTCTTTTTGCGTCATTGTTCTCATCTGCAAGCTCTGTTCTCGAGCCATCCATTTTCAGGGACTGGGATTTCTTCCCTGCATCCTTACGTTCGCAGGTCTTGACACCAGGCTTCTTGTGCATATATTGTATCAACTTTGACAGGAACTTCTAGTGGGCCATGACACTTGATTCTTTTGCAGTGTGGCCGTAGAGCCTCCTGATATCTGTGCTGCGGCCCTGTAGGTCTTCTTGCCCGAGGGCATCTCTTGTCTGGAAGCCATTCCTCTTGCAGAGAGTGTTGTCTGATGTTTGAGTCCTGTTGTCTATAGGGTTGTGTGATGCTGGGCTGCACTGAGGTGTGTTTGGTGTGGAGCTGCCCTGCCTGGGGGAATAGAGTCAAGGGTAGGTTGAACAGCATTAAGAGTCTATGGGTAACATGTTGATATGCTTAGATCTGTGTTTTCCAGCACAACAGTAATTTTTTTTTTTTTTTTTGGCATCTTAGGCACTGAAAGCAATGACCTTTGCAGCATCCTGTTTTGAGTCTGTGCAGAGCAGGTGAGCAGAGAGCTCACGGTGCTATTGCGGAGGGGGGTTTTGCGGAAGAGGTTGGCGTGAACAGGTGCCATGCTGGCTACTGGCACTGCTTTGTACACTGTATATTTTTATTGGAGATGGTGAAGAGGACCTTGTGACTACAGGAATGTCCTGGCTAGCTGATGCGGGTCGGTGGTCTTGTGTGGAGGATGAATGCAGACCCCTGGCCCTGTGAAAGCTAAGTGGAGGGACCGGGGCTGGGGAGGGTCTAGGAGGAGGGGACAAGGTTGGTAATCGTAGGAGAGGTTTTGAAGTTAGCATAGGGCAGAGGACCAGCAGAGCGTCCAGGATCACTCCCCTCCAGGCAAATGAAGGGAGCGGGTTAGTCTTCAGCATGAAGCCAGTGTTTATTGGGCAGGGCTGTTCCGGCTTCTGTCTCGTGTGGTGTAGTTTGTGTGGTCTATCTCCTGTATCTTAGACTTTCTGCAGGTTATGATGTCCTCATTGCCCCTGTGTCTTGTATAATATCTTCCTTCTGTCCTGAGGTCTCTGTAGCTCTTTTGCAATCAGCAGGTACTTCGGTAGCTCTCCGGAGAGTATAGCCTGCATCACCACATCAATATAGTGCTGATTTAACCCTTCTTGTCCTGCCATTATACCTTAAAGCGTGGCTGTGTCTTGCAGTCATCGTGTCATAGGTGTTTGTGAGAAGTCAGCCCTTGCGGTGGCAATGCAGGTGGTACGTGCAGCTTTGGAAGGTCTGTTTCACACAGTAATATTCTGGTATTTACTTCCCAATTCCTGAATGGTTTCAGGTCCTAAAGCCGACTTTCTCATGCATTCATCATGATGGTTTTCATGATTGTTTTCTCTCATAGGCTGTAGCTATTGTCTCTTTCCCAGGGCTACTGTATGGCTTTCGTGGCACCATAGGGCTTCTCTGCTGGTGTCATCAACCCTATAGGAGTTATTGTCACTCACAGTCTTATGGCACCTCATGGTCATGTTGTATTTGGTGTCTGTGTGCAGAGTTGGGGTCAGAGCTGCCTCTGATCGGAGCTTAAAGGGTACTTTGTGCCACACATGTTTCTGGAGGGTTTCCTTGGCGGAGGTGATCTTGGCCAGAATAATGGCTTCGCTCTCAAAGGTTCTATTTCTATAGAGGTTCCCCACAGCATTTCATCCTTGGGTTCTTCCGGGCTTAGTTTGCAAAGCCTGACTTCTCACAGTTCTGTTGTTCTGCTTTCGTACAGCATTTGAGCACTCTAGTTTTGATTACCATCTGAGAGCGCCTCACTCGTCAGTGCTTTTTGTTGGTTTGCATTGTATAGCTCTGTATCTGGTTATGCATCAAATTGTATCGCATCGCTCTGTCTGGTTATGCCTTGAATCATATTGTATTATTCTGTATTTGGTTAGGCGTTGTATCACTCCTTTTCTGATAGTGTAAAATTTTACTGTATTGCTCTGTATTTGATTTATCTGTTGAATTGTATTATATTGCTCTGTATCCAACTAACTGTTGATTTGTATTGCTTTGTATTGCCCTATAATTGCATCAACTGACACCCCAGACAGTCTTGCGTTGTCTGACCCTGTATTATGTACTCTATTTTATCACTCTGTATTTGACCTTGTACTGCATTGTTTGGTGCTCTATTGGTTTTGCATCATGTTGCTCTGTCAACTAACTGTTGATTTGTATTGCTTTGTATTGCCCTATAATTGCATCAACTGACACCCCAGACAGTCTTGCGTTGTCTGACCCTGTATTATGTACTCTATTTTATCACTCTGTATTTGACCTTGTACTGCATTGTTTGGTGCTCTATTGGTTTTGCATCATGTTGCTCTGTAACTGTATTGACTGCCATCCAAGACTGTCCTGCATTGTCTGACCCTGTATTGTGTTCTGTCTGCTACATCAATGCTCTGTACCATGTTTTGTCTTGGCAGCGATCTAGGAGAATGTTGTATCATGTGTTGTATATGCATGCATTGCACAGCTCGGTGTGTCTGTGTCATATGGTAGTGTAGAGGGTTAAAGTGACTTTGAGGTCTTTGTGCATGTTAGATGGAGTCAAGCGCGTCACAGCCAGTTTGTGAGGTTACAGGAGGTAACAGTGTAAGGCAGCTGTGTTTTTCATTGTGTTTTTTCATTGCTGCACCTTGCAGCAAGTCTGTAGAAACAGTAGAGTTACAGAGAAGTGGCGTGATGCATCTCGGAGCAGTCAGGTTTTTTGGGGCAGATCACTCATTACAACACTTGAAGCGCCAGGGAGGAAAGCGAGGGGAATGTGTTACATTGGGAATGGGAGCGGAGTTGTGGAGGGCTGATCTCTCACAGATGAACTGTGCAGTAAATGGCTTTGTGTTTTCTTTTTGCAGGTGAGCAAGCAATATGAGGTGACTCTAAGGGCCTTGCGTTTATGTGATGTGGGCGCTACGGTGGACTGTGACAGCTAAGTATCTGGGCAGACATCACTGGGAGACATATGCCAAGTGTGATCCATAACTGCTTTTCTTTCCCTTTGCTGGGTGGTTTTTCCCCCAGTCCTGGCCACTCTGGGTGGCGATGCTCATCACGGGTGGTTTGGTGGGCATTGGCCTCAGGCCGGGCACTTCAAAAGGCATGGAGATTTTGGAGGCTCCCAAGGAGCACTGCAGACACAGGGTGATGTCCCCTTGCAGCAGGAGGCTGGGGGCCGGTGTGGGTTTGTGCTGTAGCAGAGCATGTGTTGCAAAGGTGTGTGAGCTTGACTGATGGTGGTGCGGTTTGGCTGTTTCCTTGTGGGTTACAGGTGTGCTTTGCTTTTTGGGCAAATAGGGCATTTTAAAACCACAACCAATTTAGAACAAAAAAAAATTCCAGCTGAGGGATTTTATTTTTTTCCCCCCCGGGCTGGTTTTTTTTTTTCCCCTGGTCCCAGTCACTCTGCGAGGCGAGGTTCATCGCCAAAGTTTGGGCAGAGGTGGAGCTCAGGGCAGGGTTTTTGCGAGGCAGGGTGATTTTGGGGGCCCCTGGCAATGGATATTCTGAGGTGCAGTTGTGTGGAATGTGATGGAATGTAGTTGTCTAGTGGTGTTATGTTTAGGAGATCATAAGGGAAGATGGGATGGGATGGTCAGCATTGAGGAGGAGTGGGTCGTCAGGGTGTTAGATATGTCTTTTGTACTGGTAGTAAATTATTTTACTGGGGTTTGGAAAGCAATAAATCAGGACAACTGATTTTTTTTTTTTTTTTTTGCTCAGACATGGAGGTCAAGGGCCCATGCAGAGGAGAGGCAGTCACCTGCTTTCTGTCCAAGGGTGCAAATTTTGGAGAGAGATTTACAAAGATGAAAGCAGACGTGTAGCGATTGAAGGACAAGATTAAGGGATGTGACTGCGGTTTGGGGAGAATCCAGAGGACCAAAGGCAACATGTGCTAGCAGTGTGGAACGGTCTGGGACCAGCAGGAGAGGGCCTTGGGGTGGTGAAATTCCACTCGGTGGAGTTTTATGGTTTTGCCAGCAGAATGAGGGAATAACATTTTAATAAAGGCTGCTGTGTTCTTGGTGGTGTCTTGTGTGTTTTTTGGATTACATGCCTCTGGCTGTTGCAGCATGTGTGCCTGCATTAGACTTGGAATGTGAGCACAGGGGATGGTGAGAGCATGTTTGCATTGGGTTTTGTCTGTGTGTGTCTTTCTCTGTGTTAGACTGTGTGTTTTCTGTAAATGTGTCCCTGTCTCGCCTGTCTCTGGCTGGGCCCGCCTCACATTGTATTTGTGTGTGAATGAATATTTCAGTGCTTGATTGACTAGTTTTGAATAGCAGCTTGAACCAGGGCTTGCTGGCTGAGCAGCACTAATAACTGAATTCATTTAAAAAACAAAGACAGACATAGCTATTTTTTTTTTTTTAATTAGTGCTGCCCAACCAGCAAGCCATACCCTACTGCTGCACAAAATTTATTATTTTCTTTATTTCTTTTACATACTATATACCAACAGAACTAATCCTATCCAAAGAAACAACCAAGACAGCTGCATCTCCACCATTTATGCACGCTAAGTAGTTATGCAAATTAGATGCAATTTTTTTCATTCTCACCCAAAAGTGACAAAAGCAAAAAACCACAACACACACAACAACAGCAATACATACCCTCCCAAGACAAGACCTCAAATCAAACCATAACATATTCAAAAATTACAGTTACATTGTACACATACAAACCAATTCCTATTAAACCATTACATTACACTCACACTGACACAAACCAAATACAAAAACACTGGGGTTAACAACATCAGAGGAACAATTACAATTACAAATCACACTATCACATTACAATGACAGCTTAAAGTGTCACATTAGGGTTGCCACCACATAGAAACATCACACTCTCACAGCACACTATCACCCTAAACTATCACCTTCACAATTACAGACAGAGACACACACCACAGTTAGGAGTACTCAGTCAGCTTATAAATTACAGTTACAATTACAAAATAATGTTACACAGTTACAGCAGTACACAACCAATTTAGGATATCAGCTTACAATTCCAGCATCGCTTTACAATACCACATTAGGGTGTCACATTACAGAATAAAAATTGCCAAGTACAGTGTTGTCTTACAGTGCCAACTTCAGATTCAGTTTAGGGTCTCAGGTAACAGTGTCAGCTAAGATGACAGTCACATGTTACAACCGTTATAATAACAGTTAAGGGAGTTACAGTTACCACAATGAAGGTTAGGGTGTCAGGTTAGAGTTAGGTGTGGGTGTAGGGTTAGGGGTTAGGGTTCAGGTTGGGGTTAGGGTCGAGGTTAGAGTTAGGAGTTAGGGTTGCCTTTTTTAAAGCAAAAATGTCCAAAAAAAAGACTAAAAAGGCAAAAATGTCCAAAAAATAGATTTAAAAGGCAAAAATGTGCAAAAAAAGTCTGAAACAGGCAAAAATATGCAAAAATAACCCTGAAACAAATTAAAATTTCCAAAAAGTAGTCCAAAAAAGGCAAAAATGTTCAAAACCAATGCCCAAAAAAGGCAAAATGTTTAAAAAAGGCAAAAAAGTCCAAAAAAATAGTCCAACAAAGGCAAAAATGTCCAAAAAGTCCAAAACAGACAATAATAACAAAAAAATAGTCCAAAAAGGCAAAAAAGTCCAAAAAATAGTCCAGAAAAAATAAAAAATGTCCAAAGAATAGTCCAGAAACAGTCCAGAAAAGGCAAGAATGTGCAAAAAAAGGGTCTGAAACAGGCAAAAATGTGCAGAATATAGTTCGACAAAGGCAAAAATGTCTAAAAAGAAGTCCAAAACGGATAAAAATATGCAAAACCAACTCTGAAACAAAAATGTCCAAAAAATAGTCCCAAAAAAGGAAAAAAAAGTTAAAAATGTCCAAAAAAATCTCCAAAAAGAAGTCCAAAACAGACAATAATGTGGAAAAAAAAATGTGAATAAGGCAAAAATGTGCAAAATATAGTCCGAATCAGGAAAAATGTGCAAAATATAGTCTGACAAACACAAAAATGTTCAATGCCCAAGAAAGGTAGAAAATTTTTAAAAAGGCAAAAATGGCCAAAAAAAAATTCCCAGAAAAGGCTGAAATGTCCAAAAAGAAGTCCAAAACAGACAATAATGTGGAAAAAAAAATGTGAATAAGGCAAAAATGTGCAAAATATAGTCCGAATCAGGAAAAATGTGCAAAATATAGTCTGACAAACACAAAAATGTTCAATGCCCAAGAAAGGTAGAAAATTTTTAAAAAGGCAAAAATGGCCAAAAAAAAATTCCCAGAAAAGGCTGAAATGTCCAAAAAGAAGTCCAAAACAGACAATAATGTGGAAAAAAAAATGTGAATAAGGCAAAAATGTGCAAAATATAGTCCGAATCAGGAAAAATGTGCAAAATATAGTCTGACAAACACAAAAATGTTCAATGCCCAAGAAAGGTAGAAAATTTTTAAAAAGGCAAAAATGGCCAAAAAAAAATTCCCAGAAAAGGCTGAAATGTCCAAAAAGAAGTCCAAAACAGACAATAATGTCCAAAAAGAAGTCCAAACCAGACAATAATATCCAAAAAATAGTCCAAAAAAGGAAAAACTGTCCAAAAAATAGTCCAGAAAAAGGCAAAAATGTCCAAAAAATAGATTTAAAAGGCCAAAATATTCAAAAAATAGACCAGGAAAAAAATCCAAAAAAGGCAAAAATGTCCAAAAAATAGATTTAAAAGGCCAAAATATTCAAAAAATAGACCAGGAAAAAAATCCAAAAAAGGCAAAAATGTGCAAAAGCATTGTCTAAAAAGCAAAAATGTGTAGAAAAAGAAGAAATATATTTTAAAAGTCAAAAAAAGGCAAAGAAGGCAAAATTGCTAAAAAAAGGCAAAAATGTCTGAAAAAATCTCCAAAAAAAAAATTCAAAACGAGACAAAAACGTCCAAAAACTAGTCTGAGAAAAAGCCCAAATGTCAAAAATGAAAATTTTTTGCCTTTTTTGGACATTGCTTTTGAACGTTTTTTTCCATTTTTGGCTTTGTTTTTGTACTTTTTTTGGACATTTTTACCTTTTTTGGGCTTTGGACATTTTGCCCTTTTTTGAATATTTTTTTTTAATCTCCTGAATGGCTATGGGAATATGACCTGGATTGCATTAAAAAATATGAAGACGTACTAGTGATTTGAGTTGTTCCAGGTTGACAACTGCCATGGGGACGCAATCATTGCATGTTGCAGAAAAGCCAACTTCACGGATTCAGATCTTTGACAGAGTTGGAAGGGACCACTAGAGATCATCGAGTCCAAATCCCCTGCTAAAGCAGGATTGCCCAGAGCACATCACTCAGGAAATCTCTGGGAACTACTATTGTTATGATCCAGACTTTGGGGCTGCGGGCTTTTCTGGCCATTCTAGCCTCAAAACCACCTCTTTTCATTTTCCCTACAGGGATCAGGAACTGTCAAACAGCCTGAGGTGACTCCCGTATACTGTGTCTGCAAGAACAACTCTTCCTGGTTTTGGAGCTTCTCTGGGAACTACTTGCATTGCCACTCAGACTTTGGGGATGCGGGCTTTTCTGGCTATTCTAGACATAAACCCAAGCTTTTTCCCTTTTCCGGACAGGGCTCAAAAAATTTTAATGGCCGAAAACGACTCCCACACCCAAAGTGTCCACAACACCTCTTACTTTTTTTGGACTACTTGCATTGCCATTCAGACTTTGGCGATGCAGTCTTTCCTGTCCACAGTAGCCTCAAAATCACCTTTTATCATTTTTCCCGACCAGACTCAAAAAAGGCAGCAACGTATAAAAAAGGCAAAAATGTCCAAGAAATGGTCCAAAAAAGGCAAAAATGTAAAAAAAAAAGTCTGAAAAAGGCAAACGAGCCCAAAAAATAGTCCAGAAAAAGGTCCGAAAGAGGCAAAAATGTGCAAAAAAGTCCGAAAAAGGCAAAAAATTCCAGAAAAAGGCCCAAACCAGGCAAAAATGTGTGGAAAAAGTCTGAAATAGACACAAATGTGCAAAAACTAGTCCGAAAAAGGCAAAAATGAAAATGTCCAAAGAGAAGTCCAAAACAGACAAAAATATGCAAAAATAACTCTGAAACAAACAAAAATGTCCAAAAAATAGTCCAAAAAAGGCAAAAATGTTCAAAACCAATGCCCAAGAAAGGTAAAAATGTTTAAAAAAGGCAAAAATGTCCAAAAAATCTCCAAAAAGAAGTCTAAAGCAGACAAAAATGCGCAAAAAAAAATCCTAAACAGCAAAAATGTCCAAAAAATTATCCAAAAACGCCCGAAACAGGCAAAAATGTGCAAAATATAATCCAGAAATGGTCAAATGAAAGGCCAAAATGTGCAAAAAAGGGTCCAAAAAAGGCAAAAATGTGTGAAACATAGTCCGCAAAAGGAAAAAATGTCCAAAAAAAGTCCAAAAAACACAAAACGTGTGAAAATAAAACTGAAACAAACAAAAATGTCCAAAAAAAAGGGCAAAAAGGCAAAAATGTCTAAAAAGAAGTCCAAAAAAGGGAAAAATGTCCAAAAAACAGTCCAAAACAGGCAAAAATGTCCAAAAAATTCCAGAAAAGCAGTCAAAAACGTGCAAAAACAATGTCCAAAAAGGAAAAATGATAAGCAATGTCCAAAAAGGGAAAATGAGCAAAAAAGGCAAAAATATTTTAAAAAGTCCAAGAAAGGCAAATAAAGGCAAAAATGTTCAAAAAAAATCTACAAAAAGAGGTCAAAGGTCACCCATGTGAAAGGTGACTGTGTGGGGTCAAAGTTCACCATGTGGGCTCAGGGGTCAGCGTGTCGGGTAAAAGGTCACCATGTGAGCTCAGGGCCACAGTGTCATCTCATGTGTCCCTATGGTGTGTCAGAGGTCCCCACATGGGGTGAAAGATCACCATATGGGTGTTCGGGGTCACCGTTTAGGGTCAGAGGTCACTGTGTGGGCTCAGAGGTCATCATGCAGGGTAATAGTCAGCATGAGGGTTTACTAGTGATCTTGTGTTAGAGGTCACCGTGTTGGGTCAGGGGTCATCGTGTGGGTTCAGGAGTCACCATGTGGTGTCAGAGGCACCTATTTGGGCTCCAAGATCACCCTTGTGAAAAGTAGAAAAGTTGGGTCCAAAGTCACCATGGGAGGTCACCGGTAGCATGTAAGGTTCCAAGGTCAGTGTGTGAGGTCAGGGTTCACCATGTGGAGTCGGAGGTCAGCATGCGCTGTCAAGGGTCACAATACGGGGTCCAAAGTCCCAGTGTGCCCTCAGGGCTAGCATGTCAGCTAACATGTCTCTGTGTGGCGTCAGAAGTCAGTGTGTAGAGCCAAAGGTGACTGTGTAAGGTCAATGGTCACTGCGTGGTGAGAGGTGAGCATGGTGAGGCTCCATGGGGAGTAGTGTGTCCAATTGTGGGCTCCCCAGCGTCAGAAGGACAGGCAAGTGCTGGAGAGGGTAGAGCAGGGGGCTGGCAAGATGTTGAGGGGCCTGGAGCATCTCCCTTAGGAGGAGAGGCTGAGGGACTTGGGTCTTTGTAGTGTGGAGAAGAGAAAGCTGAGGGGGATGTGATCAATGCTTCTCAATCCTTGACGGGTAGGTGTCAAGAGGATGGGGCCTGTCCTTTTTCCATGGTGCCCAGCCATAGGAGAAGAGGAAGTGGGCACAAACTGGAAGAGACCAAGTCCCACCTCAACATGAGGAGGAACTACTTTGCTGTGAGGGTGGCAGAGCACTGGACTAGGCTGCCCAGGGAGGTGGTGGAGTCGCCTGCTCTGGAGACATGCAAAAGCCACCTGGACACGTGCCTGTGCAACGTGCTCTAGGTGGAGCTGCTTTGGTGGGGGGTTGGAGGAGCTGATCTCTGGAGGTCCCTTCCAACCCCATGGGATTGTGTGATTCTGTGAGGGGTCACTGGGGTCAGAGGTGACCATGGGAGTTCCAGGGTCACCCTAGGGGGTCAAAGGTGACAGTATGGGGGTCAGGAGTCCCCGTGTGGTGTCAGGGGTGACCCTTTGGCTCACAGGTGACCATGTGGGCTCAAAAGTCACCGTGTAAGATCGAAGGTCACCAGGTAGGGTCAAAGGTTATCTTTGGGTCAGGGGTCAGCGTGTGGGGTGAGATATGTCTGTGTGGGGTCAGGAGTCAGTGTGTTTGGTCAAAGGTCACCGTGTTAACTTAGGGACGCGGTGTCAGCTCACATATCCATCTGTGGTGCCAGAGGTGACTAGGTGGGGTGAAAAATCACCATATGGGTGTTAGGGGTCAGTGTGTGGGGTCAGGGGTCACGGTAGGCGGTCAATAGTCAGCATGAGGGTTTACTAGTCCCCATGTCTTGTGTCAGAGATCAGCGTATAGAGGTCAAAGGTCAGCATGTGATGTCAAAAGTCAGCATGTGGAGGGCCCAAGTTCCCCGTTTGGGTCAGGGGTCACAAGGTGAGTTGAAAAGTCCGCATTAGAGTTAGGATCATTGTGTGGCGTCAAAGCTCACCCCGTGTGAATCAAAGGTCCCCATGTGGGGTCAGGGGTCACTGTTTGAGTCCTGAATCACCACGTTGGAGTAAAATGTCACCTTTTGGGTCAGGGATCATCATACTTGGTCAAAGGTCACCATGGATGGCCAAATGTCCCCTTAAGAGTTCAAAAGTCGACATTGGAGTCAGGGATGACCGTGTGGAGTCAAAGGCCACCATGGCAAGTCAATGATAACCAGGTGGGGTCAAAGGTCAGCATGTGGGTTCAAATGTGCCCCGTGTAGCGTCAAGTGTAAGAGTGTGGGGTGGCGTGTCCCTGTGTGGTGTAGGGGACAGAGGTCCCTCCCCCCTCCCCGTGTAGGGGTTGAAGGTCATGGTGTGGGGGTCAAAGGTCACGGTGTTGGGTCAAGGGTCACCCATGTGGAAAGCCAAAGTTCGTTGTTTGGGTCAGGCGTCACCAGGTGAGGTGCAAAGTTCACATTTGAGTCAAGGATCATCGTGTGGCCTCAAAGGCCACCCCGTCTGTGTCAAAGGTCACGGTGTGGGGTCAGGTGTAACTGTGTGGGGTCAAAGGTCCCCATGTGGGGTCAGGGGTCACCGTTTGCGTCCTGAGTCACCACGTGGGGGTAAAAGGTGACCTTTTGGGTCAGAGATCACTGTGCCTGCTAAAACGGTCACCATGGATGGCTAATTGTCACCTTGTGAGTTGAAAAGTCAACATTGGAGTCAGGAATGACTGTGTGGAGTCAAAGGCCGCCATGGGAAGTCAATGGTCACCATGCCGGTTCAAAGGTCAGCATGTGGGTTCAAATGTGCCCTGTGTAGCATCAGTTGTAAGCGTGTGGGGTGGCGTGTCCCTGTGTGGTGTAGGGGACAGAGGTGTGTGTCCCCCCCCGTGTAGGGGTCAAAGGTCACGGTGTTGGGTCAAAGGTCACCCATGTGGAAAGCCAAATTTTGTCATTTCGGTCAAGCATTACCAGGTGAGGTGAAAAGTCCACATTTGAGTCAAGGATCATTGTGTGGCATCAAAGGTCACCCCGTGCTGTCCAAAGGTCACCCTGTGGGGTCAGGTGTCACTGTGTGGGATCAGAGGTCCCCATGTAGGGTCAGGAGTCACCCTTTGCGTCCTGAGTCACCACGTGAGGGTAAATGGTCACCTTTCGGGTCAGAGATTACCGTGCCAGGTCAAAAAAATCACCATGCATGGCAAAAGGTCACCTTGGGAGTAGAAAAGTCAACATTGGAGTCAGGGAGGACTGTGTGGAGTCAAAGGTGACCATGACAATTCAATGGTCACCATGCCGGGTCAAAGGTCAGCATGTGGGTTCAAATGTTCCCTGTGTAGCATCAGTTGTAAGTGTGTGGGGTGGCGTGTCCCTGTGTGGTGTAGGGGAGAGAGGTCCCTCCCCCCTCCCCCTGTAGGGGTCAAAGGTCGTAGTGTGGTGTCACCCATGTGGAAAGCCAAAGTTCGTCATTTGGGTCAGGCGTCACCGGGTGAGGTGCAAAGTTCACATTTGAGTCAAGGATCATTGTGTGGCGTCAGAGGTCACCCCGTGCGCTTCAAAGGCCATGGTGTGGGGTCAGGTGTCACTGTGTGGGGTCAAATGTCCCCATGTGGGGTCAGGGGTCACCGTCTAGGTCCTGAGTCACCACGTGGGGCTAAAATGTGACCTTTTGGGTCAGAGATCACTGTGCCTGCTAAAACGGTCACCATGGATGGCTAATTGTCACCTTGTGAGTTGAAAAGTCAACATTGGAGTCAGGGATGACTGTGTGGAGTCAAAGGCTGCCATGGGAAGTCAATGGTCACCATGCCGGGTCAAAGGTCAGCATGTGGGTTCAAATGTTCCCTGTGTAGCGTCAGTTTTAAGAGTGTGGGATGGCGTGTCCCTGTGTGGTGTAGGGGACAGAGGTCCCTCTCACCTCCACGTGTAGGGGTCACAGGTCACGGTGGGGGATCAAAGGTTACCCTTGTGGAAAGTCAAAGTTCCCCGTTTGGGTCAGGGGTCACCAGGTGAGGTGAAAAGTCCACATTTGAGTCAAGGATCATTGTGTGGTGTCAAAGGTCACCCCGTGCGCTTCAAAGGCCATGGTGTGGGGTCAGGTGTCACTGTGTGAGATCCACGTTGGGACACCGTGGGGACACCATGGAGACACCATGGAGACAGGAGTGTACCATGGGGACACCAAGAGACACTGTGGGGACCCTGTGGAGACATGGGGACACCATGGGCACATCATGGGTATGAGGAGAACATCATGGGGGCATCATGATGCATCATGAGGACACCATGGGGACATGAGGACACTGTGGGGACTCCATGGGGAGACCATGAGGACACCATGATGACATCATGGGGACATCATGGAGATGGGAGATCATCCTGCGGACATCACAAGGATATCACTGGGACACCATGGGGACATGAGGACACCATGGGGACACCACGGGTACACCATGAAAACACCATAGGGACACCATGAGGACATTGTGGGGACACTATGGGGACATCAATAAGACACCATAGGGACACCATGGGGACATGAGTACACCATGGGGACACCGTAGGGACACCATGGGGACATGGGGACACCATGAGGACATCATGGGGACACCGTAGGGACATGAGGACACCGTGGGGACACTAGGGAGATGGGAGATCATCACAGGGATACCATGGGGACACCGTGGGAACACCATGATAACATGGGGACACCATGAGGACATCATGGGGACATGAGGACACAGTGGGGACACCGTGGGGGCAGCATGGTGACACAACAGAAACACTATGAGGACACCTTGGGCACATGGGGACACCATGAGGACACCATGGGGACACCAGGGGGACATGAGGACACCGTGGGGACACTAGGGAGATGGGAGATCATCACAGGGATACCATGGGGACACCGTGGGAACACCATGATAACATGGGGACACCATGAGGACATCATGGGGACATGAGGACACAGTGGGGACACCGTGGGGGCAGCATGGTGACACAACAGGAACACTATGAGGACACCTTGGGCACATGGGGACACCATGAGGACACCATGGGGACACCAGGGGGACATGAGGACACCATGGGGAAAGGAGATCATCACGGGCACACCGTGGGGACATCATGAGAACACCGTGGGGACATGGGGACACCATTAGAAAATCATGGGGACACCATTAGAACATCATGGGGACACCATATGGACATGAGGACACCATAGGGACACCATGGGGACATGAGGACTCCATGGGGACACCATGGGGAAAGGAGATCATCATGGGGACACTGTGGGGACACCGTGGGAAAAACGTGGTAACATGGGGACACCATAAGGACATCATGGGGACACCATATGGACATGAGGACACCGTGGGGACACGAGAACACCAAAAGGACATCATGGGGACACCATGGGGACATGAGGACATAATTGGGGACACCATGGGTACACCATGAGGACACCATGGGGACATGAGGACACTGTGAGGACACCGTGAGAACACCATGGGGACATGGGGACACCATGAAGTCATCATGAGGACACCATGGGGATGGGAGATCATCACGAGGACTCCATGGGGACACTGTGCGGACATGGGTACACCATGAGGACATTATGAGGACACCATGGGGACATCATGGGGACATCATGGGGATGGGAGGTTATCATGAGGACACCATGGGGACATCATGGGGACATCATGGTGATGAGGAGAATATCATGGGGACACTATAGGCACATCATGAGGACATCACGGAGATGAGGAGTACATCATGAGGACATCATGAGAGATCACTGGGAAAGCATGGGGACACCATGGGGACTCCATGGGGACATCACGAGGGCATCACAGGGACACCATGAAAACACCAAGGGGACACCATGGGGACACCGCGGGGACACCATGGGGACACGATAGGGAAACCATGAGGACATCATGGGGACACCGTGAGGACATGAGGACACCGTGGGGACATCGTGGAGACACCATGGGGACATGGGGACACCATGAGGTCAACATAAGGACATCACGAGGACACCATGAGGACACCGTGGGGAAACTGTGGGGACACCATGGGGTCATGGGGACACCATGAGGACACCACAAGGACATGAGGACATCATGGGCACACCATGGGAACACCATGGGGACACCACGAAGACACCATGGGGACATGGGGATACCATGAGGACATCAATGGGGACACCATGGGGATAGGAGGTCATCATGAGGACACCATGGGGACATCATGGGGCAAGAGATCATCATGGGGACACTGTAGGGACACCGTGTGGATATGGAGGCCACCATGAAGACATCATGGGGACACCGTGGGGACACTATGACGCCATGGGGACACCACAGGGACACTCTGAGGACACCATAGGGAAACCATGAGGACATAATGGGGACACCATGGGGACATGAGGACACCATGTCCACACCGTGGGGACACCATAAAGACACCATGGGGACACCGTGGAGACATCGTGGACACATGAGGAGACCATGGGGAAATGAGGACACCATCGGGAAACCTCGAGGACAGCATGGGGACATGGGGACACCATGAGGACATCATGGGGACATCATGGGGATACCATGGGGTTAGGAGGTCATCATGAGGACACCATAGGGACATAATGGGGATGGAAGATCATCATGGGGACACCGTGGGGACACTGTGGGGACATGGGGACATCGTTGAGACACCGTGGGGACATCATGGGGACACAAGGGGACATGATGACACCATGGGGACACCATAGGGACACCATGAGGACATCATGGGGATACAATGAGGACACCATGGGGATACAATGAGGACACCATGGGGACACATTTGGGACATAAAGAAACCGTGGAGACACCACGAGGACACCACTGGGACATGAGGACACCATGAGGACATCATGGGGACACCACGAGGACACCATGGGGACATCATGGGGAAAGCATGGCATGAAGAGAACATCATCAGAATGTCACGGGGGCGTCATGGGGACGTCATGGTGATGAGGAGAACATCACGGGGACATCATTAGAGACCATGGGGACACCATGGGGACATGGGGACACCATGAGGTCATCATGAGGATACCATGGGGACATCATGGGGACAGGAGATCGTCACGGGGACAATATGGGGGCACCTTGGTGACACCATGGGGACATGGAAACATCACAAGGACATCACAAGGACACCACGGGCACACCATGGGGACACCACGAGTACACTACGGGGACACAGTGGAGACATGAGGAAACCATGAGGACACCGTGGGGACACCATGGGGACACTGTGGGAACACCATGGGGACATGGGGACACCATGACGACATCATGGGGACACCATGGGGACATGAGGACACCATGAGGACAGCATGGAGACACCGTGGACACATGATGACACCGTATGGACGCCGTGGGGAAATGAGGACACCATGGGGACGGTATGGGGACACCATGAGGACACCACGGGGACACTGTGGGGACATTAGGACACCGTGGGGACAGTGTGGGGACACCATGGTGACACCATGGAGACACGAGGACAAAATGGGGACACCATGAGGACACCAGGGAGACATCATGGACACAGGAGGACACTGTGGGGACACCGTGGGCAAATGAGGACACCATGTGGACACCACAGGGACACCATGAGGACACCATAGGGACACCATGACGACACCATGGGGACACAGTGGGGGATACCATGAGTACACCATGGGGACATGAAGACACCATGGGGACACCACGGGGACACAATGGGGCTACCATGAGGACACCATGGAGAAATGGGAAACCATGCGGACATCATGGGTACACCATGGAGATATGAGGACACAATGGGGACACTGTGGGGACATGGGGACACAATGGGGACATCACTGGGACACGAGGACAATGTGGGGACACCATGGGTACACCATGGAGACACCATGAGGACACCATTGGGACATGAAGACACTGTGACGACATCATGGGCACAACATGGGGACATGAGGACACCATGGGGACACCATAAGGACACTATGGGGACACTGTGGGGACCTGAGAACACCGTGGGGACACCATAGGAACACCATGAGGACATCAAGGGTCCACCATGGGGAAATGAGGACATCATGGAGACACCATGGGAAACACATGGAGATTGGAGGTCATCACGAGGACACCAGGGCGACATCATAGGGCCAGGAGATCATCACGGGGACACCATGGGGACATGAGAACATCACGGGGACTCCATGGGGACACCATTATGACATCATGGGGACACCATGGGGACATGAGGACACCATGGGGACACCACGGGGACACCATTCGAGACACCATGGGGACATGAGGACACCATGGGGACACCATGGGGACACCATTCGAGACACCATGGGGACATGAGGACACCGTGGGGACATATGGAGACACCATGAAGACACCATGGGGACAACATGGGGACATGAGGACAATGTGGGGACACCGTGGGGACACCATGGAGACATGGAGACACCATGAGGACATCATGGGGACACCATGGGGACATGAGGACACCATGGGGACACCATAATGACACCGTGGGTTCACCATGGGGACATGAGGACACTGTGGGGACACCGTGGAGACACCATGGGGACACCGTGGAGACACTGTGGGAACACCAGCCTGTTTTGGCCTGGTTTTGCACATTTTCCGTTTCAGATTTTTTTGCACATTTTGGTCATTTTTGGACTTCTTGTTGGAGATTTTTTGATCCTGTTGGTACCAGTTTGAGTTGGTTGGTACTGGTCTGAACCAGTTTGTACTGGTTTCAACCGGTTAGAACCGATTTGAACCGGGTTGAACTGGTTCCAACCGGTCTGAGCCTGTTCATACCGATTCGAACCAGTCCGTACCAATTTCAACCGGTTTGTACCGCACTGAATGGGTTCCAACCGGTTTGAGCCAGTTGGTACTGGTTTGAGACGGTTTCAACTGGTTCAAATGGTTCCGTACTGCTTTCAACTGGTTAGAACTGGTTCAAGCTGGTTCTAACTGATTTGAACTGGATTGAACCTGTTCCAACCAGTTTGAGCCGGTTTCAATTGGTTCATACTGGTCTCAACCTGTTTGTAACAGTTTTAACTGGTTTGAACTGGATCGTACCAGTTGGAACCGGATTGAACCGGTCTGAGCCAGTTTGAGCTGGATTTAACCGGTTCCAACCTATTTGTACCGGTCTGAACTGGTCCATACCGATTTGAACTATTTTGAACTGGTCCGTACTGGTTCGTACCGGATTGAACCGGTTCCAACCAGTTTGAGCCGGTTTGAACCGGTTGGTACCGGTTTGAGCTGGTTGGTACCGGTCTGAATTGGTTCATACCAGTTTCAACTGGTTAGAACCGGTTTGCACTGGATCAAACCAGTTCCACCCGGTTCGTACAGCTCTGAAACGGCTTCACCCTTTGGGTCCTGAGTCACCATGTGGGGGTAAAATGTCCCCTTTTGGGTCAGGGATGACCATGCCTGGTATGAGGTCCCCATGTATGGCCAAAGGTCACCTTGTGAGTTGAAAAGTCAACATTGGAGTCAGGGATGACCGTGTGGAGTCAAAGGCCACCCTGCAAAGTCAATGGTCACCATATGGGTTCAAATGTCCCCTGTGTAGCATCAGGTGTAAGTGTGTGGGATGGCGTGTCCCTGTGTGGTGCAGGGGACAGAGGTCATTCCCTCCTCCTCGTGTAGGGGTCAAAGGACACTGTGTGGGGTACAAGGTGACGGTGTGGGGTCAAAAGTCACCCCTGTGGAAAGCCAAAGTTCCCCGTGTGGGTCAGGGGTCACCACTTGAGGAGAAAAGTCCACATTTGAGTCAGGGGTGATTGTGTGTCATGAAAGGTCTCCACGTGCAAGGTCAATGGTAACCCTGTAAGGTCAGAGGTCATGGTGTGGGGTCCAAGGTCACCATGTGTGGTCAGGGGGTCACCCTTTGGGTCCTGAGTCACCAGGTGGGGGTAAAATGTCCCCTTTTGGGTCGGGGATCGCCGGGCCTGGTTAAAGGCCACCATGGATGGCCAAAGGTCACCTTGAGAGTTGGAAAGTCAACATTGGAGTCAGGGATCACCGTGTGGAGTCTAAGGCCACCATGGAAAGTCCATGGTCCCCAGGTGGGGTCAAAGGTCAGTCTGAGGGGTCCAAAGTGACCTTGCAGAGTCAGGGTGACCGTTTGAGGTCAGAGGTCATGGTGTGGTGTCAAAGGTCACCGTGTGGGTTCAGGGGTCACCAAGATCAACCTTGTAAAAAGTAGAAAAGTTGGATCCAAAGTCACCAGTAGCGTGTAAGTTTCAAAGGTCAGGGTTCCCCATGTGGGGTCAGAGGTCAGCATGCGCTGTCAAGGCTCACACTATGGGATCCAAAGTCCCAGTGTGCCCTCAGGGCTAGCATGTCAGCTAACATGTCTCTGTGTGGCGTCAGAAGTCAGTGTGTAGAGCCAAAGGTGACTGTGTAAGGTCAATGGTCACTGCGTGGTGAGAGGTGAGCATGGTGAGGCTCCATGGGGAGTAGTGTGTCCGATTGTGGGCTCCCCAGCGTCAGAAGGACAGGCAAGTGCTGGAGAGGGTAGAGCAGGGGGCTGGCAAGATGTTGAGGGGCCTGGAGCATCTCCCTTAGGAGGAGAGGCTGAGGGACTTGGGTCTTTGTAGTGTGGAGAAGAGAAAGCTGAGGGGGATGTGATCAATGCTTCTCAATCCTTGACGGGTAGGTGTCAAGAGGATGGGGCCTGTCCTTTTTCCATGGTGCCCAGCCATAGGAGAAGAGGAAGTGGGCACAAACTGGAAGAGACCAAGTCCCACCTCAACATGAGGAGGAACTACTTTGCTGTGAGGGTGGCAGAGCACTGGACTAGGCTGCCCAGGGAGGTGGTGGAGTCGCCTGCTCTGGAGACATGCAAAAGCCACCTGGACACGTGCCTGTGCAACGTGCTCTAGGTGGAGCTGCTTTGGTGGGGGGTTGGAGGAGCTGATCTCTGGAGGTCTATTCCAACCCCATGAGATTGTGTGATTCTGTGAGGGGTCACTGGGGTCAGAGGTGACCATGGGAGTTCCAGGGTCACCCTAGGGGGTCAAAGGTGACCGTATGGGGGTCAGGGGTCCCCGTGTGGTGTCAGAGGTGATCCTAAGGCTCAGAGGTGACTGTGTGGTGTCAAAGGTCACCATGGATGTTTTGAGGTCACCAGGTGGGGTCAAAGGTCACCTTTTGGGTCAGCGTGTGGGGTGAGAGGTGACTGTGTGGGGTCAGGAGTCAGCGTGTCTGGTCAAAGTTCACCCTGTGAGCTCAGGGCCACGGTGTTGGCTCACGTGTCCCTCTGCCATGCCAGAGGTCACCAGTTGGGGTGACAGATCACCATGGTGTGATAGAACACCCATGGGTGGGTTTGAGCTGCACCTCATCCTCCTCTTCGTTGCGTTGCGGGGGGCAGGGGTAGGGTGCGGTGTTGGGAGGCCAGGAAGCTGAACATGTCAAAGGTGCACTTCCTGGGGCGGGGGGGGGAGTCACTTGGAGCACCCATGGGTGCCCCCCACCCACCTATGGGCCCCCACACCCCCCAAATAGCAAGGGGGGGGTGTGTTAAAGACAGTTATAGGGGTCCTGGTTATCTTTGGGTCAGGGGTCAGCGTGTGGGGTGAGATATGTCTGTGTGGGGTCAGGAGTCAGTGTGTTTGGTCAAAGGTCACCGTGTTAACTTAGGGACGCGGTGTCAGCTCACATATCCATCTGTGGTGCCAGAGGTGACTAGGTGGGGTGAAAAATCACCATATGGGTGTTAGGGGTCAGTGTGTGGGGTCAGGGGTCACGGTAGGCGGTCAATAGTCAGCATGAGGGTTTACTAGTCCCCATGTCTTGTGTCAGAGATCAGCGTATAGAGGTCAAAGGTCAGCATGTGATGTCAAAAGTCAGCATGTGGAGGGCCCAAGTTCCCCGTTTGGGTCAGGGGTCACAAGGTGAGTTGAAAAGTCCTCATTAGAGTTAGGATCATTGTGTGGCGTCAAAGCTCACCCCGTGTGAATCAAAGGTCCCCATGTGGGGTCAGGGGTCACTGTTTGAGTCCTGAATCACCACGTTGGAGTAAAATGTCACCTTTTGGGTCAGGGATCACCATACTTGGTCAAAGGTCACCATGGATGGCCAAATGTCCCCTTAAGAGTTCAAAAGTCGACATTGGAGTCAGGGATGACCGTGTGGAGTCAAAGGCCACCATGGCAAGTCAATGATAACCAGGTGGGGTCAAAGGTCAGCATGTGGGTTCAAATGTGCCCCGTGTAGCGTCAAGTGTAAGAGTGTGGGGTGGCGTGTCCCTGTGTGGTGTAGGGGACAGAGGTCCCTCCCCCCTCCCCGTGTAGGGGTTGAAGGTCATGGTGTGGGGGTCAAAGGTCACGGTGTTGGGTCAAGGGTCACCCATGTGGAAAGCCAAAGTTCGTTGTTTGGGTCAGGCGTCACCAGGTGAGGTGCAAAGTTCACATTTGAGTCAAGGATCATCGTGTGGCCTCAAAGGCCACCCCGTCTGTGTCAAAGGTCACGGTGTGGGGTCAGGTGTAACTGTGTGGGGTCAAAGGTCCCCATGTGGGGTCAGGGGTCACCGTTTGCGTCCTGAGTCACCACGTGGGGGTAAAAGGTGACCTTTTGGGTCAGAGATCACTGTGCCTGCTAAAACGGTCACCATGGATGGCTAATTGTCACCTTGTGAGTTGAAAAGTCAACATTGGAGTCAGGAATGACTGTGTGGAGTCAAAGGCCGCCATGGGAAGTCAATGGTCACCATGCCGGTTCAAAGGTCAGCATGTGGGTTCAAATGTGCCCTGTGTAGCATCAGTTGTAAGCGTGTGGGGTGGCGTGTCCCTGTGTGGTGTAGGGGACAGAGGTGTGTGTCCCCCCCCGTGTAGGGGTCAAAGGTCACGGTGTTGGGTCAAAGGTCACCCATGTGGAAAGCCAAATTTTGTCATTTCGGTCAAGCATTACCAGGTGAGGTGAAAAGTCCACATTTGAGTCAAGGATCATTGTGTGGCATCAAAGGTCACCCCGTGCTGTCCAAAGGTCACCCTGTGGGGTCAGGTGTCACTGTGTGGGATCAGAGGTCCCCATGTAGGGTCAGGAGTCACCCTTTGCGTCCTGAGTCACCACGTGAGGGTAAATGGTCACCTTTCGGGTCAGAGATTACCGTGCCAGGTCAAAAAAATCACCATGCATGGCAAAAGGTCACCTTGGGAGTAGAAAAGTCAACATTGGAGTCAGGGAGGACTGTGTGGAGTCAAAGGTGACCATGACAATTCAATGGTCACCATGCCGGGTCAAAGGTCAGCATGTGGGTTCAAATGTTCCCTGTGTAGCATCAGTTGTAAGTGTGTGGGGTGGCGTGTCCCTGTGTGGTGTAGGGGAGAGAGGTCCCTCCCCCCTCCCCCTGTAGGGGTCAAAGGTCGTAGTGTGGTGTCACCCATGTGGAAAGCCAAAGTTCGTCATTTGGGTCAGGCGTCACCGGGTGAGGTGCAAAGTTCACATTTGAGTCAAGGATCATTGTGTGGCGTCAGAGGTCACCCCGTGCGCTTCAAAGGCCATGGTGTGGGGTCAGGTGTCACTGTGTGGGGTCAAATGTCCCCATGTGGGGTCAGGGGTCACCGTCTAGGTCCTGAGTCACCACGTGGGGCTAAAATGTGACCTTTTGGGTCAGAGATCACTGTGCCTGCTAAAACGGTCACCATGGATGGCTAATTGTCACCTTGTGAGTTGAAAAGTCAACATTGGAGTCAGGGATGACTGTGTGGAGTCAAAGGCTGCCATGGGAAGTCAATGGTCACCATGCCGGGTCAAAGGTCAGCATGTGGGTTCAAATGTTCCCTGTGTAGCGTCAGTTTTAAGAGTGTGGGATGGCGTGTCCCTGTGTGGTGTAGGGGACAGAGGTCCCTCTCACCTCCACGTGTAGGGGTCACAGGTCACGGTGGGGGATCAAAGGTTACCCTTGTGGAAAGTCAAAGTTCCCCGTTTGGGTCAGGGGTCACCAGGTGAGGTGAAAAGTCCACATTTGAGTCAAGGATCATTGTGTGGTGTCAAAGGTCACCCCGTGCGCTTCAAAGGCCATGGTGTGGGGTCAGGTGTCACTGTGTGAGATCCACGTTGGGACACCGTGGGGACACCATGGAGACACCATGGAGACAGGAGTGTACCATGGGGACACCAAGAGACACTGTGGGGACCCTGTGGAGACATGGGGACACCATGGGCACATCATGGGTATGAGGAGAACATCATGGGGGCATCATGATGCATCATGAGGACACCATGGGGACATGAGGACACTGTGGGGACTCCATGGGGAGACCATGAGGACACCATGATGACATCATGGGGACATCATGGAGATGGGAGATCATCCTGCGGACATCACAAGGATATCACTGGGACACCATGGGGACATGAGGACACCATGGGGACACCACGGGTACACCATGAAAACACCATAGGGACACCATGAGGACATTGTGGGGACACTATGGGGACATCAATAAGACACCATAGGGACACCATGGGGACATGAGTACACCATGGGGACACCGTAGGGACACCATGGGGACATGGGGACACCATGAGGACATCATGGGGACACCGTAGGGACATGAGGACACCGTGGGGACACTAGGGAGATGGGAGATCATCACAGGGATACCATGGGGACACCGTGGGAACACCATGATAACATGGGGACACCATGAGGACATCATGGGGACATGAGGACACAGTGGGGACACCGTGGGGGCAGCATGGTGACACAACAGGAACACTATGAGGACACCTTGGGCACATGGGGACACCATGAGGACACCATGGGGACACCAGGGGGACATGAGGACACCGTGGGGACACTAGGGAGATGGGAGATCATCACAGGGATACCATGGGGACACCGTGGGAACACCATGATAACATGGGGACACCATGAGGACATCATGGGGACATGAGGACACAGTGGGGACACCGTGGGGGCAGCATGGTGACACAACAGGAACACTATGAGGACACCTTGGGCACATGGGGACACCATGAGGACACCATGGGGACACCAGGGGGACATGAGGACACCGTGGGGACACTAGGGAGATGGGAGATCATCACAGGGATACCATGGGGACACCGTGGGAACACCATGATAACATGGGGACACCATGAGGACATCATGGGGACATGAGGACACAGTGGGGACACCGTGGGGGCAGCATGGTGACACAACAGGAACACTATGAGGACACCTTGGGCACATGGGGACACCATGAGGACACCATGGGGACACCAGGGGGACATGAGGACACCATGGGGAAAGGAGATCATCACGGGCACACCGTGGGGACATCATGAGAACACCGTGGGGACATGGGGACACCATTAGAAAATCATGGGGACACCATTAGAACATCATGGGGACACCATATGGACATGAGGACACCATAGGGACACCATGGGGACATGAGGACTCCATGGGGACACCATGGGGAAAGGAGATCATCATGGGGACACTGTGGGGACACCGTGGGAAAAACGTGGTAACATGGGGACACCATAAGGACATCATGGGGACACCATATGGACATGAGGACACCGTGGGGACACGAGAACACCAAAAGGACATCATGGGGACACCATGGGGACATGAGGACATAATTGGGGACACCATGGGTACACCATGAGGACACCATGGGGACATGAGGACACTGTGAGGACACCGTGAGAACACCATGGGGACATGGGGACACCATGAAGTCATCATGAGGACACCATGGGGATGGGAGATCATCACGAGGACTCCATGGGGACACTGTGCGGACATGGGTACACCATGAGGACATTATGAGGACACCATGGGGACATCATGGGGACATCATGGGGATGGGAGGTTATCATGAGGACACCATGGGGACATCATGGGGACATCATGGTGATGAGGAGAATATCATGGGGACACTATAGGCACATCATGAGGACATCACGGAGATGAGGAGTACATCATGAGGACATCATGAGAGATCACTGGGAAAGCATGGGGACACCATGGGGACTCCATGGGGACATCACGAGGGCATCACAGGGACACCATGAAAACACCAAGGGGACACCATGGGGACACCGCGGGGACACCATGGGGACACGATAGGGAAACCATGAGGACATCATGGGGACACCGTGAGGACATGAGGACACCGTGGGGACATCGTGGAGACACCATGGGGACATGGGGACACCATGAGGTCAACATAAGGACATCACGAGGACACCATGAGGACACCGTGGGGAAACTGTGGGGACACCATGGGGTCATGGGGACACCATGAGGACACCACAAGGACATGAGGACATCATGGGCACACCATGGGAACACCATGGGGACACCACGAAGACACCATGGGGACATGGGGATACCATGAGGACATCAATGGGGACACCATGGGGATAGGAGGTCATCATGAGGACACCATGGGGACATCATGGGGCAAGAGATCATCATGGGGACACTGTAGGGACACCGTGTGGATATGGAGGCCACCATGAAGACATCATGGGGACACCGTGGGGACACTATGACGCCATGGGGACACCACAGGGACACTCTGAGGACACCATAGGGAAACCATGAGGACATAATGGGGACACCATGGGGACATGAGGACACCATGTCCACACCGTGGGGACACCATAAAGACACCATGGGGACACCGTGGAGACATCGTGGACACATGAGGAGACCATGGGGAAATGAGGACACCATCGGGAAACCTCGAGGACAGCATGGGGACATGGGGACACCATGAGGACATCATGGGGACATCATGGGGATACCATGGGGTTAGGAGGTCATCATGAGGACACCATAGGGACATAATGGGGATGGAAGATCATCATGGGGACACCGTGGGGACACTGTGGGGACATGGGGACATCGTTGAGACACCGTGGGGACATCATGGGGACACAAGGGGACATGATGACACCATGGGGACACCATAGGGACACCATGAGGACATCATGGGGATACAATGAGGACACCATGGGGATACAATGAGGACACCATGGGGACACATTTGGGACATAAAGAAACCGTGGAGACACCACGAGGACACCACTGGGACATGAGGACACCATGAGGACATCATGGGGACACCACGAGGACACCATGGGGACATCATGGGGAAAGCATGGCATGAAGAGAACATCATCAGAATGTCACGGGGGCGTCATGGGGACGTCATGGTGATGAGGAGAACATCACGGGGACATCATTAGAGACCATGGGGACACCATGGGGACATGGGGACACCATGAGGTCATCATGAGGATACCATGGGGACATCATGGGGACAGGAGATCGTCACGGGGACAATATGGGGGCACCTTGGTGACACCATGGGGACATGGAAACATCACAAGGACATCACAAGGACACCACGGGCACACCATGGGGACACCACGAGTACACTACGGGGACACAGTGGAGACATGAGGAAACCATGAGGACACCGTGGGGACACCATGGGGACACTGTGGGAACACCATGGGGACATGGGGACACCATGACGACATCATGGGGACACCATGGGGACATGAGGACACCATGAGGACAGCATGGAGACACCGTGGACACATGATGACACCGTATGGACGCCGTGGGGAAATGAGGACACCATGGGGACGGTATGGGGACACCATGAGGACACCACGGGGACACTGTGGGGACATTAGGACACCGTGGGGACAGTGTGGGGACACCATGGTGACACCATGGAGACACGAGGACAAAATGGGGACACCATGAGGACACCAGGGAGACATCATGGACACAGGAGGACACTGTGGGGACACCGTGGGCAAATGAGGACACCATGTGGACACCACAGGGACACCATGAGGACACCACGGGGACACTGTGGGGACATTAGGACACCGTGGGGACAGTGTGGGGACACCATGGTGACACCATGGAGACACGAGGACAAAATGGGGACACCATGAGGACACCACGGGGACACTGTGGGGACATTAGGACACCGTGGGGACAGTGTGGGGACACCATGGTGACACCATGGAGACACGAGGACAAAATGGGGACACCATGAGGACACCACGGGGACACTGTGGGGACATTAGGACACCGTGGGGACAGTGTGGGGACACCATGGTGACACCATGGAGACACGAGGACAAAATGGGGACACCATGAGGACACCATAGGGACACCATGACGACACCATGGGGACACAGTGGGGGATACCATGAGTACACCATGGGGACATGAAGACACCATGGGGACACCACGGGGACACAATGGGGCTACCATGAGGACACCATGGAGAAATGGGAAACCATGCGGACATCATGGGTACACCATGGAGATATGAGGACACAATGGGGACACTGTGGGGACATGGGGACACAATGGGGACATCACTGGGACACGAGGACAATGTGGGGACACCGTGGGTACACCATGGAGACACCATGAGGACACCATTGGGACATGAAGACACTGTGACGACATCATGGGCACAACATGGGGACATGAGGACACCATGGGGACACCATAAGGACACTATGGGGACACTGTGGGGACCTGAGAACACCGTGGGGACACCATAGGAACACCATGAGGACATCAAGGGTCCACCATGGGGAAATGAGGACATCATGGAGACACCATGGGAAACACATGGAGATTGGAGGTCATCACGAGGACACCAGGGCGACATCATAGGGCCAGGAGATCATCACGGGGACACCATGGGGACATGAGAACATCACGGGGACTCCATGGGGACACCATTATGACATCATGGGGACACCATGGGGACATGAGGACACCATGAGGACAGCATGGAGACACCGTGGACACATGATGACACCGTATGGACGCCGTGGGGAAATGAGGACACCATGGGGACGGTATGGGGACACCATGAGGACACCACGGGGACACTGTGGGGACATTAGGACACCGTGGGGACAGTGTGGGGACACCATGGTGACACCATGGAGACACGAGGACAAAATGGGGACACCATGAGGACACCAGGGAGACATCATGGACACAGGAGGACACTGTGGGGACACCGTGGGCAAATGAGGACACCATGTGGACACCACAGGGACACCATGAGGACACCATAGGGACACCATGACGACACCATGGGGACACAGTGGGGGATACCATGAGTACACCATGGGGACATGAAGACACCATGGGGACACCACGGGGACACAATGGGGCTACCATGAGGACACCATGGAGAAATGGGAAACCATGCGGACATCATGGGTACACCATGGAGATATGAGGACACAATGGGGACACTGTGGGGACATGGGGACACAATGGGGACATCACTGGGACACGAGGACAATGTGGGGACACCATGGGTACACCATGGAGACACCATGAGGACACCATTGGGACATGAAGACACTGTGACGACATCATGGGCACAACATGGGGACATGAGGACACCATGGGGACACCATAAGGACACTATGGGGACACTGTGGGGACCTGAGAACACCGTGGGGACACCATAGGAACACCATGAGGACATCAAGGGTCCACCATGGGGAAATGAGGACATCATGGAGACACCATGGGAAACACATGGAGATTGGAGGTCATCACGAGGACACCAGGGCGACATCATAGGGCCAGGAGATCATCACGGGGACACCATGGGGACATGAGAACATCACGGGGACTCCATGGGGACACCATTATGACATCATGGGGACACCATGGGGACATGAGGACACCATGGGGACACCACGGGGACACCATTCGAGACACCATGGGGACATGAGGACACCATGGGGACACCATGGGGACACCATTCGAGACACCATGGGGACATGAGGACACCGTGGGGACATATGGAGACACCATGAAGACACCATGGGGACAACATGGGGACATGAGGACAATGTGGGGACACCGTGGGGACACCATGGAGACATGGAGACACCATGAGGACATCATGGGGACACCATGGGGACATGAGGACACCATGGGGACACCATAATGACACCGTGGGTTCACCATGGGGACATGAGGACACTGTGGGGACACCGTGGAGACACCATGGGGACACCGTGGAGACACTGTGGGAACACCAGCCTGTTTTGGCCTGGTTTTGCACATTTTCCGTTTCAGATTTTTTTGCACATTTTGGTCATTTTTGGACTTCTTGTTGGAGATTTTTTGATCCTGTTGGTACCAGTTTGAGTTGGTTGGTACTGGTCTGAACCAGTTTGTACTGGTTTCAACCGGTTAGAACCGATTTGAACCGGGTTGAACTGGTTCCAACCGGTCTGAGCCTGTTCATACCGATTCGAACCAGTCCGTACCAATTTCAACCGGTTTGTACCGCACTGAATGGGTTCCAACCGGTTTGAGCCAGTTGGTACTGGTTTGAGACGGTTTCAACTGGTTCAAATGGTTCCGTACTGCTTTCAACTGGTTAGAACTGGTTCAAGCTGGTTCTAACTGATTTGAACTGGATTGAACCTGTTCCAACCAGTTTGAGCCGGTTTCAATTGGTTCATACTGGTCTCAACCTGTTTGTAACAGTTTTAACTGGTTTGAACTGGATCGTACCAGTTGGAACCGGATTGAACCGGTCTGAGCCAGTTTGAGCTGGATTTAACCGGTTCCAACCTATTTGTACCGGTCTGAACTGGTCCATACCGATTTGAACTATTTTGAACTGGTCCGTACTGGTTCGTACCGGATTGAACCGGTTCCAACCAGTTTGAGCCGGTTTGAACCGGTTGGTACCGGTTTGAGCTGGTTGGTACCGGTCTGAATTGGTTCATACCAGTTTCAACTGGTTAGAACCGGTTTGCACTGGATCAAACCAGTTCCACCCGGTTCGTACAGCTCTGAAACGGCTTCACCCTTTGGGTCCTGAGTCACCATGTGGGGGTAAAATGTCCCCTTTTGGGTCAGGGATGACCATGCCTGGTATGAGGTCCCCATGTATGGCCAAAGGTCACCTTGTGAGTTGAAAAGTCAACATTGGAGTCAGGGATGACCGTGTGGAGTCAAAGGCCACCCTGCAAAGTCAATGGTCACCATATGGGTTCAAATGTCCCCTGTGTAGCATCAGGTGTAAGTGTGTGGGATGGCGTGTCCCTGTGTGGTGCAGGGGACAGAGGTCATTCCCTCCTCCTCGTGTAGGGGTCAAAGGACACTGTGTGGGGTACAAGGTGACGGTGTGGGGTCAAAAGTCACCCCTGTGGAAAGCCAAAGTTCCCCGTGTGGGTCAGGGGTCACCACTTGAGGAGAAAAGTCCACATTTGAGTCAGGGGTGATTGTGTGTCATGAAAGGTCTCCACGTGCAAGGTCAATGGTAACCCTGTAAGGTCAGAGGTCATGGTGTGGGGTCCAAGGTCACCATGTGTGGTCAGGGGGTCACCCTTTGGGTCCTGAGTCACCAGGTGGGGGTAAAATGTCCCCTTTTGGGTCGGGGATCGCCGGGCCTGGTTAAAGGCCACCATGGATGGCCAAAGGTCACCTTGAGAGTTGGAAAGTCAACATTGGAGTCAGGGATCACCGTGTGGAGTCTAAGGCCACCATGGAAAGTCCATGGTCCCCAGGTGGGGTCAAAGGTCAGTCTGAGGGGTCCAAAGTGACCTTGCAGAGTCAGGGTGACCGTTTGAGGTCAGAGGTCATGGTGTGGTGTCAAAGGTCACCGTGTGGGTTCAGGGGTCACCAAGATCAACCTTGTAAAAAGTAGAAAAGTTGGATCCAAAGTCACCAGTAGCGTGTAAGTTTCAAAGGTCAGGGTTCCCCATGTGGGGTCAGAGGTCAGCATGCGCTGTCAAGGCTCACACTATGGGATCCAAAGTCCCAGTGTGCCCTCAGGGCTAGCATGTCAGCTAACATGTCTCTGTGTGGCGTCAGAAGTCAGTGTGTAGAGCCAAAGGTGACTGTGTAAGGTCAATGGTCACTGCGTGGTGAGAGGTGAGCATGGTGAGGCTCCATGGGGAGTAGTGTGTCCGATTGTGGGCTCCCCAGCGTCAGAAGGACAGGCAAGTGCTGGAGAGGGTAGAGCAGGGGGCTGGCAAGATGTTGAGGGGCCTGGAGCATCTCCCTTAGGAGGAGAGGCTGAGGGACTTGGGTCTTTGTAGTGTGGAGAAGAGAAAGCTGAGGGGGATGTGATCAATGCTTCTCAATCCTTGACGGGTAGGTGTCAAGAGGATGGGGCCTGTCCTTTTTCCATGGTGCCCAGCCATAGGAGAAGAGGAAGTGGGCACAAACTGGAAGAGACCAAGTCCCACCTCAACATGAGGAGGAACTACTTTGCTGTGAGGGTGGCAGAGCACTGGACTAGGCTGCCCAGGGAGGTGGTGGAGTCGCCTGCTCTGGAGACATGCAAAAGCCACCTGGACACGTGCCTGTGCAACGTGCTCTAGGTGGAGCTGCTTTGGTGGGGGGTTGGAGGAGCTGATCTCTGGAGGTCTATTCCAACCCCATGAGATTGTGTGATTCTGTGAGGGGTCACTGGGTTCAGAGGTGACCATGGGAGTTCCAGGGTCACCCTAGGGGGTCAAAGGTGACCGTATGGGGGTCAGGGGTCCCCGTGTGGTGTCAGAGGTGATCCTATGGCTCAGAGGTGACTGTGTGGTGTCAAAGGTCACCATGGATGTTTTGAGGTCACCAGGTGGGGTCAAAGGTCACCTTTTGGGTCAGCGTGTGGGGTGAGAGGTGACTGTGTGGGGTCAGGAGTCAGCGTGTCTGGTCAAAGTTCACCCTGTGAGCTCAGGGCCACGGTGTTGGCTCACGTGTCCCTCTGCCATGCCAGAGGTCACCAGTTGGGGTGACAGATCACCATGGTGTGATAGAACACCCATGGGTGGGTTTGAGCTGCACCTCATCCTCCTCTTCGTTGCGTTGCGGGGGGCAGGGGTAGGGTGCGGTGTTGGGAGGCCAGGAAGCTGAACATGTCAAAGGTGCACTTCCTGGGGCGGGGGGGGGAGTCACTTGGAGCACCCATGGGTGCCCCCCACCCACCTATGGGCCCCCACACCCCCCAAATAGCAAGGGGGGGGTGTGTTAAAGACAGTTATAGGGGTCCT
>NW_015091053.1:343787-344822 GCF_001431845.1 Calidris pugnax
GGTGGGGGGTGGAGGGGGTGGGGGAACTCGTCCTCTGAGCTGCTACCTGTAGGGAAGGGGGAAGGGACATCAGGGTGGGGAAGAGGGGGAACACATCACCTCCACGTGCCACCCATGGGTGGTCTCCACCCAACCGATGGGGGGGCACCCATGGGTGGCCTTGGTCGCCTTGGTGGCACCCATAGGTGTCCATGGTGTCCTCACCCCACTTTGGTGGCACCCATGGGTGGCCTCGGTTTCCTCACCATACCTTCGTGGCACCCATGGGTGTCCATGGATGGCCATGGAGTCCCCACTCTACATTGGTGGCACCCACAGGTGGCCTTGGTCTCCTTGGTAGCACCCATGGGTGACCTTAAACCCATGGTGGTGGCACCCATGGGTGTCCATGGATGGCCATGGTGTTCCCACCCCACTCTGGTGGCACCCATGGGTCTCCTTGGTGGCACCCATGGGTGGCCTCAACCCCATGGTGGTGGCACCCATGGGTGTCCATGGATGGCCATGGTGTCCCCACCCCACTCTGGTGGCACCCATGGGTCTCCTTGGTGGCACCCATGGGTGGCCTCAACCCCATGGTGGTGGTACCCATGGGTGTCAATGGATGGCCATGGTGTCCCCACCCCACTCTGGTGGCACCCATGGGTCTCCTTGGTGGCACCCATGGGTGGCCTCAACCCCATGGTGGTGGTACCCATGGGTGTCAATGGATGACCATGGTGTCCTCACCCCACTTTGGTGGCATCCATGGGTGGCTTTAGTCTCCTTGGTGTCCCCACCCCACCTTGGTGGCACTCATGGGTGGCCATGGGTGGCCTTGGTCTCCTTGGTGGCACCCATGGGTGTCCTTGGATGACCATGGTGTCCTCACCCCACCTTGGTGGCACCCACAGTGTCCCCTGTCCCACTGGTGGCACCCATGGGTGCTCCTACCTGCGTAGGTGGCCCAGGGGGAGTCCAAGGCACTGTGACTCAGGGGGGGCTGCAGCCAGGGGAGGGGGCTGGAGGGGACCTGGTGGGGGGTGACAACACGGG
>NW_015091054.1:0-18503 GCF_001431845.1 Calidris pugnax
GGGGGTGCAGGGGGTGCCATGGGCCTGGTGGGACCACGGGGTGCTATGGGGTGCTGTGGGGTTCCATGGGGCACCACAGGGTGCTATGGGGTGCCATGGGGCGCCGTGGGGCAGTACCGGTGGCAGTCGGTGCTCTGAAGGTCACGGAGAAGGTTCTGCAGCTCCTGGTGCTCCTGGGCCAGGACCTCCTGCTCCTCCTTCAGCCCGGCCAGGTCCTCTGTGGGGCACCCTCTCAGCCCCATGGCCACCACCACCACCACCCACCCTGGGCCACAACGTTGTCCCCACCGCATCACGGCCACCAGCCTACCACGAGGTGGCCACCGTCCCACCACATCACACCCATTGACCCACCACACCATGGCCACCACCAGACCATGGCCACCAACCCATTATTCCGTGGCCACCACCCCATGACCATACCGTGGCCACCATCCCACCACATCACAAACACCAACCCACCACGCCATGGCCACCAGCCCACCAAAACGTGGCCACCACCAGACCATGGCCACCAACCCATTATTCCGTGGCCACCACCCTGTGGCCACCACCCTACCGTGCCATGGCCACCACCCCATGACCATACCGTGGCCACCATCCCACCACATCACAAACACCAACCCACCACACCATGGCCACCACCCCATGACCATGGCCACCACATGGCAAACACCAACCCACCGTACCATGGCCACCAGCCCACCAAACTGTGGCCACCACCAGACCATGGCCACCAACCCATTATTCCGTGGCCACCACCCCATGACCATACCGTGGCCACCATCCCATCAGGCCGTGCCCACCAGACCATCACACCGTGACCACCATCCCACCATGCCGTGGCCACCACCCCACCATGGTCTCCTCCCCACCATGACCCTCTACCTTGAAGCCGGGCCACCTCAGCCGTAGCCAACTGCTGCTGGTCCTTCAGGTGGGTGGTGGCCTCCTGCTGATACTGGGCGCAGAGGTCCTGCTGGTGCTGGAGCTCCTCCCGCAGCCTGGCCACCTCCTCCCGTAGCCGGGTGACCTCTGCTGCCTGTCCTGCCTGAAGGTCTGCTGGAGATGTCACCCATGGTCACCAATGGCTCAGGAGGGGGGGCACTGGCCATGGAGATGATGGGGGCAGGCCCAGGAGTTCCCATCACCCTTAGGGTGCCCATCCCACCACCACACCATGGCCACCAACCCATTATTCCATGGCCATCATCCCACCAAGCCATGGCCACCATCCCACCACCCCGTGGCCACCTTCCAACCACACCATGGCCACCACCAACACACCAAGCCATGGCCACCATCCCACTACACCATGGCCACCTTCTAACCAAAACCATGGCCAGCAAGACACCAAACCATGACCACCATCTCACCACCCCATGGCCTCCTCCCCACCATGACCCTCTACCTTGGAGCCGGGCCACCTCAGCAGTGGCCAGTTGCTGCTGCTGGTCCTTCAGTTCAGCACTGGTGCGCAGGGTGGTGGCCTCCAGCTGGTACTGGACACAGAGGTCCTGCTGGTGCTGGAGCTCCTCCCGTAGCCTGGCCACCTCCTCCCGCAGCCAGGTGACCTCTGCTGCCTGTCCTGCTTGAAGCTCTGCTGGAGATGTCACCCGTGGTCACCAATGGCTCAGGAGGGGGTGGGCACTGGCCATGGAGATGATGGGGGCAGGCCCAAGAGTTCCCATCACCCTTAGGGTGCCCATCCCACCACCACACCATGGCCACCAACCCATTATTCCATGGCCATCATCCCACCAAGCCATGGCCACCAACGCACCACACCATGGCCACCACCACACCATGGCCACCAACCCATTATTCCATGGCCATCATCCCACCAAGCCATGGCCACCAACGCACCACACCATGGCCACCACCACACCATGGCCACCAACCCATTATTCCATGGCCATCATCCCACCAAGCCATGGCCACCAACGCACCACACCATGGCCACCACCACACCATGGCCACCAACCCATTATTCCATGGCCATCATCCCACCAAGCCATGGCCACCAACGCACCACACCATGGCCACCACCACACCATGGCCACCAACCCATTATTCCATGGCCATCATCCCACCAAGCCATGGCCACCAACGCACCACACCATGGCCACCACCACACCATGGCCACCAACCCATTATTCCATGGCCATCATCCCACCAAGCCATGGCCACCAACGCACCACACCATGGCCACCACCACACCATGGCCACCAACCCATTATTCCATGGCCATCATCCCACCAAGCCATGGCCACCAACGCACCACACCATGGCCACCACCACACCATGACCATCATCCCATCATGCCGTGACCACTATCCCACCGTCCCATGACACATGACCACCAACCCATCATGCCATGGCCACCACCCCACCATGGGCTCCTCCCCGCCATGCTCCTCTACCTTGGAGCCGGGCCACCTCAGCAGTGGCCAGTTGCTGCTGCTGGTCCTTCAGATGGGTGGTGGCCTCCTGCTGGTACTGGGCACAGAGGTCCTGCTGGCGCTGGAGCTCCTCTCGCAGCCTGGTCACCTCCTCCTGTAGCCGGGTGACCTCTGCTGCCTGTCCTGCCTGAAGTTCTGCTGGAGATGTCACCCATGGACACCTGTCACTCACGAGGGGGACACTGGCCATGGAGAGGAGGGGGAAGGCCCAGGGGTGTCCGTCTTTTGGGGCACTCATGCCTTGGGCCATCACACCATGGCCACCATCCAACCATGCCATAACCACCATCCCACCACGCCATGGCCACCATCCCACCACACCATAAGCACTGTCCCACCATGCCATGGCCACCACCCTACCATACCATGGCCACCATCCCACCACGCCATGGCCATCAAACCATCATTCTATGCCCACCATCCCACCAGGACCTCCTGTCCACCGTGTCCCTCTACCTTGGAGCCGGGCCACCTCAGCGGTGGCCAGGTGGTCCTCCTGGTCCCTTGGGTGGGCACTGTCTCGCAGGGTGGTGGCCTCCCTCTGGTACTGGGCACAGAGGTCCTGCTGGCGCTGGAGCTCCTCTCGCAGCCTGGTCACCTCCTCCCGTAGCCGGGTGACCTCTGCTGCCTGTCCTGCCTGAAGGTCTGCTGGAGATGTCACCCATGGACACCTGTCACTCACGAGGGGGACATTGGCCATGGAGAGGAGGGGGCAGGCCCAGGGGTGTCCATCTTTTGGGGCACTCATGCCTTGGGCCATCACACCATGGCCACCATCCAACCATGCCATAACCACCACCCTACCACGCCATGGCCACCATCCCACCACGCCATGGCCACCATCCCACCACACCATAAGCACTGTCCCATCATGCCATGGCCACCACCCTACCATACCATGGCCACCATCTCACTACGCCATGGCCACCACCCCATCATTCCATGCCCACCATCCCACCAGGACCTCCTGTCCACCATGTCCCTCTACCTTGGAGCCGGGCCACCTCAGCAGTGGCCAGTTGGTCCTCCTGGTCTCTTGGGTGGACACTGTCTCGCAAGGTGGTGGCCTCCCTCTGGTACTGGGCGCAGAGGTCCTGCTGGTGCTGGAGCTCCTCCCGCAGCCTGGTCACCTCCTCCCGCAGCCGGGTGACCTCTGCTGCCTGTCCTGCCTGAAGCTCTGCTGGAGATGTCACCCATGGACACCTGTCACTCACGAGGGGGACACTGGCCATGGAGAGGAGGGGGAAGGCCCAGGGGTGTCCGTCTTTTGGGGCACTCATGCCTTGGGCCATCACACCATGGCCACTATCCAACCATGCCATAACCACCATCCCACCACGCCATGGCCACCATCCCACCACACCATAAGCACTGTCCCACCATGCCATGGCCACCACCCCATCATTCCACACCCACCATCCCACCATGACCTCCTGTCCACTGCGTCCCACTACCTTGGAGCCGGGCCACCTCAGCAGTGGCCAGTTGGTCCTGCTGGTCCCTTGGGTGGGCACTGTCTCGCAAGGTGGTGGCCTCCTGCTGGTACTGGGCGCAGAGGTCCTGCTGGTGCTGGAGCTCCTCCTGGAGCCTGGTCACCTCCTCCCGTAGCCGGGTGACCTCTGCTGCCTGTCCTGCCTGAAGCTCTGCAAGGAGACGTCACCCGTGGTCACACGTGGTCACTCGGGAGGTGGCCACTGAGCATGGAGAGAAGGTGGACAGGCCCAGGGGTGCCCATCACCCTTGGGGTGACAGTTCCTAGGGGTGCCCATCCCTATGGGTGTCCATCCATGGAGTTGTCCATCCCTGGGGCCCATCCCACCACCACACCATGGCCACCAACCCGTTATTCCATGGCTACTGTCCCACCACACCATGGCCACCAGCCCACTACACATGGCCATCAACCCATTATTCCATTCCACCACCCCATGGCCACCAACACACCACACCATGGCCATCACCTCATGACACCGTGCCCACCACACCATGACCACCATAGCATGGCCACCATACGATGGCCATCAACCCCTCATTCCATGGCCACCACCCCACCGTGGCCTCCTGTCCACCATGACCCCTCTACCTTGAAGCCGGGCCACCTCAGCGGTGGCCAGTTGCTGCTGCTGGTCCTTCAGGTGGGTGGTGGCCTCCTGCTGGTACTGGGCACAGAGGTCCTGCTGGTGCTGGAGCTCCTCCCGCAGCCTGGTCACCTCCTCCCGTAGCCAGTTGACCTCTGCTGCCTGTCCTGCCTGAAGCTCTACAAGGAGAGGTCACTCAGGAGGTGGTCACTCGGGAGGTGGCCACTGAGCATGGAGAGGAGGTGGACAGGCCCAGAGGTTCCCATCCTTTGGGGTGTCCATCACCCTATGGGTGCCATCACCCATGGGGTGCTCATCTCTGGTGGTGTCCATCCATTGGGTGCCCCTGTCTACGGTTCCCCACCCCTGGGGTGTCCATCGCACCACCACACCTTGACCAGCAACCCCCCACACCTTGACCACCAACCCATTATTCCATGGCCCCCACCACACCATGGCCACCACCCAACCAAACCATGACCACCATCTCACCACACCATAACCACTGTCCCACCACACCACGGCTACCACCACACCACCCATGGCCACCACCCCACCGTGGCCTCCTGTCCACCATGACCCCTCTACCTTGAAGCCGGGCCACCTCAGCGGTGGCCAGTTGCTGCTGCTGGTCCCTCAGTTGGGTGGTGGCCTCCTGCTGGTACTGGGCGCAGAGGTCCTGCTGGTGCTGGAGCTCCTCTCGCAGCCTGGTCACCTCCTCCCGTAGCCAGTTGACCTCTGCTGCCTGTCCTGCCTGGAGCTCTGCAGGGAGACACCACAAGTGGGCAACCATTGCTCAGGAGGTGGCCACTGGGCATGGAGTGGTGGGGGGACAGGCCCAGGGTTGTCCATCCCTGGGATTCTAGTTCACGGTGGTGTCCAACCCCATGGGATGCCCTTCCCTCTGGGTGCTCATCACACATGGGGTGACCATCACCATGGTTTCCATCCCTGGGGTGCCCATCCCACCACCAAACCATGGCCACCATCCCACCACCCCATGGCCACCATCCAACCAAACCATGGCCACCATCCCACCACCCCATGGCCACCATTCCACCAAACCATGGCCACCATCCCACCACCCCATGGCCACCATGACCACCACCATTGTGCCATCTCACGACCCCATGCCCACCACCCCACCATTCCATGGCCACCACCCCATCATTCCATGGCCACCACCCCACAATGACCTTCTCCCCAACCTGTCCCACTACCTTGGAGTCGGGCCACCTCAGCGGTGGCCAGTTGCTGCTGCTGGTCCCTCAGGTGGGTGGTGGCCTCCTGCTGGTACTGGACACAGAGGTCCTGCTGGTGCTGGAGCTCCTCTCGCAGCCTGGTCACCTCCTCCCGTAGCCAGTTGACCTCTGCTGCCTGTCCTGAGTGCAGATCTGCAAGGAGAGACCAAAAGTGGGCAACCACCACTTGGATGGTTGGCACTGGGCATGGAGTGGTGGGGGAACAGCCCCAGGGGTGCCCATCTCTTGGAGCACCCATCCCTGTGGGTGCCCATCCATGGGGATGTCCATTCCTGTGGTGTCCATCCATGGGGTTCTCATCTCTGGTGGTGCCCATCCAGGAAGGTCCACATCCTTGAGGTGCCCATCCCACCAAAGCACTATGGCCACCATCCCATTGAAGCTCTGCTGGAGATGTCACCCGTGGTCACCAATGGCTCAGGAGGGGGTGGGCACTGGCCATGGAGATGATGGGGGCAGGCCCAAGAGGTCCCATCACCCTTAGGGTGCCCATCCCACCACCACACCATGGCCACCAACCCATTATTCCATGGCCATCATCCCACCAAGCCATGGCCACCATCCCACCACCCCGTGGCCACCTTCCAACCACACCATGGCCACCACCAACACACCAAGCCAGGGCCACCATCCCACCCATCATTCCATGCCCACCATCCCACCAGGACCTCCTGTCCACCATGTCCCTCTACCTTGGAGCCGGGCCACCTCAGCAGTGGCCAGTTGGTCCTCCTGGTCTCTTGGGTGGACACTGTCTCGCAAGGTGGTGGCCTCCCTCTGGTACTGGGCGCAGAGGTCCTGCTGGTGCTGGAGCTCCTCCCGCAGCCTGGTCACCTCCTCCCGCAGCCGGGTGACCTCTGCTGCCTGTCCTGCCTGAAGCTCTGCTGGAGATGTCACCCATGGACACCTGTCACTCACGAGGGGGACATTGGCCATGGAGAGGAGGGGGAAGGCCCAGGGGTGTCCGTCTTTTGGGGCACTCATGCCTTGGGCCATCACACCATGGCCACCATCCAACCATGCCATAACCACCATCCCACCACGCCATGGCCACCATCCCACCACACCATAAGCACTGTCCCATCATGCCATGGCCACCACCCTACCATACCATGGCCACCATCTCACTACGCCATGGCCACCACCCCATCATTCCATGCCCACCATCCCACCAGGACCTCCTGTCCACCATGTCCCTCTACCTTGGAGCCGGGCCACCTCAGCAGTGGCCAGTTGGTCCTCCTGGTCTCTTGGGTGGACACTGTCTCGCAAGGTGGTGGCCTCCCTCTGGTACTGGGCGCAGAGGTCCTGCTGGTGCTGGAGCTCCTCCCGCAGCCTGGTCACCTCCTCCCGCAGCCGGGTGACCTCTGCTGCCTGTCCTGCCTGAAGCTCTGCTGGAGATGTCACCCATGGACACCTGTCACTCACGAGGGGGACACTGGCCATGGAGAGGAGGGGGAAGGCCCAGGGGTGTCCGTCTTTTGGGGCACTCATGCCTTGGGCCATCACCCCATGGCCACCATCCAACCATGCCATAACCACCATCCCACCACGCCATGGCCACCATCCCACCACACCATAAGCACTGTCCCACCATGCCATGGCCACCACCCTACCATACCATGGCCACCATCCCACCACGCCATGGCCATCAAACCATCATTCTATGCCCACCATCCCACCACGCCATGGCCATCAAACCATCATTCTATGCCCACCATCCCACCACGCCATGGCCATCAAACCATCATTCTATGCCCACCATCCCACCACGCCATGGCCACCATCCCACCACACCATAAGCACTGTCCCACCATGCCATGGCCACCACCCCATCATTCCACACCCACCATCCCACCATGACCTCCTGTCCACTGCGTCCCACTACCTTGGAGCCGGGCCACCTCAGCAGTGGGCCAGGTGGTCCTCCTGGTCCCTTGGGTGGGCACTGTCTCGCAGGGTGGTGGCCTCCCTCTGGTACTGGGCACAGAGGTCCTGCTGGCGCTGGAGCTCCTCTCGCAGCCTGGTCACCTCCTCCCGTAGCCGGGTGACCTCTGCTGCCTGTCCTGCCTGAAGGTCTGCTGGAGATGTCACCCATGGACACCTGTCACTCACGAGGGGGACATTGGCCATGGAGAGGAGGGGGCAGGCCCAGGGGTGTCCATCTTTTGGGGCACTCATGCCTTGGGCCATCACACCATGGCCACCATCCAACCATGCCATAACCACCACCCTACCACGCCATGGCCACCATCCCACCACACCATAAGCACTGTCCCATCATGCCATGGCCACCACCCTACCATACCATGGCCACCATCTCACTACGCCATGGCCACCACCCCATCATTCCATGCCCACCATCCCACCAGGACCTCCTGTCCACCATGTCCCTCTACCTTGGAGCCGGGCCACCTCAGCAGTGGCCAGTTGGTCCTCCTGGTCTCTTGGGTGGACACTGTCTCGCAAGGTGGTGGCCTCCCTCTGGTACTGGGCGCAGAGGTCCTGCTGGTGCTGGAGCTCCTCCCGCAGCCTGGTCACCTCCTCCCGCAGCCGGGTGACCTCTGCTGCCTGTCCTGCCTGAAGCTCTGCTGGAGATGTCACCCATGGACACCTGTCACTCACGAGGGGGACACTGGCCATGGAGAGGAGGGGGAAGGCCCAGGGGTGTCCGTCTTTTGGGGCACTCATGCCTTGGGCCATCACACCATGGCCACTATCCAACCATGCCATAACCACCATCCCACCACGCCATGGCCACCATCCCACCACACCATAAGCACTGTCCCACCATGCCATGGCCACCACCCCATCATTCCACACCCACCATCCCACCATGACCTCCTGTCCACTGCGTCCCACTACCTTGGAGCCGGGCCACCTCAGCAGTGGCCAGTTGGTCCTGCTGGTCCCTTGGGTGGGCACTGTCTCGCAAGGTGGTGGCCTCCTGCTGGTACTGGGCGCAGAGGTCCTGCTGGTGCTGGAGCTCCTCCTGGAGCCTGGTCACCTCCTCCCGTAGCCGGGTGACCTCTGCTGCCTGTCCTGCCTGAAGCTCTGCAAGGAGACGTCACCCGTGGTCACACGTGGTCACTCGGGAGGTGGCCACTGAGCATGGAGAGAAGGTGGACAGGCCCAGGGGTGCCCATCACCCTTGGGGTGACAGTTCCTAGGGGTGCCCATCCCTATGGGTGTCCATCCATGGAGTTGTCCATCCCTGGGGCCCATCCCACCACCACACCATGGCCACCAACCCGTTATTCCATGGCTACTGTCCCACCACACCATGGCCACCAGCCCACTACACATGGCCATCAACCCATTATTCCATTCCACCACCCCATGGCCACCAACACACCACACCATGGCCATCACCTCATGACACCGTGCCCACCACACCATGACCACCACCACCATGTCCCTCTACCTTGGAGCCGGGCCACCTCAGCAGTGGCCAGTTGGTCCTCCTGGTCTCTTGGGTGGACACTGTCTCGCAAGGTGGTGGCCTCCCTCTGGTACTGGGCGCAGAGGTCCTGCTGGTGCTGGAGCTCCTCCCGCAGCCTGGTCACCTCCTCCTGTAGCCGGGTGACCTCTGCTGCCTGTCCTGCCTGAAGCTCTGCTGGAGATGTCACCCATGGACACCTGTCACTCACGAGGGGGACACTGGCCATGGAGAGGAGGGGGAAGGCCCAGGGGTGTCCGTCTTTTGGGGCACTCATGCCTTGGGCCATCACACCATGGCCACTATCCAACCATGCCATAACCACCATCCCACCACGCCATGGCCACCATCCCACCACACCATAAGCACTGTCCCACCATGCCATGGCCACCACCCCATCATTCCACACCCACCATCCCACCATGACCTCCTGTCCACTGCGTCCCACTACCTTGGAGCCGGGCCACCTCAGCAGTGGCCAGTTGATCCTGCTGGTCCCTTGGGTGGGCACTGTCTCTCAGGGTGGTGGCCTCCTGCTGGTACTGGGCGCAGAGGTCCTGCTGGTGCTGGAGCTCCTCCTGGAGCCTGGTCACCTCCTCCCGTAGCCGGGTGACCTCTGCTGCCTGTCCTGCCTGAAGCTCTGCAAGGAGACGTCACCCGTGGTCACACGTGGTCACTCGGGAGGTGGCCACTGAGCATGGAGAGAAGGTGGACAGGCCCAGGGGTGCCCATCACCCTTGGGGTGACAGTTCCTAGGGGTGCCCATCCCTATGGGTGTCCATCCATGGAGTTGTCCATCCCTGGGGCCCATCCCACCACCACACCATGGCCACCAACCCGTTATTCCATGGCTACTGTCCCACCACACCATGGCCACCAGCCCACTACACATGGCCATCAACCCATTATTCCATTCCACCACCCCATGGCCACCAACACACCACACCATGGCCATCACCTCATGACACCGTGCCCACCACACCATGACCACCATAGCATGGCCACCATACGATGGCCATCAACCCCTCATTCCATGGCCACCACCCCACCGTGGCCTCCTGTCCACCATGACCCCTCTACCTTGAAGCCGGGCCACCTCAGCGGTGGCCAGTTGCTGCTGCTGGTCCTTCAGGTGGGTGGTGGCCTCCTGCTGGTACTGGGCACAGAGGTCCTGCTGGTGCTGGAGCTCCTCCCGCAGCCTGGTCACCTCCTCCCGTAGCCAGTTGACCTCTGCTGCCTGTCCTGCCTGAAGCTCTACAAGGAGAGGTCACTCAGGAGGTGGTCACTCGGGAGGTGGCCACTGAGCATGGAGAGGAGGTGGACAGGCCCAGAGGTTCCCATCCTTTGGGGTGTCCATCACCCTATGGGTGCCATCACCCATGGGGTGCTCATCTCTGGTGGTGTCCATCCATTGGGTGCCCCTGTCTACGGTTCCCCACCCCTGGGGTGTCCATCGCACCACCACACCTTGACCAGCAACCCCCCACACCTTGACCACCAACCCATTATTCCATGGCCCCCACCACACCATGGCCACCACCCAACCAAACCATGACCACCATCTCACCACACCATAACCACTGTCCCACCACACCACGGCTACCACCACACCACCCATGGCCACCACCCCACCGTGGCCTCCTGTCCACCATGACCCCTCTACCTTGAAGCCGGGCCACCTCAGCGGTGGCCAGTTGCTGCTGCTGGTCCCTCAGTTGGGTGGTGGCCTCCTGCTGGTACTGGGCGCAGAGGTCCTGCTGGTGCTGGAGCTCCTCTCGCAGCCTGGTCACCTCCTCCCGTAGCCAGTTGACCTCTGCTGCCTGTCCTGCCTGGAGCTCTGCAGGGAGACACCACAAGTGGGCAACCATTGCTCAGGAGGTGGCCACTGGGCATGGAGTGGTGGGGGGACAGGCCCAGGGTTGTCCATCCCTGGGATTCTAGTTCACGGTGGTGTCCAACCCCATGGGATGACCTTCCCTCTGGGTGCTCATCACACATGGGGTGACCATCACCATGGTTTCCATCCCTGGGGTGCCCATCCCACCACCAAACCATGTCCACCATCCCACCACCCCATGGCCACCATCCAACCAAACCATGGCCACCATCCCACCACCCCATGGCCACCATTCCACCAAACCATGGCCACCATCCCACCACCCCATGGCCACCATGACCACCACCATTGTGCCATCTCACGACCCCATGCCCACCACCCCACCATTCCATGGCCACCACCCCATCATTCCATGGCCACCACCCCACAATGACCTTCTCCCCAACCTGTCCCACTACCTTGGAGTCGGGCCACCTCAGCGGTGGCCAGTTGCTGCTGCTGGTCCCTCAGGTGGGTGGTGGCCTCCTGCTGGTACTGGACACAGAGGTCCTGCTGGTGCTGGAGCTCCTCTCGCAGCCTGGTCACCTCCTCCCGTAGCCAGTTGACCTCTGCTGCCTGTCCTGAGTGCAGATCTGCAAGGAGAGACCAAAAGTGGGCAACCACCACTTGGATGGTTGGCACTGGGCATGGAGTGGTGGGGGAACAGCCCCAGGGGTGCCCATCTCTTGGAGCACCCATCCCTGTGGGTGCCCATCCATGGGGATGTCCATTCCTGTGGTGTCCATCCATGGGGTTCTCATCTCTGGTGGTGCCCATCCAGGAAGGTCCACATCCTTGAGGTGCCCATCCCACCAAAGCACTATGGCCACCATCCCACCACACCACAGCCACCATCCCACCACACCATGGCCATCAAACGACCACCACCATTGTGCCATCTCACGACCCCATGCCCACCACCCCACCATTCCATGGCCACCACCCCATCATTCCATGGCCACCACCCCACAATGACCTTCTCCCCAACCTGTCCCACTACCTTGGAGTCGGGCCACCTCAGCGGTGGCCAGTTGCTGCTGCTGGTCCCTCAGGTGGGTGGTGGCCTCCTGCTGGTACTGGACACAGAGGTCCTGCTGGTGCTGGAGCTCCTCTCGCAGCCTGGTCACCTCCTCCCGTAGCCAGGTGACCTCTGCTGCCTGTCCTGATTGCAGATCTGCAAGGAGAGACCAGGAGTGGGCAACCACCGCTCAGGAGGTTGGCACTGGGCATGGAGTGGTGGGGGGGACAGGCCCAGGGGTGCCCATCTCTTGGAGCACCCATCCCTATGGGTGCCCACCCATGGGGTTGTCCATCCCTGTGGTGTCCATCCATGGGGTTCTCATCTCTGGTGGTGCCCATCCAGGAAGGTCCACATCCTTGAGGTGCCCATCCCACCAAAGCACTATGGCCACCATCCCACCACACCACAGCCACCATCCCACCACACCATGGCCATCAAACCATCATTCCATGCCCACCATCCCACCATGCCATGGCCACCAACCCACCACACCATGCCCACCAAACCATGGCCATCAACCCATCCCACCATGGCCATCCCACCACGCCATGGCCATGGAGCCTCCATAACCTTGGAGCCGGGCCACCTCAGCAGTGGCCAGTTGCTGCTGCTGGTCCTTCAGATGGGCATTGGCTCGCTGGGTGGTGGCCTCCTGCTGGTACTGGACACAGAGGTCCTGCTGGTGCTGGAGATCCTCCCGCAGCCTGGTCACCTCCTCCCGTAGCCGGGTGACCTCTGCTGCCTGTCCTGATTGCAGATCTGCAAGGAGAGACCAGGAGTGGGCAACCACCGCTCAGGAGGTTGGCACTGGGCATGGAGTGGTGGGGGGGACAGGCCCAGGGGTGCCCATCTCTTGGAGCACCCATCCCTATGGGTGCCCACCCATGGGGTTGTCCATCCCTGTGGTGTCCATCCATGGGGTTCTCATCTCTGGTGGTGCCCATCCAGGAAGGTCCACATCCTTGAGGTGCCCATCCCACCAAAGCACTATGGCCACCATCCCACCACACCATGGCCACCATCCCACCACACCACGGCCACCATCTCATCACACCATGACCACCATCCCACCACACCATGGCCATCAAACCATCAGTCCATGCCCACCATCCCACCATGCCATAACAGCCCCAGGGGTGCCCATCTCTTGGAGCACCCATCCCTGTGGGTGCCCATCCATGGGGATGTCCATTCCTGTGGTGTCCATCCATGGGGTTCTCATCTCTGGTGGTGCCCATCCAGGAAGGTCCACATCCTTGAGGTGCCCATCCCACCAAAGCACTATGGCCACCATCCCACCACACCACAGCCACCATCCCACCACACCATGGCCATCAAACCATCATTCCATGCCCACCATCCCACCATGCCATGGCCACCAACCCACCACACCATGCCCACCAAACCATGGCCATCAACCCATCCCACCATGGCCATCCCACCACGCCATGGCCATGGAGCCTCCATAACCTTGGAGCCGGGCCACCTCAGCGGTGGCCAGTTGCTGCTGCTGGTCCTTCAGATGGGCATTGGCTCGCTGGGTGGTGGCCTCCTGCTGGTACTGGACACAGAGGTCCTGCTGGTGCTGGAGATCCTCCCGCAGCCTGGTCACCTCCTCCCGTAGCCGGGTGACCTCTGCTGCCTGTCCTGATTGCAGATCTGCAAGGAGAGACCAGGAGTGGGCAACCACCGCTTGGGAGGTTGGCACTGGGCATAGAGTGGTGAGGGGACAGGCCCAGGGGTGCCCATCTCTTGGAGCACCCATCCCTATGGGTGCCCACCCATGGGGTTGTCCATCCCTGTGGTGTCCATCCATGGGGTTCTCATCTCTGGTGGTGCCCATCCAGGAAGGTTCACATCCTTGAGGTGCCCATCCCACCAAAGCACTATGGCCACCATCCCACCACACCACGGCCACCATCCCACCATGCCATGGCCACCAACCCACCACACCATACCCACCAAACCATGGCCATCAACCCATCCCACCATGGCCATCCCACCACGCCATGGCCACGGAGCCTCCATAACCTTGGAGCCGGGCCACCTCAGCAGTGGCCAGTTGCTGCTGCTGGTCCTTCAGATGGGCATTGGCTCGCTGGGTGGTGGCCTCCTGCTGGTACTGGACACAGAGGTCCTGCTGGTGCTGGAGATCCTCCCGCAGCTTGGTCACCTCCTCCCGTAGCCAGGTGACCTCTGCTGTCTGTCCTGCCTGAAGTTCTGCTGGGAGAGGTCACCCATGGGCAACCACCATTCAGGAGGGGGGCACTGGGCGTGGAGAGGGTGCCCATCCTTTGGGGCCACCATCCCAGATGTGCCCATCCATGGGGGTGTCCATCCCTGGTGTGTTCATCCCTTGGAAGTTCATCTCTATGGATGCCCACCCATGGGGTGTCCACCCCCAGGGGGGTGCCCATCCCGATGGGTCCCCACCCCTGGGGTACCCACCACACCATGACACCATGGCAACCAACCCATTGGTCCATGCCCACCATCCCACCACACCATGGCCACCAACCCATTGGTCCATGCCCACCATCCCACCACACCATGGCCACCATCCAACAAAACCATGGCCACCACCACACCAAGCCATGGCCACCACCCCACCACACCATAACCTCTGTCCCATCTCCCCATGACCATCATCCTCACCACGCCATGGCCACCACCCTACCATGCCATGGCCACCACCCCATCACTCCACGCCCACCACCCCACCATGGCCCCCTCCCCAACATGTCCCACTACCTTGGAGCGGGGCCACCTCAGCGGTGGTCAGTTGGTCCTTCTGGTCCCTTGGGTGGGCACTGTCTCTCAGGGTGGTGGCCTCCTGCTGGTACTGGGCACAGAGGTCCTGCTGGTGCTGGAGCTCCTCCTGGAGCCTGGCCACCTCCTCCCGTAGCCGGGTGACCTCTGCTGTCTGTCCTGCCTGAAGTTCTGCTGGGAGAGGTCACCCATGGGCAACCACCGTTCAGGAGGGGGGCACTGGGCGTGGAGAAGGTGCCCATCCTTTGGGGCCACCATCCCAGATGTGCCCATCCATGGGGGTGTCCATCCCTGGTGTGTTCATCCCTTAGAAGTTCATCTCTATGGATGCCCATCCATGGGGTGTCCACCCCCAGGGGGGTGCCCATCCCAATGGGTCCCCACCCCTGAGGTACCCACCACACCACGACAGCATGGCCACCAACCCATTGGTCCATGCCCACCATCCCACCACACCACGGCCACCGTCCAATTGATCCATGCCCACCATCCCACCACACCATGGCCACCAACCCATTGATCCATGCCCACCATCCCACCACACCATGGCCACCAACCCATTGATCCATGCCCACCATCCCACCACACCATGGCCACCAACCCATTGATCCATGCCCACCATCCCACCACACCATGGCCACCAACCCATTGATCCATGCCCACCATCCCACCACACCATGGCCACCAACCCATTGATCCATGCCCACCATCCCACCACACCATGGCCACCATCCAACAAAACCATGGCCACCACCACACCAAGCCATGGCCACCACCCCACCACACCATAACCTCTGTCCCATCTCCCCATGACCATCATCCTCACCACGCCATGGCCACCACCCTACCATGCCATGGCCACCACCCCATCACTCCACGCCCACCACCCCACCATGGCCCCCTCCCCAACATGTCCCACTACCTTGGAGCGGGGCCACCTCAGCGGTGGTCAGTTGGTCCTTCTGGTCCCTTGGGTGGGCACTGTCTCTCAGGGTGGTGGCCTCCTGCTGGTACTGGGCACAGAGGTCCTGCTGGTGCTGGAGCTCCTCCTGGAGCCTGGCCACCTCCTCCCGTAGCCGGGTGACCTCTGCTGTCTGTCCTGCCTGAAGTTCTGCTGGGAGAGGTCACCCATGGGCAACCACCGTTCAGGAGGGGGGCACTGGGCGTGGAGAAGGTGCCCATCCTTTGGGGCCACCATCCCAGATGTGCCCATCCATGGGGGTGTCCATCCCTGGTGTGTTCATCCCTTAGAAGTTCATCTCTATGGATGCCCATCCATGGGGTGTCCACCCCCAGGGGGATGCCCATCCCGATGGGTCCCCACCCCTGAGGTACCCACCACACCACGACAGCATGGCCACCAACCCATTGGTCCATGCCCACCATCCCACCACACCACGGCCACCGTCCAACAAAACCATGGCCACCACCACCCCAAGCCATGGCCACCATCCCACCACATCATGGCCACCATCCCATCACACCATAACCTCTGTCCCACCACCCCATGACCATCATCCTCACCACGCCATGGCCACCACACTACCATGCCATGGCCACCACCCCATCACTCCACACCCACCACCCCACCATGGCCTCCTCCCCAACATGTCCCACTACCTTGGAGCTGGGCCACCTCAGCGGTGGCCAGCTGGTCCTCCTGGTCTCTTGGGTGGGCACTGTCTCTCAGGGTGGTGGCCTCCTGCTGGTACTGGGCACAGAGGTCCTGCTGGTGCTGGAGCTCCTCCTGGAGCCTGGTCACCTCCTCCCGTAGCCGGGTGACCTCTGCTGCCTGTCCTGCCTGGAGCTCTACAAGAAGAGGTCACCCGTGGTCACCCATGGTCACTTGGGAGGTGGCCACTGGGCATGGAGAGGAGGTGGACAGGCCCAGGAGTGCCCATCACCCTTGGGGTGTCCATCACCCTATGGGTGCCCACCCCTCGTGATGCCAGGTCATGGGAGTGTTCACCCCTGGGGTGCCAGTTCCTCTGGGTGCTCACCACCCTTGGGGTGCCAGTTCATGGGGATGTCCATCCCCATGGGGTGTCCATCCATGGGGTGTTCATCTGGTTGCCCAGAGCTGGTTGCCCATCCCTATGGGTGCCCAGCCCTGGGGTGCCCATCACACCACCAAATCATGGCCACCAACCCATTACTCCAAGCCCACCACACCATAACCACCACCACACCATGGCCATTGTCCTACCACACCATGGCCACCTTCCCACCACCCTATGTCCACCTTCCCACCACACCATAACCACCACCACACCGTGGCCACTGTCCCACCACACCATGGCCACCTTCCCACCACCCTATGTCCACCTTCCCACCACACCATAACCACCACCACACCGTGGCCACTGTCCCACCACACCATGGCCACCTTCCCACCACGCCATGACCACCATCTCACCATGTGACCACCATCCTACCACCCCATGCCTACCTTCCCACCATGCCATGACCACCACCCTACCATGCCATGGCCACCAACCCATTACTCCATGGCCACTGTCCCACCACACCATGCCCACCTTCCCACCACCCTATGTCCACCTTCCCACCACACCATAACCACCACCACACCGTGGCCACTGTCCCACCACACCATGGCCACCTTCCCACCACGCCATGACCACCATCCCACCACGTGACCACCATCCTACCACCCCATGCCTACCTTCCCACCATGCCATGACCACCACCTTACCATGCCATGGCCACCACTCTACCATACATGGCCACCAACCCATCATGCCATGCCCACCTTCCCACCACACCACGACCACCTTCCCACCACCCTACGACCACCATCCCACCACGTGACCACCATCCTACCACGTGACCACCATCCTACCACCCCATGCCTACCTTCCCACCATGCCATGGCCACCACCTACCACGCCATGGCCACCAACCCATCACTCCATGCCCACCACCCCACCAGGACCTCCTGTCCACCTTGTCCCTCTACCTTGGAGCCGGGCCACCTCAGCGGTGGCCAGTTGGTCCTGCTGGTCCCTCGGATGGACATTGTCATGTTGGGTGGTGGCCTCCTGCTGGTACTGGGCGCAGAGGTCCTGCTGGTGCTGGAGCTCCTCCTGGAGCCTGGCCACCTCCTCCCTCAGCCAGGTGACCTCTGCTGCTTGTCCTGCCTGGAGGGCGCCCAGCTCTGCCTCCAGGGCCTGCAGCTCCGCTGGGAGAGGACACCCATGGGTGTCAGGAGGGGGGCACTGGGCACGGAGGGGTGGTCCAGGGGTGCCCATCCCTTGGGGTGTCCATCACCCTTGGATGCCCAGCCCTGGGGGTGTCAGTCCCTGGTGGGTGGCCATCTCTAGGGGTGGTCATCTCTAGGGGAACCCACGCCTGGTTCCACCAACCCCATTGAGGCACCATGACCCTGGGGGTGCCCGTCCATTGGGGTGGCCATCCATGGGAGTGTCCATCTCCATGGGGTGCCCATCTCCCTTGGGGTGCCCATCCCTAGGGGTGTCCATCCATGGGGGTGTCCATCACCCTGGGAGTGCCCAACCATGGGGGTGCCCATCCATGGGGGTCCCCAACCATGGGGGTGTCCATCCCTTGGGGTGCCC
>NW_015091054.1:20400-31544 GCF_001431845.1 Calidris pugnax
CCCCATGACCATCATCCTCACCACGCCATGGCCACCACACTACCATGCCATGGCCACCACCCCATCACTCCACGCCCACCACCCCACCATGGCCCCCTCCCCAACATGTCCCACTACCTTGGAGCGGGGCCACCTCAGCGGTGGTCAGTTGGTCCTTCTGGTCCCTTGGGTGGGCACTGTCTCTCAGGGTGGTGGCCTCCTGCTGGTACTGGGCACAGAGGTCCTGCTGGTGCTGGAGCTCCTCCTGGAGCCTGGCCACCTCCTCCCGTAGCCGGGTGACCTCTGCTGTCTGTCCTGCCTGAAGTTCTGCTGGGAGAGGTCACCCATGGGCAACCACCATTCAGGAGGGGGGCACTGGGCGTGGAGAGGGTGCCCATCCTTTGGGGCCACCATCCCAGATGTGCCCATCCATGGGGGGGTCCATCCCTGGTGTGTTCCTCCCTTGGAAGTTCATCTCTATGGATGCCCACCCATGGGGTGTCCACCCCCAGGGGGGTGCCCATCCCGATGGGTCCCCACCCCTGGGGTACCCACCACACCATGACACCATGGCAACCAACCCATTGGTCCATGCCCACCATCCCACCACACCATGGCCACCAACCCATTGGTCCATGCCCACCATCCCACCACACCATGGCCACCATCCAACAAAACCATGGCCACCACCACACCAAGCCATGGCCACCACCCCACCACACCATAACCTCTGTCCCATCTCCCCATGACCATCATCCTCACCACGCCATGGCCACCACCCTACCATGCCATGGCCACCACCCCATCACTCCACGCCCACCACCCCACCATGGCCCCCTCCCCAACATGTCCCACTACCTTGGAGCGGGGCCACCTCAGCGGTGGTCAGTTGGTCCTTCTGGTCCCTTGGGTGGGCACTGTCTCTCAGGGTGGTGGCCTCCTGCTGGTACTGGGCACAGAGGTCCTGCTGGTGCTGGAGCTCCTCCTGGAGCCTGGCCACCTCCTCCCGTAGCCGGGTGACCTCTGCTGTCTGTCCTGCCTGAAGTTCTGCTGGGAGAGGTCACCCATGGGCAACCACCATTCAGGAGGGGGGCACTGGGCGTGGAGAGGGTGCCCATCCTTTGGGGCCACCATCCCAGATGTGCCCATCCATGGGGGGGTCCATCCCTGGTGTGTTCCTCCCTTGGAAGTTCATCTCTATGGATGCCCACCCATGGGGTGTCCACCCCCAGGGGGGTGCCCATCCCGATGGGTCCCCACCCCTGGGGTACCCACCACACCATGACACCATGGCAACCAACCCATTGGTCCATGCCCACCATCCCACCACACCATGGCCACCAACCCATTGGTCCATGCCCACCATCCCACCACACCATGGCCACCATCCAACAAAACCATGGCCACCACCACACCAAGCCATGGCCACCACCCCACCACACCATAACCTCTGTCCCATCTCCCCATGACCATCATCCTCACCACGCCATGGCCACCACCCTACCATGCCATGGCCACCACCCCATCACTCCACGCCCACCACCCCACCATGGCCCCCTCCCCAACATGTCCCACTACCTTGGAGCGGGGCCACCTCAGCGGTGGTCAGTTGGTCCTTCTGGTCCCTTGGGTGGGCACTGTCTCTCAGGGTGGTGGCCTCCTGCTGGTACTGGGCACAGAGGTCCTGCTGGTGCTGGAGCTCCTCCTGGAGCCTGGCCACCTCCTCCCGTAGCCGGGTGACCTCTGCTGTCTGTCCTGCCTGAAGTTCTGCTGGGAGAGGTCACCCATGGGCAACCACCATTCAGGAGGGGGGCACTGGGCGTGGAGAGGGTGCCCATCCTTTGGGGCCACCATCCCAGATGTGCCCATCCATGGGGGTGTCCATCCCTGGTGTGTTCCTCCCTTGGAAGTTCATCTCTATGGATGCCCACCCATGGGGTGTCCACCCCCAGGGGGGTGCCCATCCCGATGGGTCCCCACCCCTGGGGTACCCACCACACCATGACACCATGGCAACCAACCCATTGGTCCATGCCCACCATCCCACCACACCATGGCCACCAACCCATTGGTCCATGCCCACCATCCCACCACACCATGGCCACCATCCAACAAAACCATGGCCACCACCACACCAAGCCATGGCCACCACCCCACCACACCATAACCTCTGTCCCATCTCCCCATGACCATCATCCTCACCACGCCATGGCCACCACCCTACCATGCCATGGCCACCACCCCATCACTCCACGCCCACCACCCCACCATGGCCCCCTCCCCAACATGTCCCACTACCTTGGAGCGGGGCCACCTCAGCGGTGGTCAGTTGGTCCTTCTGGTCCCTTGGGTGGGCACTGTCTCTCAGGGTGGTGGCCTCCTGCTGGTACTGGGCACAGAGGTCCTGCTGGTGCTGGAGCTCCTCCTGGAGCCTGGCCACCTCCTCCCGTAGCCGGGTGACCTCTGCTGTCTGTCCTGCCTGAAGTTCTGCTGGGAGAGGTCACCCATGGGCAACCACCGTTCAGGAGGGGGGCACTGGGCGTGGAGAAGGTGCCCATCCTTTGGGGCCACCATCCCAGATGTGCCCATCCATGGGGGTGTCCATCCCTGGTGTGTTCATCCCTTAGAAGTTCATCTCTATGGATGCCCATCCATGGGGTGTCCACCCCCAGGGGGATGCCCATCCCGATGGGTCCCCACCCCTGAGGTACCCACCACACCACGACAGCATGGCCACCAACCCATTGGTCCATGCCCACCATCCCACCACACCACGGCCACCGTCCAACAAAACCATGGCCACCACCACCCCAAGCCATGGCCACCATCCCACCACATCATGGCCACCATCCCATCACACCATAACCTCTGTCCCACCACCCCATGACCATCATCCTCACCACGCCATGGCCACCACACTACCATGCCATGGCCACCACCCCATCACTCCACACCCACCACCCCACCATGGCCTCCTCCCCAACATGTCCCACTACCTTGGAGCTGGGCCACCTCAGCGGTGGCCAGCTGGTCCTCCTGGTCTCTTGGGTGGGCACTGTCTCTCAGGGTGGTGGCCTCCTGCTGGTACTGGGCACAGAGGTCCTGCTGGTGCTGGAGCTCCTCCTGGAGCCTGGTCACCTCCTCCCGTAGCCGGGTGACCTCTGCTGCCTGTCCTGCCTGGAGCTCTACAAGAAGAGGTCACCCGTGGTCACCCATGGTCACTTGGGAGGTGGCCACTGGGCATGGAGAGGAGGTGGACAGGCCCAGGAGTGCCCATCACCCTTGGGGTGTCCATCACCCTATGGGTGCCCACCCCTCGTGATGCCAGGTCATGGGAGTGTTCACCCCTGGGGTGCCAGTTCCTCTGGGTGCTCACCACCCTTGGGGTGCCAGTTCATGGGGATGTCCATCCCCATGGGGTGTCCATCCATGGGGTGTTCATCTGGTTGCCCAGAGCTGGTTGCCCATCCCTATGGGTGCCCAGCCCTGGGGTGCCCATCACACCACCAAATCATGGCCACCAACCCATTACTCCAAGCCCACCACACCATAACCACCACCACACCATGGCCATTGTCCTACCACACCATGGCCACCTTCCCACCACCCTATGTCCACCTTCCCACCACACCATAACCACCACCACACCGTGGCCACTGTCCCACCACACCATGGCCACCTTCCCACCACGCCATGACCACCATCTCACCATGTGACCACCATCCTACCACCCCATGCCTACCTTCCCACCATGCCATGACCACCACCCTACCATGCCATGGCCACCAACCCATTACTCCATGGCCACTGTCCCACCACACCATGCCCACCTTCCCACCACCCCACGACCACCTTCCCACCACCCTACGACCACCATCCCACCACGTGACCACCATCCTACCACGTGACCACCATCCTACCACCCCATGCCTACCTTCCCACCATGCCATGACCACCACCTTACCATGCCATGGCCACCACTCTACCATACATGGCCACCAACCCATCATGCCATGCCCACCTTCCCACCACACCACGACCACCTTCCCACCACCCTACGACCACCATCCCACCACGTGACCACCATCCTACCACGTGACCACCATCCTACCACCCCATGCCTACCTTCCCACCATGCCATGGCCACCACCTACCACGCCATGGCCACCAACCCATCACTCCATGCCCACCACCCCACCAGGACCTCCTGTCCACCTTGTCCCTCTACCTTGGAGCCGGGCCACCTCAGCGGTGGCCAGTTGGTCCTGCTGGTCCCTCGGATGGACATTGTCATGTTGGGTGGTGGCCTCCTGCTGGTACTGGGCGCAGAGGTCCTGCTGGTGCTGGAGCTCCTCCTGGAGCCTGGCCACCTCCTCCCTCAGCCAGGTGACCTCTGCTGCTTGTCCTGCCTGGAGGGCGCCCAGCTCTGCCTCCAGGGCCTGCAGCTCCGCTGGGAGAGGACACCCATGGGTGTCAGGAGGGGGGCACTGGGCACGGAGGGGTGGTCCAGGGGTGCCCATCCCTTGGGGTGTCCATCACCCTTGGATGCCCAGCCCTGGGGGTGTCAGTCCCTGGTGGGTGGCCATCTCTAGGGGTGGTCATCTCTAGGGGAACCCACGCCTGGTTCCACCAACCCCATTGAGGCACCATGACCCTGGGGGTGCCCGTCCATTGGGGTGGCCATCCATGGGAGTGTCCATCTCCATGGGGTGCCCATCTCCCTTGGGGTGCCCATCCCTAGGGGTGTCCATCCATGGGGGTGTCCATCACCCTGGGAGTGCCCAACCATGGGGGTGCCCATCCATGGGGGTCCCCAACCATGGGGGTGTCCATCCCTTGGGGTGCCCGCTGCCCTGGAGATGCCCATCACCCTGGGGGTGCCCATCCATGGGGTGTCCATCCATGGGCTCCCCAACCATGGCGGTGTCCATCCCTTGGGGTGCCCACCACCCTGGAGATGCCCATCCATGGGGTGTCCATCCATGGGGTGCCCACCCTTGGATTGACCATCCTTGGGGTGCCCATCACCCTGGGGGTGCCCATCCATGGGGTGCCAGTTCATGGGGGTGCCCATCCATGGGGGTTCCCCACCCCTGGGTGCCCATACTCATCCCTAGGGGTGTCCAACTATGGGGTGCCCACCCCTTGGTGCCCATCCATGGGGGTTCCCCACCCCTGGGTGCCCATCCATGGGGTGCCAGTTCATGGGGGTGCCCATCCATGGGGGTTCCCCACCCCTGGGTGCCCATCCATGGAGGTGCCCACCACCCTGGGGGTGCCCATCCATGGGGTTCCCCACCCCTGGGTGCTCATCCATGGGGGTGCCCACCACCCTGGGGGTGCCCATCCATGGGGTGCCAGTTCATGGGGGTGCCCAATATGCCCAACCATGGGGGTCCCCACCCCTGCGGTGTCCAACCATAGGGTTCCCCACCCCTGGGTGCCCATCCATGGAGATGCCCAACCATGGGGGTGCCCAACCATGGGGGTGTCCAACCATGGAGGTGCCCACCACCCTGGGGATGCCCATCCATGGGGTTCCCCACCCCTGGGTGCTCATCCATGGGGGTGCCCACCACCCTGGGGGTGCCCATCCATGGGGTGCCAGTTCATGGGGGTGCCCAACCATGGGGTTCCCCACCCCTGGGTGTCCATCCATGGAGATGCCCATCCATGGGGGTTCCCCACCCTTGGGTGTCCATCCATGGGGTGCCCATCCATGGAGGTGCCCACGACCCTGGAGGTGCCCATCCATGGGGGTGCCCATCCATGGAGATGCCCATCCATGGGGGTTCCCCAACCCTGGGTGCCCATCCATGGGGGTCCCCAACCATGGAGATGCCCATCCATGGGGTTCCCCACCCCTGGGTGTCCATCCATGGAGATGCCCAACCCTGGGGGTGCCCATCCTTGGGGGTGCCCACCACCCTGAGGGTGCCCATCCATGGGGTTCCCCACCCCTGGGTGTCCATCCATGGAGATGCCCAACCCTGGGGGTGCCCATCCTTGGGGGTGCCCACCACCCTGAGGGTGCCCATCCATGGGGTTCTCCACCCCTGCTGTGTCCAACCATGGGGTGCCCACCACCCTGGGGGTGCCCATCCATGGACATGCCCAACCATGGGGGTTCCCCACCCCTGGGGTGCCCATCCATGGGGTTCTCCACCCCTGCTGTGTCCAACCATGGGGTGCCCACCACCCTGGGGGTGCTCACCACCCTGGGGGTGCCCATCCATGGGGTTCCCCACCCCTGGGTGCCCAACCATGGGGGTGTCCAACCATTGGGGTGCCCATCCATGGAGGTGCCCATCCATGGGGTGCCCACCACCCTGGGGGTGCCCATCTATGAGTTTCCCCACCCCTGGAGACCCCCAACCAAGGAGGTGCCCATCTCTTGGGGGGTGCCCATCCACGGGGGGTCCCCAACCATTGGGGTGCCCATCCATGGAGGTGCCCACCACCTTGGGGGTGCCCACCCATGGGGGTCCCCAACCATTGGGGTGTCCAACCATGAAGGTGCCCATCACCCTGGGGGTGCCAATCCATGGGGGTTCCTCACCCCTGGGTGCCCATCCATGGGGGTGCCCATCACCCTGGGGGTCCCCAACCATGGGGGTGCCCATCCATGGGGTTCCCCACCCCTGGGTGCCCATCCATGGAGATGCCCAACCATGGAGGTGCCCACCACCCTGAAGTTGCCCATCTATGAGTTTCCCCACCCCTGGAGACCCCCAACCAAGGAGGTGCCCATCCATGGAGGTGCCCACCACCCTGGGGGTGCCCATCCTCCCAGTACCCCCCCCACCCCACCCCACCACCAGTATCCCCAGTACGGCCAGTGTTCACTCTGGAGCCTACTGGTGGCCACCCAGGAGGTCCTTGTGGGACAACTGGTGACGCGGGGGGGGCACCTGGGGGAGGGGGAGGGAGTGGTGCAGCCCAGTATGGCCCAGTATGGACCAGTATGGACCAGTATGGACCAGTCCCGGTGGTGCCCCCCCCGGACTCACTGCCCACGGAGGGGGAGGCGCTGAGCTCCATGGTGGCCAGGCCCGTCTCCGGGGGGACCGTCCCACCGTGGTGGCACCTCTGGTTGCCCCTGGCAACCGCCTCCCCCACTGCCTTCAACCAATACAGACTAGCACATTAGAGCCCGTTATGGTCCAGTACAACCCCACACAGACCAGTACGGACCAGTACGGCACAGTATGGACCAGTACAGACCAGTATAGCCCAGTACAGCCCAGTATAACCCAGTACAGCCCCGCAGAGCCCAGCAGCACAGCCCAGTATGTCCCAGTACAGCCCCCGTACAGCCCCGTACAGCCCACTGTTGCCCAGTATGTCCCAGTACAGCCCCGTAGAGCCCAGCACAGCCCAGTATGTCCCAGTACAGCCCCCTAGAGCCCAGCAGCGCAGCCTGGTACAGACCAGTATGTCCCAATAGAGCCCCCGTACAGCCCAGTATAGCCCACTACAGCCCAGTATGTCCCAGTACAGCCCCGTAGAGCCCAGCACAGCCCAGTATGTCCCAGTACAGCCCCATACAGCCCAGTATAGCCCACTACAGCCCAGTATATCCCAGTACAGCACCGTAGAGCCCAGCCAGCACAGCCCAGTACAGACCAGTATGGCCCAGTATGGCCCAGTATGGACCAGTATGACCCAGTATGGACCAGTACGGCGTGGCCTGGCACCCCACGCCTGACCCAGTTAGGGTAATGGTGTGGGGTGGCAAATCCCAGTCTGACCCAGTACTGGTGCCACGTGGTACAGCCCAGTATGGCCCAGTACAGCCCCGACCCAGTATGGACCAGTACGGCGTGGCCTGGCACCCCACGCCTGACCCAGTTAGGGTAATGGTGTGGGGTGGCAAATCCCAGTCTGACCCAGTACTGGTGCCATGTGGTACAGCCCAGTATGGCCCAGTATGTCCCAGTACAGACCAGTATAGCCCAGTATGGTATGGATGCCCCAGTACAGCCCCACACAGCCCAGTATGGACCAGTATGGACCAGTACAGACCAGCACATTAGAGCCCATTATGGTCCAGTTCAGCCCCACACAGCCCAGTACGGACCAGTATGTCCCAGTATGGACCATTATGTCCCAGTACAGCCCTGTAGAGCCCAGCACAGCCCAGTATGTCCCAGTACATACCCCGTACAGCCCAGTATGTCCCAGTACAGCCCCGTAGAGCCCAGCATCACAGCCTGGTACAGACCAGTATGTCCCAGTAGAGCCCCCGTCCAGCCCCGTCCAGCCCAGTATAGCCCACTACAGGCCAGTATGTCCCAGTACAGCCCCATACAGCCCAGTATAGCCCACTGTTGCCCAGTATGTCCCAGTATAGCCCCGCAGAGCCCAGCACAGCCCAGTATGTCCTAGTACAGCCCCGTACAGCCCAGTATAGCCCACTACAGCCCAGTATGTCCCAGTACAGCCCTGTAGAGCCCAGCAGCACAGCCCCTGTAAGTCCCAGTACAGCCCCTGTCCGTCCCAGTACAGCCCCCATCCAGCCCAGTACAGCCCAGTATAACCCACTACAGCCCAGTATGTCCCAGTACAGCACCGTAGAGCCCAGCACAGCCCAGTATGTCCCAGTACAGCCCATTATGTCCCAGTACAGCCCCATAGAGCCCAGCAGCGCAGCCTGGTACAGACCAGTATGTCCCAGAAGAACCCCCATACAGTCCAGTATAGCCCGACCAGTAGAGCTCCCGTACAGCCCAGTATAGCCTACTGTTGCCCAGTATGTCCCAGTACAGAACCGTAGAGGCAAGCAGCACAGCCCAGTATGGACCAGTATGGACCTGTAAAGCCCCCATACAGCCCAGTATAGCCCACTACAGCCCAGTATGTCCCAGTACAGCCCTGTAGAGCCCAGCAGCACAGCCCCTGTAAGTCCCAGTACAGCCCCTGTCCGTCCCAGTACAGCCCCCATCCAGCCCAGTACAGCCCAGTATAACCCACTACAGCCCAGTATGTCCCAGTACAGCACCGTAGAGCCCAGCACAGCCCAGTATGTCCCAGTACAGCCCATTATGTCCCAGTACAGCCCCATAGAGCCCAGCAGCGCAGCCTGGTACAGACCAGTATGTCCCAGAAGAACCCCCATACAGTCCAGTATAGCCCACTACAGCCCAGTATGTCCCAGTACAGCCCCGTAGAGCCCAGTATAGCCCACTACAGCCCAGTATGTCCCAGTACAGCCCCGTAGAGCCCAGTATAGCCCACTACAGCCCAGTATGTCCCAGTACAGCCCCGTAGAGCCCAGCAGCACAGCCCAGTATGGACCAGTATGTCCCAGTAGAGCCCCCGTACAGCCCCATACAGCCCACTGTTGCCCAGTATGTCCCAGTACAGCCCCGTAGAGACCAGCAGCACAGCCCAGTATGGACCAGTATGTCCCAGTAGAGCCCCCGTACAGCCCCATACAGCCCACTGTTGCCCAGTATGTCCCAGTACAGCCCCGTAGAGACCAGCAGCACAGCCCAGTATGGACCAGTATGTCCCAGTAGAGCCCCTGTACAGCCCAGCACAGCACAGTATGTCCCAGTACATACCCCGTACAGCCCAGTATGTCCCTGTATAGCCCTGTAGACCCAGCAGCACAGCCCAGTACAGACCAGTATGTCCCAATAGAGCCCCCGTACAGCCCAGTACAGCCCAGTATAGCCCACTACAGCCCAGTATGTCCCAGTACAGCCCCGTAGAGTCCGGCAGCACAGCCCAGTACAGACCAGTATGTCCCAGTACATACCCCGTACAGCCCAGTATGTCCCAGTACAGCCCCGTAGAGACCAGCAGCACAGCACAGTATGGACCAGTATGGACCAGTAGAGCCCCCGTACAGCCCAGTATAGCCCACTACAGCCCAGTAAGTCCCAGCACAGTCCCGTAGAGCCCAGCACAGCCCAGTATCTCCCAGCACAGCCCCATATAGCCCAGTACAGCCCAGTACAGACCTGTAGAGCCCAGCAGCACAGCCCAGTACAGACCAGTATGGACCAGCAGAGCCCGCCGTACAGCCCAGTACAGCTTAGTATGTCCCAGTACAGCCCAGTACAGCCCCATAGAGCCCAGCACAGCCCAGTATGGACCAGTAGAGCTCCTGTACAGCCCAGTACAGCCCAGTACAGACCTGTAGAGCCCAGCAGCACAGCCCAGTACGGACCAGTATGTCCCAGTACAGCCCCGTAGAGCCCAGCACAGCCCAGTATGCCCCAGTACATACCCCGTAGATCCCAGTATGTCCCAGTACAGCCCTATAGAGCCCAGCAGCACAGCCCAGTGTGGACCAGTATGTCCCAGTATGGACCATTATGTCCCAGTACAGCCCCGTAGAGCCCAGCACAGCCCAGTATGCCCCAGTACATACCCCGTAGATCCCAGTATGTCCCAGTACAGCCCTATAGAGCCCAGAAGCACAGCCCAGTACGGACCAGTATGTCCCAGTAGAGCCCCCGTACAGCCCAGTACAACCCAGTATAGCCCACTACAGCCCAGTATGTCCCAGTACAGGCCCGTAGAGCCCAGCAGCACAGCCCAGTATGTCCCAGTACAGCCCAATATGGCCCAGTACAGCCCCGTGTGGACCAGTATGTCCCAGTAGAGCCCCCATCCATCCTCGTCCAGCCCAGTATAGCCCACTACAGCCCAGTATGGACCAGTAGAGCCCCCGTACATCCCAGTATGTCCCAGTACAGACCCGTCGAGTCCAGCAGCACAGCCCAGTACATCCCAGTATGTCCCAGTACAGCCCCGTAGAGCCCAGTACAGCCCAGTACAGCACACGCCGACCCAGTACAGGTCCCAGTACAGCCCCGTAGAGCCCAGTACAGCCCAATAAAGCCCAGTACAGCCCCGTAGAGCCCAGTATGGACCAGTAGAACCCCGTAGAGCCCAGCAGCACAGCCCAGTATGTCCCAGTACAGCCCCCGTACAGCCCCGTACAGCCCACTGTTGCCCAGTATGTCCCAGTACAGCCCCGTAGAGCCCAGCACAGCCCAGTATGTCCCAGTACAGCCCCATAGAGCCCCAGTATGTCCCTGTACAGCCCTGTAGACCCAGCAGCACAACCCAGTACAGACCAGTATGTCCCAATAGAGCCCCCGTACAGCCCAGTATAGCCCACTACAGCCCAGTATGTCCCAGTACAGCCC
>NW_015091054.1:33220-38190 GCF_001431845.1 Calidris pugnax
CCCCCTTCCCCACCCCACCACCCCAATTTCACCACCACCACCCCAAATCCACCACCACCACCCCCAATTCCACCACCACCACCCCCAAATCCACCACCACCACCATGTCGGGGGAGGAGGAGTTCTACCTCTTCAAGAACGAGTCCTCGGTGGGGCCTTGGGATGGCCCCCAATATCACATCGCCCCCATGTGGGCCTTCTACCTCCAGACCGTCTTCATGGGCTTCGTCTTCCTGGTGGGGACCCCCCTCAACGCCATCGTCTTGGTGGTCACCGTCAAGTACAAGAAGCTGAGGCAACCCCTCAACTACATCCTGGTCAACATCTCCTTCAGCGGCTTCATCGCCTGCATCTTCAGCGTCTTCACCGTCTTCGTCTCCAGCTCCCAGGGTTACTTCGTCTTCGGCAAGAACATGTGCGCCTTGGAGGGCTTCGTGGGGGCCACCGGAGGTAGGTGGTGGGGTCACCACCGTGGTGGGGTGGGGCTAGGAGGAGTTGGGGGTGACCAGCGTGGTCTGGTGGGGCTGTAAGAATTGAGGTGACCACCGTGGTGTGGTGGGGCTAGGAGGAGGTGGGGTGGCCACCATGGTTTTGTGGGGTTGTAGTGGTTGGGGTGACCAACCATGGTCTGGTGGAGCTGTAAGAATTGAGGTGACCACCGTGGTGTGGTGGGGCTAGGAGGAGGTGGGGTGGCCACCATGGTTTTGTGGGGTTGTAGGAGTTGGGGATGACCACCATGGTGTGGTGGGGCTGTAGGAGTTGGGGGTGACCACCGTGGTCTGGTGGGGCTGTAGAGAGGCGTGACCACCATGATTTGGTCAGACCGTAGGAGTTGGGGGTGACCACCATGGTGTGGTGGGGTTGTAGGAGTTGGGGATGACCATCATGGTCGGGTGGGGGTTGTAAGAATTGAGGTGACCACCGTGGTGTGGTGGGGCTAGGAGGAGGTGGGGTGGCCACCATGGTTTTGTGGGGTTGTAGGAGTTGGGGTGACCAACCATGGTCTGGCGGGGCTATAGGTGGGGTGACCACCATGGTTTTGTGGGGTTATAGGAGTTGGGGTTGACCCCCGTGTGGTGGGGCTGTAGAGAGGGGTGACCACCATGGTTTGGTAGGACTGTAGAAGTTGGGGGTGACCACCATGGTGTGGTGGGGCTGTAGAGAGGCGTGACCACCATGATTTGGTAGGACCGTAGGAGTTGGGGGTGACCACCATGGTGTGGTGGGGTTGTAGGAGTTGGGGATGACCACCATGGTCTGGTGGGGCTGGTGGGAGTTGGGGGTGACCACCATGGACTGGTGGGGCTAGTAAGAGTTGGGGTTGACCACCATGGTTTTGTGGGGTTGTAGGAGTTGGGGATGACCACCATGGTCTGGTGGGGCTGGTGGGAGTTGGGGATGACCATCATGGTCGGGTTGGGCTATATGAATTGAGGTGACCACCATGGTGTGGTGGGGCTAGGAGGTGTTGGGGTGACCACCATGGTTTTGTGGGGTTGTAGGGAGTTGGGGATGACCACCATGGTCTGGTGGGGCTGTAGGTGGGGTGACCACCATGGTCTGGTGGGGTTAGGAGGAGTTGGGGGTGACCACCGTGGTCGGGTGGGGCTATAAGAATTGAGGTGACCACCGCAGTGTGGTGGGGCTAGGAGGAGTTGGGGTGACCACCATGGTTTTGTGGGGTTGTAGGAGTTGAAGATGACCATCATGGACCGGTGGGGCTGTAGGAGTTGGGGATGACCACCGTGGTGTGGTGGGGCTAGTAGGAGTTGGGGATGACCATCATCGACTGGTGGGGCTGTAGAGAGGGGTGACCACCATGGTTTGGTGGGGTTGTAGGAGCTGGGGATGACCATCATCGGCCAGTGTGGCTGTAGGAGTTGGGGTTGACCACCATGGTGTGGTGGGACTGTAGTGGTTGGGATTGACCACCATGGTCTGGTGGGGCTGTAAAGAGGGGTGACCACCCATGGTTGGGTGGAGCTGTAAGAATTGACGGTGTGGTGGGGCTGTAGAGAGGCGTGACCACCATGATTTGGTAGGACCGTAGGAGTTGGGGGTGACCACCATGGTGTGGTGGGGTTGTAGGAGTTGGGGATGACCACCATGGTCTGGTGGGGCTGGTGGGAGTTGGGGGTGACCACCATGGACTGGTGGGGCTAGTAAGAGTTGGGGTTGACCACCATGGTTTTGTGGGGTTGTAGGAGTTGGGGATGACCACCATGGTCTGGTGGGGCTGGTGGGGGTTGGGGATGACCATCATGGTCGGGTTGGGCTATATGAATTGAGGTGACCACCATGGTGTGGTGGGGCTAGGAGGTGTTGGGGTGACCACCATGGTTTTGTGGGGTTGTAGGGAGTTGGGGATGACCACCATGGTCTGGTGGGGCTGTAGGTGGGGTGACCACCATGGTCTGGTGGGGTTAGGAGGAGTTGGGGGTGACCACCGTGGTCGGGTGGGGCTATAAGAATTGAGGTGACCACCGCAGTGTGGTGGGGCTAGGAGGAGTTGGGGTGACCACCATGGTTTTGTGGGGTTGTAGGAGTTGAAGATGACCATCATGGACCGGTGGGGCTGTAGGAGTTGGGGATGACCACCGTGGTGTGGTGGGGCTAGTAGGAGTTGGGGATGACCATCATCGACTGGTGGGGCTGTAGAGAGGGGTGACCACCATGGTGTGGTGGGGTTGTAGGAGCTGGGGATGACCATCATCGGCCAGTGTGGCTGTAGGAGTTGGGGTTGACCACCATGGTGTGGTGGGACTGTAGTGGTTGGGATTGACCACCATGGTCTGGTGGGGCTGTAAAGAGGGGTGACCACCCATGGTTGGGTGGAGCTGTAAGAATTGACGTAACCATCAAGGTTTGGTAGGGCTGTAGGAGTTGGGGTTGACCACTGTGGTTTGGTGGGGCTGTAGAGAGGGATGACCACCGTGGTTTGGTGGGGCTAGTAGGAGTTGGGGTTGACCCCCATGTGGTGGGGCTGTAGAGAGGGGTGACCACAATGGTGTGGTAGGACTGTAGGAGTTGGGGGTGACCACCATGGTGTGGTGGGGCTGTAGAGAGCGGTGACCACCATGGTGTGGTGGAGTTGTAGGAGTTGGGGATGACCATCATCGACCGGTGGGGCTGTAGGCGTTGGGGTGACCACCATGGACTGGTGGGGTTAGTAAGAGTTGGGGTGACCACCAAGGTTTGGTGGAGCTGGAGGAGTTGGGGGTGACCACCATAGTAGAGGTGACCACCGTGGTCTGGTGGGGTGAGTTGAGGTGACTACCATGATAGCCGTGACCACCGTGGACTGGTGGGGCTGTAGGAGTTGAGGTGACCATCACGGTAGGGGTGACCACCATGGTCTGGTGGGACGAATTGAGGTGACCACCACGATATGGGTGACCACCATGCTTTGGTGAGGCCGTAGGAGTTGAGGTGCCCACCATGGCTTGGTGGAGCCTCAGAAATGGGGGTGACCACCACAGCCTGGTGTGACCATGGGGGTGGGTGGGCCGTGGGGTGATGTCCCAGAGGTGTGAGTGTGTCCCCTTGACCCCCACCAGGGCTGGTGACGGGGTGGTCCTTGGCCTTCCTGGCTTTCGAGCGCTACATCGTCATCTGCAAACCCTTCGGCAACTTCCGCTTCAACTCCAAACACGCCATCATGGTGGTGGCGGCCACCTGGGTCATCGGCCTCGGCGTGGCCATCCCCCCCTTCTTCGGCTGGAGCAGGTTGGGGGGCAGGGGACATCTCTGGGGGTGGGGGTTATGGGGGTGCCAGGAGGGTGCTGGGCCACTGGGGTGACATTGGGGGTGCCATGGGGTGTGGAGAAACCCAGGAGGGCCATGGGGTGGCATGGGGGTGACATTGGGGTGCCATGGGGTGTGCCATGGGGTGCCATGGGGCATGGAGAAGGCCAGGAGTGCCATGGGGGTGACAATGGGGGTGACATTGGGGTGCCATGGGGTGCCATGGGGGTGCCATGGGGGTGCCATGGGGCATGGAGAAGCCCAGGAGTGCTATAGGGTGACATGGGGGTGCCATGAGGTGCCATGGGGTGCCACAGGTTGCCATGGGGGTGCCATGGGATTCCATGGGGTGCCGTGGGGTGCCATGGGGTTCCATGGGGGTGCCATGGGGACACCACGGGTGTGCCACAGGGTGTGGAGCAGGTTGGCAGTGCCATGGGGTGCCATGGGGTGCCACAGGTTGCCATGGAGTTCCATGGGGTGCCATGGGGTGCCATAGGGTGCCATGGGGTGCCATGGGGTGCCATGGGGTGCCATGGGGTGCTATGGGGTGCCGTGGGGTGCCGTGGGGTGCCGTGGGGCGGGCGGTGAAGAGTCCTGCCCCACAGGTATGTGCCCGAGGGGCTGCAGTGCTCCTGCGGCCCCGACTGGTACACGGTGGGCACCAAGTACAAGAGCGAGTACTACACCTGGTTCCTCTTCATCTTCTGCTTCATCGTGCCCCTCTCCCTCATCATCTTCTCCTACTCCCAGCTCCTCAGCGCCCTCCGGGCCGTGAGTGTGTCCCCCTGTCCCCCCCCTCCCCCGGGGCACCCGGCCCTGCACACGCGTGTGCAAGGACTGCGGGTGGTGGGAGGGAGGGAGGGATGAGGAGATGGGGAGATGGATGGATGGAGGGATGGAGGGATGGATGGATGGATGGATGGATGGATGGATGGATGGATGGATGGATGGGGAGATGGATGGAGGGATGGATGGATGGAGGGAAGGAGAGAAGGATGGAGAGATGGATGGGGAGATGGATGGATGGATGGAGGGATGGATGGATGGAGAGATGGATGGATGGATGGATGGAGGGATGGATGGAGGGATGGATGGACAGATGGAGGGATGGAGGGATGGATGGACAGATGGATGATGGAGGGATGGATGGATGGATGGATGGATGGATGGATGGATGGATGGAGATGGGGCAGGGGAAGGAGCAGCGGGGAAGGGGCTGCCCG
>NW_015091054.1:38234-51028 GCF_001431845.1 Calidris pugnax
CGGTTAGGAGAGACGGACTCCTGGAGTCATGGAAGGACATCTGGAAAGAGAGAGACAGGCATCTGGAGGGATACATGGACAACTGGGGAGAGACCTGGAAAGCTGGATGGATGGATGGATGGATGGATGGATAGATGGGTGGAGGGATGGATGGAGATGGAGGTGGATGGATGGATGGAGATGGAGGTGGATGGAAAGGGGGATGGAGGGATGGATGGATGGGGAGATGGAGGGAGGGATGGAGGGAGGGAAGGATGGAGGGATGGAGGGGAGTTGGAGGGATGGAGGGATGGAGGTGGAGATGAAGGGATGGAGAGCTGGGGAGACAAAGGGTTGGAGGGTGGGTGGGATTGAGGGATGGCTGGAGGGATGGAAGGATGGAGAGATGGAGGGATGGATGGAGGGATGGAGGGATGGATGGGGAGATGGATGGAGGGGTGGATGGAGGGAAGGAAGGATGGAGGGAGGGAGGGATGGGGAGATGGGGAGATGGATGGATGGAGGGATGGAGGGATGGATGGATGGATGGATGGATGGATGGATGGATGGATGGAGGGAAGGATGGAGGGATGGAGGGGAGTTGGAGGGATGGAGGGATGGAGGGATGGAGGGAGGGAGGGATGGGGAGATGGAGGGATGGGGAGATGGAGGGATGGGTGGATGGATGGATGGATGGAGGGATGGGGAGATGGAGGGATGGATGGAGATGGAGGTGGATGGATGGATGGATAGATGGGTGGAGGGATGGATGGAGATGGAGGTGGATGGATGGATGGAGATGGAGGTGGATGGAAAGGGGGATGGAGGGATGGATGGATGGGGAGATGGAGGGAGGGATGGAGGGAGGGAAGGATGGAGGGATGGAGGGGAGTTGGAGGGATGGAGGGATGGAGGGATGGAGGGAGGGAGGGATGGGGAGATGGAGGGATGGGGAGATGGAGGGATGGGTGGATGGATGGATGGATGGAGGGATGGGGAGATGGAGGGATGGATGGAGATGGAGGTGGATGGATGGATGGATAGATGGGTGGAGGGATGGATGGAGATGGAGGTGGATGGATGGATGGAGATGGAGGTGGATGGAAAGGGGGATGGAGGGATGGATGGATGGGGAGATGGAGGGAGGGATGGAGGGAGGGAAGGATGGAGGGATGGAGGGGAGTTGGAGGGATGGAGGGATGGAGGTGGAGATGAAGGGATGGAGAGCTGGGGAGACAAAGGGTTGGAGGGTGGGTGGGATTGAGGGATGGCTGGAGGGATGGAAGGATGGAGAGATGGAGGGATGGATGGAGGGATGGAGGGATGGATGGGGAGATGGATGGAGGGATGGATGGAGGGAAGGAAGGATGGAGGGAGGGAGGGATGGGGAGATGGGGAGATGGATGGATGGAGGGATGGATGGATGGATGGATGGATGGATGGGGAGATGGAGTGATGGGGAGATGGGGAGATGGAGGGACGGAGGGATAGAGGGATGGAGGGATGGAGAGATGGAGGGATGGAGAGATGGAGGGAGGGAAGGACAGAGGTATGGATGGGGAGATGGATGGATGGATGGATGGATGGATGGATGGATGGATGGATGGATGAAGAATGGATGGAGGGATGGGGAGATAGAGGGAAGGAGGGAGGGATGGATGGGTGGAGGGAAGGATGGAGGGATAGAGGGAAGGAGGGATGGAGAGAGAGAAGGAGGGATGGAGGGAAGGAGGGATGAAAGGGAGGGGAGTTGGAGGAATGGGGGGTTGGCTGGAGGGATGGAGAGTTGGAGGGATGGAGGGATGGAGGGATGGAGGGGATGGATGGATGGGGAGATGGATAGAGGGATGGATGGAGGGAAGGAGGGAAGGATGGAGAGATGGATGGGGAGATGGATGGATGGGGAGATGGATGGAGGGATGGAGGGATGGAGGGAGGGATGGATGGAAGGGGAGATGGATGGGGAGATGGACGGATGGATGGAGGGATGGAGGGATGGATGGGGAGATGGATGGAGGGAGGGGAAGATGGAGGGATGGAGGGATGGATGGATGGAGATGGAGGTGGATGGAAAGGGGGAAGGAGACATGGATGGAGGGATGGATGGAGGGATGGATGGATGGAGGGAGGGATGGAGGGATGGAGGGAGGGATGGGGAGATGGAGGGATGGATGGAGGGATGGATGGAAAGGGGGATGGAGACATGGAGGGAGGGAGGGATGGATGTGGAGATGGGGAAATGGATGGATGGATGGATGGATGGATGGATGGATGGATGGATGGAGGGATGGATGGAGGGATGGGGAGGGATGGAGAGATGGATGGATGGATGGGGAGATGGAGGTGGATGGAGGGATGGAGGGATGGAGGGATGAAGGAATGGAGGGATGGGGAGGGATGGAGAGATGGATGGATGGATGGGGAGATGGAGGTGGACGGAGGGATGGAGGGATGGAAAGATGGAGGGATGGAAAGATGGAGGGATGGAGGGATGGAGGGATGGAGGGATGGAGAGATGGAGGGATGGAGGGATGGAGGGATGGAGAGATGGATGGAGGGATGGAGGGGAGATGGATGGATGGAGGGATGGATGGATGGAGGGATGGATGGATGGAGGGATGGATGGATGGATGGATGGAGGGATGGAAGGAGGAATGGATGGGGAGATGGACGGATGAATGGAGGGATGGAGGGATGGAGGGATGGAGGGATGAAGGAATGGAGGGATGGAGGGATGGAGGTCAGAAGGGCTGCTCAGAGAGAAGGACAGAAGCAGGAGGACAGAAGGACAGAGACCAGAGGGCAGGAGGCCTGGCCGGGGTCCGGGGCAGGACCCTGACCCCCGTCTGTGGGCGCAGGTGGCCGCGCAGCAGCAGGAGTCGGCCACGACGCAGAAGGCGGAGCGGGAGGTGTCCCGCATGGTGGTGGTGATGGTGGGCTCCTTCTGCCTCTGCTACGTGCCCTACGCCGCCCTGGCCATGTACATGGTGAACAACCGGGACCACGGCCTGGACCTGCGCCTGGTCACCATCCCTGCCTTCTTCTCCAAGAGCGCCTGCGTCTACAACCCCATCATCTACTGCTTCATGAACAAACAGGTGCCCCCCGGGGACGCCAGGGACACCCAGGCTGTGGGGACACCCCGGGAGTGTGATGGGGTGATGGGGACATCTAGGGACACATGGGCCATGGGGACATCCAGGGACACCTGGGTGATGAGGAAACCCAAGGACACATGGGCCAAGGGGACATCCATGGACACCTGGGCCATGGGGACATCCAGGGACACCTGGGTGATGAGGAAACCCAAGGACACATGGGCCATGGGGACACCCAGGGACATCTGGGCCATGGGGACATCCAGGGACACCTGGGTGATGAGGAAACCCAGGGACACCTGGGCCATGGGGACACCCGGGTGATGGGGACATCCTGAGAACATCTGGGCCATGGGGACATCTTGAGAACATCTGGGTGATGAGGAAACCCAGGGACACATGGGCCATGGGGACATCTAGGGACACATGGGTGATGAGGAAACCCAAGGACACATGGGCCAAGGGGACATCCATGGACACCTGGGCCATGGGGACATCCAGGGACACCTGGGTGATGAGGAAACCCAGGGACACATGGGCCATGGGGACATCCTGGGACACCTGGGTGATGAGGAAACCCAGGGACACATGGGTGATGGGGACACCCAGGGACACCTGGGCCATGGGGACATCCAGGGACATCTGGGCCATGGGGACATCCAGGGACATCTGAGTGATGAGGACTCATGGGCATGGGGACACCCTGGGACACCTGGGCCATGGGGACATCCAGGGACACATGGGTGATGAGGAAACCCAGGGACACATGGGCCATGGGGACATCTTGAGAACATCTGGGTGATGAGGAAACCCAGGGACACCTGGGCCATGGGGACATCCAGGGACACCTGGGTGATGAGGAAACCCCCCACCTGGGCAATGGGGACATCCTGAGAACATCTGGGTGATGGGGACACCCTGGAACACATGAGTGATGGGGACATTCTGAGGACATCTGGGCGATGAGGACACCCCAGGGACACCTGAGTGATGGTGACACCCAGGGACACCCCGGTGATGGGGACATCCTAGGATACCTGGGTGATGGGGACATCCTGAGAACATCTGGGTGATGGGGACACCAGGTGATGGGGGTATCCAGGGACACCTGGGTGATGGGGACACCCCAGGACACCTGGGGGATGGGGACATCCATGGACACCTGGGTGATGGGGACATCCTGGGACACCCAGACAATGGGGATATCCCAGGGACACCTGGGTGATGGGGACATCTGAAGACCTTGGAGCAACAGGGACATCCAGAGACACTGGGACAATGGGGACATCCAGGGGTGTCCAAGGACACCTGGGGGACCAAGGATGTCCAGGGACACTTGGGGACCAGGGTCATCCAGGGGTGCCCGGGGACCAGGGATGACCACGGACCAGGGACTGGGCACCAGGGATGCCAAGGGACCGGGGACATGCAGAGACCAGGGACACCTGGGGACAAGGACACCCAGGAGCACCCAGACACCAGGGACACTCAGGGGGGCTCAAGGACATCTGGGGACCAAGGACACCCGGGGACATCTGGGCAATGGGGACATCCCAGGACACCCGGGCACTGAGGACACCCAGGGACACCGGGACATCCTGGGGACACCCAGTCAAAGAGGACATCAAGGGACACCTGGGGAATGGAGACATCAAGGGACACTTGGGAGATGGGGACACCCCAGGGCACCCAAGGACATCTGGGGACCAGGGTCATCCATGGACACTTGGGCAACAGGGACATCAAGGGACACCTTGGCAATGGGGACAACCCAAGGTGCCCAAGGACATCTGGGGACACTCGGGGACATCCAGGGGTGCCCAGCGACCAGGGATGACCATGGACTGGGGACACTGGGGACACTAAGGGTGCCGATGGCCTGGGGACATCTGGAGATGAGGGACACCAGGGGATGAGGACACCTGGAGATTTGGGACAACAAGGAGCACCCAGACACCAGTGACACCCAGGGGTGCTCAAGGACATCTGGGGACCAAGGACACCTGGGGACACTTGGGGACCAGAATCATCCAGGGATGCCTGGGGACCAGGGATGACCATGGAGTGGGGACCAGGGACACCTGGGGATGAGGGACACCCAGGGACTGGGACACCTGGGGACACCTGGGCATGTCCAGGAACCAGGGATGACCATGGAGTGGGGACCAGGGACACCTGGAGATGCTGGGGATGGGGACACCTGAGGATGGGGGACAACAGGGTATGATGGGACACCAGGGATTGGGACACCTGGGCACATCCAGGGACACTTGGGGACACCTGGGCACATCCAGGAACCACGAGCGACCATGGAGTGGGGACCAGGGACACCTGGAGATGCTGGGGATGGGGACACCTGGGAATTGGGGACAACGGGGTATGAGGGGACATCAGGGGACATCCAGGGACTGGGACACCTGAGGACACCTGGGCACATCCAGGAACCAGGGATGACCACAAAGTGGGGACCAGGAACACCTGGGGATGGAGGACAAGGGGGTGAGGGGACATCTAGAGACCAGGACACCTGGGGGACACTTGGGGACACCTGGATGTGCCCAGAACCATCTCCAGACTTGGGGCTACCACGTGGCCAGGGCGAAGAGATGGGGTCAAGGTGGCAGCGCGGGGTTGGGCAGAAGGTGCCAGGGCTGGTTGGGTAGAAGGTGGCCAGGGCTGGTTGGGCAGAAGGTGCCAAGGCTAGTTGGGTAGAAAGTGGCCAAGGCTGGTTGGGTAGAAGGTGGGCAGGGCTGGTTGGGCAGAAGGTGCCAGGGCTGGTTGGGTAGAAGGTGGCCAAGGTTGGTTGGGCAGAAGGTGGTAAAAGGTGACGGGGCTGGTTGGGTAGAAGGTGACCAGGGCTGGTTGGGCAGAAGGTGGCCAAGGCTGGTTGGGTAGAAGGTGGCCAAGGTTGGTTGGGTAGAAGGTGCCAGGGCTGGTTGGGCAGAAGGTGGCCAGGGCTGGTTGGGTAGAAGGTGGCCACTGGTTGGGTAGAAGGTGGCCAAGGCTGGTTGGGTAGAAGGTGATGGGGCTGGTTGGGTAGAAGGTGACCACGGTTGGTTGGGCAGAAGGTGCCGGGGCTGGTTGGGCAGAAGGTGGGCAGGGCTGGTTGGGTAGAAGGTGGGCAGGGCTGGTTGGGCAGAAGGTGGCCAGGGCTGGTTGAGTAGAAGGTGGGCAGGGCTGGTTGGGTAGAAGGTGCCAGGGCTGGTTGGGCAGAAGGTGGCCAGGGCTGGTTGGGTAGAAGGTGGCCACTGGTTGGGTAGAAGGTGGCCAAGGCTGGTTGGGTAGAAGGTGACGGGGCTGGTTGGGCAGAAGGTGGCAGGGTTGGTTGGGCAGAAGGTGGCCAGGGTTGGTTGGGCAGAAGGTGGCCAGGGTTGGTTGGGCAGAAGGTGCCAGGGCTGGTTGGGCAGAAGGTGCCAGGGCTGGTTGGGCAGAAGGTGCCAGGGCTGGTTGGGCAGAAGGTGCCAGGGCTGGTTGGGCAGAAGGTGCCAGGGCTGGTTGGGCAGAAGGTGCCAGGGCTGGTTGGGCAGAAGGTGCCAGGGCTGGTTGGGCAGAAGGTGCCAGGGCTGGTTGGGCAGAAGGTGCCAGGGCTGGTTGGGCAGAAGGTGCCAGGGCTGGTTGGGCAGAAGGTGCCAGGGCTGGTTGGGCAGAAGGTGCCAGGGCTGGTTGGGCAGAAGGTGCCAGGGCTGGTTGGGCAGAAGGTGCCAGGGCTGGTTGGGCAGAAGGTGCCAGGGCTGGTTGGGCAGAAGGTGCCAGGGCTGGTTGGGCAGAAGGTGCCAGGGCTGGTTGGGCAGAAGGTGCCAGGGCTGGTTGGGCAGAAGGTGCCAGGGCTGGTTGGGCAGAAGGTGCCAGGGCTGGTTGGGCAGAAGGTGCCAGGGCTGGTTGGGTAGAAGGTGACGGGGCTGGTTGGGCAGAAGGTGGCCAAGGTTGGTTGGGTAGAGGGGACATCTTGGGGGGGTTGTGGGGCTGAGGTGGCCGTGTCCTTGTCCCCCCAGTTCCGGGCCTGCATCATGGAGACCGTCTGTGGGAAGCCCATGACGGACGACTCGGACATCTCCAGCTCGGCCCAGAGGACAGAGGTCTCCTCCGTCTCCTCCAGCCAGGTCAGCCCCAGTTGAGGAGCCACCAGCCCCACGCCACCCCCTGGATTCCTCACCTCCCCACCTCCCCTCACCCCGGGGTGTCCCCGCTATGGGGCTGGGGACACCTTGGGGGTCCGGGGGCCACCCCCTTGGCCAGCCTAGGATGTAGGTGGGGGTGGGACAATAAACCCACCGCCGCGCTCTCAACGCAACGCCCAGCCCCACTGCGCCTCCCTCGGCGGCCCCACGGTGGGGGGGGATATGGGGGGAGGTCATTATGGGGGGCTCGGCCCCACGGCAAGGCCTGTGTGGGACCCCCTTTGCCTCCTTGTCCCGCTCGGGACCCACAAGTGGTGGTGGGGCAAGGAGGTGGGGTGATGTCTTCTCTATCCGTGGGGATGGGGTGGTCCTGAGCCTGCCTCACCCCCCATCTATGGGGCTGGGATGGGGCTGAGCCCCCCATCTATGGGGGTGAGGTGGGTTTGAGCCCCCATCTGTGGGGCTGGGGAGGTCCTGAGCCCCCCATCTATGGGGCTGGGGTGGGGTTGAGCCCCCAACCATGGGGCTGTGTCCCCATCTATGGGGCTGAGGTGGGGCTGAGCCCCATCTGTGGGGCTGGAGAGATTCTGAGCCCCTCCATTTGTGGGGCTGGAGTGGGGTTCAGGTCCCATCCATGGGGCTGGGGAGGTCCTGAGACCCCCATCTATGGGGCTGGGGTGGGGTTGAGACTCCCATCCATAGGGCTGGGGAGGTCCTGAGCCCCCCATCTACGGGGCTGGGGTGGTGTTGAGCCCCCAACCATGGGGCTGTGTCCCCATCTATGGGGCTGAGACCCCATCTATGGGGCTGGGGTGGGGTTGAGCCCCCAACCATGGGGCTGAGCCCCCCATCCATGGGGCTGAGGCGGGTTTGAGCCCCCATCTATGGGGCTGAAGAGGGTCTGAGCCTCCCATCTATGGGGCTGAGGTGGGGTCGAGCCCCTATCTGTGGGGCTGGAGCGGTTCTGAGCCCCTCCATTTGTGGGGCTGGAGTGGGGTTCAGGCCCCATCCATGGGTCTGGGGAGGTCCTGAGCCCCACATCTATGGGGCTGGGGTAGGGCTGAGCCCCCATCCATGGGGCTGAGCCCCCCATCTACGGGGCTGAGCCCCATCTATGGGGCTGGAGAGGTCCTGAGCCCCCCATCTATGGGGCTGGGGTGGGGTTGAGCCCCCAACCATGGGGCTGAGCCCCCCATCTATGGGGCTGAGGTGGGGTTGAGCCCCAATCTGTGGGGCTGGAGAGGGTCTGAGCCCCCCATCTATGGGGCTGGGGTGGGGTTGAGACTCCAACCATGGGGCTGAGCCCCCCATCTATGGGGCTGGAGAGGTCCTGAGCCCCCCATCTGTGGGGCTGGGGTGGTGCTGAGCCCCCATCCATGGGGCTGAACCCCCGATCTATGGGGCTGAGGTGGTGCTGAGCCCCCATCCATGGGGCTGAGCCCCCCATCTATGGGGCTGAGGTGGGGTTGAGCCCCAATCTGTGGGGCTGGAGAGGGTCTGAGCCCCCCATCTATGGGGCTGGGGTGGGGTTGAGACTCCAACCATGGGGCTGAGCCCCCCATCTATGGGGCTGGAGAGGTCCTGAGCCCCCCATCTGTGGGGCTGGGGTGGTGCTGAGCCCCCATCCATGGGGCTGAACCCCCGATCTATGGGGCTGAGGTGGTGCTGAGCCCCCATCCATGGGGCTGAACCCCCCATTTATGGGGCTGAGGTGGGGTTGAGCCCCATCTATGGGGCTGGAGAGGTCCTGAGCCCCCCATCTATGGGGCTGGGGTGGCGTTGAGACCCCAACCATGGGGCTGAGCCCCCCATATATGGGGCTGAGGTGGGGCTGAGCCCCCCATCTATGGGGCTGGAGAGGTCCTGAGCCCCCCATCTGTGGGGCTGGGGTGGTGCTGAGCCCCCATCCATGGGGCTGAACCCCCGATCTATGGGGCTGAGGTGGTGCTGAGCCCCCATCCATGGGGCTGAGCCCCCCATCTATGGGGCTGAGGTGGGGTTGAGCCCCAATCTGTGGGGCTGGAGAGGGTCTGAGCCCCCCATCTATGGGGCTGGGGTGGGGTTGAGACTCCAACCATGGGGCTGAGCCCCCCATCTATGGGGCTGGAGAGGTCCTGAGCCCCCCATCTGTGGGGCTGGGGTGGTGCTGAGCCCCCATCCATGGGGCTGAACCCCCGATCTATGGGGCTGAGGTGGGGCTGAGCCCCCATCCATGGGGCTGAACCCCCCATTTACGGGGCTGAGGTGGGGTTGAGCCCCATCCATGGGGCTGGGGAGGTCCTGAGCCCCCCATCTGTGGGGCTGGAGTGGTGCTGAGCCCCCAACCATGGGGCTGAACCCCCCATTTATGGGGCTGGTGTGGGGTTGATCCCCCATCCATGGGGCAGGGGCGGTGCTAGATCCCACCTATGGGGCCGAGCCCCCCATCTCGGGGGGCCCCATCCTACTTTTGGGTGTAAAACAGGCACAACTGGGCAATATGGGGTGACCACGTTGAGACCCCAACCATGGGGCTGAGCCCCCCATATATGGGGCTGAGGTGGGGCTGAGCCCCTATCTGTGGGGCTGGGGAGGTCCTGAGTCCCCCATCTGTGGGGCTGGAGTGGTGCTGAGCCCCCAACCATGGGGCTGAACCCCCCATCTATGGGGCTGGTGTGGGGTTGATCCCCCATCCATGGGGCAGGGGCGGTGCTAGATCCCACCCCCAGTATTCCTGATGTTCCTGCCACTGGGGAGCATTCCCAGTATTCCCAGTACTGGGGAGTATTCCCAGCATTCCGGAGCATTCCCCGGTATTCCTGGCACTGGGAAGCCTTCCCAGTGGTGGGGATCATTCCCAGTATTCCCAGCATCCGATGTTCTGGATCGTTCCTGGTATTCCCAAGACCTTGGGAAGCATTCCCAATGTTCCCAGTATTCCCAGCGTTTGGGGAGAGCTTTCCCAGTATCCGATGTTCTGGATCATTCCCAGCATTCCCAGTATCCAATGTTCTGGATCATTCCCAGTGTTCCCAGTATTCCCAGCGTTTGGGGAGAGCTTTCCCAGTATCCGATGTTCTGGATCATTCCCAGTATTCCCAAGGTCTTGGGAAGCATTCCCAGTGTTCCCAGTATTCTCAGCGTGAGCCCCCCATCTATGGGGCTGAGGTGGGGTTGAGCCCCAATCTGTGGGGCTGGAGAGGGTCTGAGCCCCCCATCTATGGGGCTGGGGTGGGGTTGAGACTCCAACCATGGGGCTGAGCCCCCCATCTATGGGGCTGGAGAGGTCCTGAGCCCCCCATCTGTGGGGCTGGGGTGGTGCTGAGCCCCCATCCATGGGGCTGAACCCCCCATTTATGGGGCTGAGGTGGGGTTGAGCCCCATCTATGGGGCTGGAGAGGTCCTGAGCCCCCCATCTATGGGGCTGGGGTGGCGTTGAGACCCCAACCATGGGGCTGAGCCCCCCATATATGGGGCTGAGGTGGGGCTGAGCCCCCCATCTATGGGGCTGGAGAGGTCCTGAGCCCCCCATCTGTGGGGCTGGGGTGGTGCTGAGCCCCCATCCATGGGGCTGAACCCCCGATCTATGGGGCTGAGGTGGTGCTGAGCCCCCATCCATGGGGCTGAGCCCCCCATATATGGGGCTGAGGTGGGGCTGAGCCCCTATCTGTGGGGCTGGGGAGGTCCTGAGTCCCCCATCTGTGGGGCTGGAGTGGTGCTGAGCCCCCAACCATGGGGCTGAACCCCCCATCTATGGGGCTGGTGTGGGGTTGATCCCCCATCCATGGGGCAGGGGCGGTGCTAGATCCCACCTATGGGGCCGAGCCCCCCATCTCGGGGGGCCCCATCCTACTTTTGGGTGTAAAACAGGCACAACTGGGCAATATGGGGTGACCATAAAGAGGTTTATTGACCCCAGAACCCTCCGGATGCCCCCAGCCAGCCCCTGGGGGAGGGGGAGGGTTAATTAGTGTCTGAAGTCGTTAACGAGGCGGAGCCGCTCATTAGGAGTCCGGAAGGGGGGGGGGGAAGGGGGGAGCATTCCCGGTGTTTTGGGGGCATTACCAGTATTCCCGGTGTTCCCAGTATTCCCAGTCTCGGGGAGCAATCCCAGCATTCCGGAGCATTCCCAGTATTCCTAGTGTTCTGGAGCATTCCTGGTGTTCCTGGAACATTCCCGGTGTTCCCAGTGTTCCCAGTACTGGGGAGCATATTCCCAGTGTTCCTGGTGTTCCCAGAGCATTCCCAGTATTCCCAGTCTCGGGGAGCAATCCCAGCATTCCGGAGCATTCTCGATGTTCTGGAGCGTTCCCAGTATTCCTGGTGTTCTGGAGCATTCCCAGCATTAGGGAGAATTCCCAGTATTCCCAGTACCGGGGAGCATTCCCAGTCTCGGGGAGCAATCCCAGCATTCCGGAGCATTCCTGATGTTCTGGAGCATTCCCGGTGTTCCCAGCCATGGGGAGTGTTCCCAGTATTCCCAGTCTTGGGAAGCAATCCCAGCATTCCGGAGCATTCCCAGTATTCCTAGTGTTCTGGAGGGTTCCCAGCATTAGGGAGAATTCCCAGTATTCCCAGCACTGGGGAGCATTCCCAGTATTCCCGGTGTTCATCGGAGAGCATTCCCAGTATTCCTGGTGTTCTTGGTATTGGGGAGCATTCCCGGTATTCCCAGCACTGGGGAGCATTCCCAGTATTCCCAGCGTTCCATCGGAGACCATTCCCAGTATTCCTGATGTTCCTGCCACTGGGGAGCATTCCCAGTATTCCCAGTACCGGGGAGTATTCCCAGCGTTCCGGAGCATTCCCCGGTATTCCTGGCACTGGGAAGCCTTCCCAGTGGTGGGGATCATTCCCAGTATTCCCAGCGTCTGATGTTCTGGATCGTTCCCAGTATTCCCAAGGCCTTGGGAAGCATTCCCAGTGTTCCCAGTATTCCCAGCGTTGGGGGAGAGCTTTCCCAGTATCCGACGTTCTGGATCATTCCCAGTATTCCCAGTATTCCCAAGGCCTTATGAAGCATTCCCAGCGTTCCCAGTATTCCGGGAGAGCTTTCCCAGTATCCAATGCTCTGGATCCTTCCCAGTATTCCCAGTATTCCCAAGGCCTTATGAAGCATTCCCAGCGTTCCCAGTATTCCGGGAGAGCTTTCCCAGTATCCGATGTTCTGGATTGTTCCCAGTGTTCCCAGTATTCCCAGCATTTGGGGAGAGCTTTCCCAGTGTCCGATGTTCTGGAGCATTCCCAGTGTTCCCAGTATTCCAAGCATTTGGGGAGAGCTTTCCCAGTATCCGATGTCCTCGTTGGGAATCGTTCCCAGTGTTCCCAGTAGTGGGGAGCATTCCCAGTATGCCTGGTGTTCTGGAGCGTTCCTGGGGTTCCCGATGTTGGGGAGCATTCCCAGTATTCCCAGTCTCGGGGAGCAATCCCAGCATTCCGGAGCATTCCTGATGTTCTGGAGCATTCCTGGGGCTTCCCAGTATTCCCAGTATCCCCAGCACTGGGGAGCATTCCCAGTATTCCCAACATTCCCATCTGCCAAATCCAGCTCCGGCTCCGTTCCGGGATGAGCCAATTCCGGGTGGATTTACCCCAAAATTCGAGAGGAGCCAATACTGGG
>NW_015091055.1:0-2851 GCF_001431845.1 Calidris pugnax
AGGGGGACTGGGAAGGGGGACTGGGAAGGAGGACTGGGAATGGGTACTGGGAAGGAAAACTGGGAAGGAGAACTGGGAAGGGGTACTGGGAAGGGGTACTGGGAAGGAGCACTGGGAAGGAGCACTGGGAAGGAGAACTGGGAAGAACTGGGAAGAACTGGGAGGCGGTACTGGGAAGGAGAACTGGGAAGGATCACTGGGAAGGCGTACTGGGAAGGGGTACTGGGAAGAACTGGGAAGGGGTGGGAAGGGACAGTAGCACCAGGAAGCGACACTGGGAAGCGGCACTGGGAAGTGACAGTGGCACTGGAAACTGGCACTGGGAAGGGACAGTGGCACTGGGAAGCAGCACTGGGAAGGGGCACTGGGAAGGGGCTTTCGCACCAGGAAGCGGCACTGGGACTGGGAAGTGACACTGGGAAGCGGCACTGGGAAGGGACAGTGGCACTGGAAACTGGCACTGGGAAGGGACAGTGGCACTGGGAAGGGGCACTGGGAAGGGGCTTTCGCACCAGGAAGCGGCACTGGGACTGGGAAGTGACACTGGGAAGCGGCACTGGGAAGTGACAGTGGCACTGGAAACTGGCACTGGGAAGGGACAGTGGCACTGGGAAGGGGCACTGGGAAGGAGCAGTGGCACTGGGAAGTGACACTGTGAAGGGGCACTGGGAAGGGCAGGAGCACCAGAAAGTAGCACTGGGAAGGAGCACTGGCACTGGGAAGCGGCACTGGGAAGGGGCTTTGGCACTGGGAAGGGGCACTGGGAAGGGACAGTGGCACCGGGAAGCAGCACTGGGAAGCGGCACTGGGAAGGGACAGTGGCACTGGGAAGGGGCACTGGGACCGGGAAGCAGCACTGGGAAGGGGCACTGGGAAGGGGCACTGGGATGGGACAGTGGCACTGGGAGGCGGCACTGGGAAGGGGCTTTGGCACTGGGAAGTAGCACTGGGAAGGGCAGGAGCACCAGAAAGTAGCACTGGGAAGTGGCACTGGGAAGGGGCTTTGGCACTGGGAAGCAGCACTGGGAAGGAGCACTGGGAAGCTACAGTGGCACTGGGAAGGGACACTGGGAAGGAGCAGTGGGAAACGACACTGGGAAGGGGCACCAGGAAGCAGCACTGGGAAGGGAGAGTGGCACTGGGAAGCAGCACTGGGCTACAGTGGCATTGGGAAGGGACACTGGGAAGGAGCAGTGGGAAACGACACTGGGAAGGGGCACCAGGAAGCAGCACTGGGAAGGGAGAGTGGCACTGGGAAGCAGCACTGGGAAGGGGCTTGGGCACTGGGAAGGGCAGGAGCACTAGGAAGCAGTACTGGGAAGTGACACTGGGAAGCAGCACTGGGAGGCAGCACTGGGAAGGGACAGTGGCACTGGGAAGGGATAATTGCACTGGGAAGGGATAATTGCACTGGGAAGCGGCACTGGAAAGGGACAGTGGCACTGGGAAGTGACACTGGGAAGGGGCTTTGGCACTAGGAAGCAACACTGGGAAGCGACACTGGGAAGGGACAGTGCGGCACTGGAAAGGGACAGTGGCACTGGGAAGTGACACTGGGAAGGGGCTTTGGCACTAGGAAGCAACACTGGGAAGCGACACTGGGAAGGGACAGTGGCACCGGGAAGCAGCACTGGGAAGTGGCACTGGCACTGGGAAGGGGTACTGGGAAGGGGCAGTGGCACTGGGAAGCGACACTGGGAAGGGACAGTGGCACTGGGAAGGAGCAGTGGCACTGGGAAGCGGCACTGGGAAGGGGCACTGGGAAGTGGCACTGGGAAGGGGCTTTGGTACTGGGAAGCGGCACTGGGAAGGGGCACTGGGATGCTACAGTGGCACTGGGAAGTGACACTGGGAAGCAGCACTGGGAAGGGGCACTGGGAAGGGACAGTGGCACCGGGAAGCGGCACTGGGAAGTGGCTTTGGCACCGGGAAGTGGTACTGGGAAGGGGCACTGGGAAGCGGCACTGGGAATGGGAAGGGGCAGTGGCACTGGGAAGGGGCACTGGGAAGGGGCAGTAGCACTGGGATGCTACAGTGGCACTGGGAAATGGCACTGGGAAGGGGCTTTGGCACTGGGAAGCAGCACTGGGAAGGGATTGTGGCACTGGGAAGCAGCACTGGGATGCTACAGTGGCACTGGGAAGGGGCACTGGGAAGCGACACTGGGAAGGGGCTTTGGCACTGGGAAGGGGCACTGGGAAAGGGCTTTGGTACTGGGAAGTGACACTGGGAAGGGGCACTGGGAAGCAGCACTGGGATGGGACAGGGACACTGGGAAGGGACAGTGGCACCGGGAAGTGACACTGGGAAGCGGCACTGGGAAAGGGCTTTGGCACTGGGATGTGACACTGGGAAGCAGCACCGGGAAGCGGCACTGGGAAGGAGCAGAGGCACTGGGAAGGGGCACTGGGAAGGGACAGTGGCACTGGGAAATGACACTGGGAAGGGGCACCAGGAAGCAACACTGGGAAGGGACAGTGGCACTGGGAAGCGGTACTGGGAAGGGGCAGTGGCACTGGGAAGCAGCACTGGGAAGGGGCAGTGGCACTGGGAAGCGGCACTGGGAAGGGGCTTTGGCACTGGGAAGCGGCACTGGGAAGGGGCACTGGGAATGGGCAGTGGCTCTGGGAAGGGGCTTTGGCACTGGGAAGCAGCACTGGGAAGGGGCTTTGGCACTGGGAACGGACACTGGGAGGCGGCACTGGGAAGCGGCACTGGGAAAGGACAGTGGCACTGGGAAGGGACAGGGGCACTGGGAAATGACACTGGGAAGCAGCACTGGGAAGGGGGACTGGGAAGGGACACGGGCACTGGGAAGGGATACTGGGAGGGGGTACTGGGGCGGGGGGTA
>NW_015091055.1:5119-5666 GCF_001431845.1 Calidris pugnax
CTATGGGGCTGGGACCGTTGTGGGGACACCAGGGAGGGGGTGACCATGGGGTTGGGGCTCTAGGGTCACCTTGGAGCGTGTGGGGACAACCTGGGGACATCAGGGTTGGGGTGTCCGTTGGGTTGAGGATATCCGGGATGGAGGTGTCCGTGGGGTTGGGGACATCAGGGATGGGGTGTCTGTGGGGCTGGGGACATCAGGTTTGGGGTGTCCCTGGGGTTGGGGACATGAAGGATGGGCATGGCCTGGATGGGGGTAGTGGGGGCCATCAGGGTTTGGGTTTCTATGGGGCTGGGACCGTTGTGGGGACACCAGGGAGGGGGTGACCATGGGGTTGGGGCTCTAGGGTCACCTTGGAGGGTGCGGGGACAACCTGGGGACATCAGGGTTGGGGTGTCCATGGGGTTGGGGACATCGGGGTTGGGGTGTCCATGGGGCTGGAGGCACCCTGGGCACATCCTGGGGACATCAGGGAGGGGGTGGCCATGGGGTTGGAGCTCTAGGGCCACCTTGGGGGGTGTGGGGACAACCTGGGGCCAGATGTCCC
>NW_015091055.1:7487-9994 GCF_001431845.1 Calidris pugnax
CCTTTTAGGGGGCATCGCCCACGGGCCGCGGGGTCCCACCAGCTACTACTACATGTTGCCCATGAAGGTGCGGGTCTTGGGGTTGAAGGTGGCCTTGACGGTGAAGCTGATGCAGGTAGGAGGTGTTTTTTGGGGGGGTTTTGGAGGACACGGTGACCCCCCCCATCTCCTTCATCATCTCCCCCCCGTCCTTCCTCTTCTTCTTCCTCTTCTTCCTCCCAGGATGACCTCCACATCGTCGACAACTTGGACCTCCCCACCGCCGATCCCCAGTATCTACTGGACCTGGCCCGATACCGGCGTTGGGGTCGCTCCGTCCTCATCGTCGATGTGTGAGTGAAGAGTTGGGGGGGGTCCCAGGAGCAAGGGGGGGCTCTCGGGAGCAAAGAGGGGGTCTCAGGAGCAAGAGGGGGTTGTCTAGATGTCTGTCAGATCATCCTGAGAGCCATCATGCGACGCCATGAGGGCCACCCGTGCGATCTGGCCCAGCCAGCACGGGGTTCATGAGGGGCCAGGTCCTGCTTGACCAACCTCATCTCCTTCTATGACCAAGTGACCCGCTTGCTGGATGAAGGAAAGGCTGTGGATGTTGTTTATCTGGACTTCAGCAAAGCCTTTGATAAAGTCATAGAATCATTGAGGTTGGAAGAGACCCTTGGGATCATGGAGTCCAACCATCTCCCCTACTCTCCAAAGTCCTCCCCTACACCATGTCCCTCAGCACTGCATCTAAACGGCCCTTAAACACCACTCTTTGGGTGAAAAATTCCTTCCTAATGTTCAATCTAAACCTCCCCTGTTGGAGCTTGAAGCCGTTCCCTCTCCTTCTATTGTTAATTACCTGTGAGAAGAGACCAGCACCAACCTCTCTACAGTGTCCTTTCAAGTAGTTGTAGAGAGTGATGAGGTCTCCCCTCAGCCCCCTCAGCCACTCCTCATCCGATTTGTTTTCCAGCCCCCTCACCAGCTTCGTTGCCCTCCTCTGCACTCGCTCCAGCACCTCCAGATCTCTCTTGGATTGAGGTGCCCAAAACTGGACCCAACACTCGAGGTGTGGCCTCCCCAGTGCTGAGTCCAGGGGCACAATCACCTCCCTACTTCTGCTGGTCACACTATTTTTGATACAAGCCAGAATGTCTCCCACAGTATCCTCCTGGAGAAACTGGCTGCCCACAGCTTGGATGGGAATATCCTCTTGCTGGGTTAAAAACTGGCTGGAGGCCGGGCCCAGAGAGTGGTGGGGAATGGAGTTAAATCCAGTTGGCGGCCAGTCACGAGTGGTGTCCCACAGGGCTCAGTACTGGGGCCACTTCTCTTTAACATCTTTATCAATGATCTGGACGAGGGGATCGAGTGCACCCTCAGTAAGTTCTACATTTGGGCCACAACAACCCCATGGATGATCCAGGCTGGGGGCAGAGTGGCTGGAGCTGCCCCATGGAAAAGGACCTGGGGGTGTTGGTGGCCTGTGGGCTGAACAGGAGCCAGCAGTGTGCCCAGGTGGCCAAGAAGGCCACCAGCATCCTGGCCTGTGCGAGTAGGCCCCGAGAGGTGATTGTCCCCCTGGACTGGGCACTGGTGAGGCCTCACCTCGAGGCCTGTGGCACTGGTGAGGCCTCACCTCGAGGCCTGTGTCCAGTTTTGGGCCCCCTACCATAAAAAATGACATTGAGGTGCTGGAGCAGGTCCAGAGAAGGGCAACGAAGATGGTGAGGGGTCTGGAGAATAAGTCTCCTGAGGAGAGGCTGAGGGAGCTGGGGGGGTTCAGCCTGGAGAAGAGGAGGCTGAGGGGAGACCTCTTTTCGGTCGGTCTCTTTTCTCAAGTCCCAGGCGACAGGACAAGAGGAAATGGCCTCAAGTTGCCCCAGGGGAGGTTCAGGTTGGATATTAGGACAAATTTTGTCACTGAAAGGGTCATCAGACACTGGAATGGGCTGCCCAGGGAGGGGGTGGAGGCCCCATCCCTGGAGGTGTTCAAAAGCCGGGTTGATGTAGTGCTGGGAGGTCTGGTTTAGTGATGCTGCTCCTTGTTTGTTGTGTGGGGCTTTATTTTGGTCAAAATTAGGTTGACGGTTGGCCAAGATGATCTTTAAGGTCCCTTCCAACCTAGAAGATTGATTCTGGGATTCTAGGGGTGTCCTCCCCCCCCCTCATTTCCCCCATTTCCCTCCAGCAACGAGACGCCGGAGAACATGGAAAAGGCCGTCACCGCTTTGAAAACCATCAACCTCATCCCGGCGTTGGGTGAGAGCTCCGTGGCCTTCTCGGTGTGTCCCCCCCCTCCAAAACTTGATGCCCCCCCCCAAACAAATCTAATGAGCCCCCCCCTTGTCTCGTGACCCCCCCCAGGTCTCAATGTCCACAGCATGTTGAAGCACGAGACGTTGGTGCTGACGTTGGACACCATCACCTTCTTGGAGAAGAAGCTCCTCTGGCACGACACCCGTTACTCCCCCCTTTACCCCTTCTCCATGCCCTACAGTGACTTCCCCTAAACCCCCCCCTTG
>NW_015091055.1:12182-12478 GCF_001431845.1 Calidris pugnax
CTAGGGCACCCCAGTCCCTGCCAGGTGTCCATCACCCCCCAGAAAGCGGTGGTGGAGTTGGGCACCCCCTTCCTCTTCAACTGCACCAGTTCCTGCCCCAATTCCAGTCGCTTGGACTGGGAGGTCCCAGTTACCAAACTGGGGGGGCGGGGACCCGGTTGGGTGTCCCTCGATGTCCCCAACGTCACCGACTGGCACTTGGACCTTCAATGTTACGCCCATTTCGGGGGGCACCGCGTCGTCGCCAACGCCACCCTCCACGCTTACAGTAAGAACCCTATGGGGACACTTGGGGG
>NW_015091055.1:13695-16213 GCF_001431845.1 Calidris pugnax
TGGTCATGGTGCCAGTTTTGGGTGCCCCATGGTGACAGTGCCAGCTTTGGGTGCCCCATGGTGATGGTGCCACCAGAGCCAGCGCTGGGTGGCCCGTGGTGATGGTGCCAGTTTTGGGTGCCCCATGGTGACGGTGCCACCAGTGCCAGCTCTGGATGCCCCATGGTCACCAACCCCCCACCCTGTGCCCCTCCAGCTGCCCCCCACCACGTCCAAGTGTGGGCATCGCACAGCCTCTTCACCACCGGTGACAACCTGACGGTGACGTGTCGGGCAGAGGGCAACCCCCCACCAGAGCTGCGCTGGGAGATGCCCACCAATGCCAACCTGGAGGTGAGGGATGGTGGCACCAACGTCATCGTCCCGGATGCCCAACGGGAGCACGGTGGCACCTACCGCTGTCTGGCCAAGAACCGCTTTGGCACCGTCACTGCCAGCATCGACGTCCTCTTCCAAGGTGAGATGTGACCCTGGTGGCACCAAGTGGCACCTGGTGGCACCCGGTCCCACGCTGGGGCTGGGTGTCACGGCACGGTGGTGGCACAGGATGGAGGTGGCATCTCCTGGGGATGCCAGTCCTGGTGGCACCCAGTTCCACACCAGGGCTGGGTGTCATGGAATGGAGGTGGCACAGGGTGGAGAAGGGGATGGAGAAGGGGATGAAGATGGCACCTCCTGGTGATGCCAGTCCTGGTGGCACCCGGTCCAACGCTGGAGCTGGGTGTCATGGCACGGTGGTGGCACAAGATGGGTGTAAGGGGTGGAGAAGGGGATGGAGGTGGCACCTCCTGGGGATGCCAGTCCTGGTGGCATCTTCTGGTGATGCCAACAGCACGTTGGTGGCACAAGTTGGGTGCAAGGGGTGAAGACGGGGATGGAGGTGGCACCTCCTGGGGCTGCTAATCCTGGTGGCACCTCCTGGTGATGCCAACTCTGATGCCAACAGCACGTTGGTGGCACAAGGTGGGTGTAAGGGGTGAAGAAGGGGATAGAGGTGGCATCTCCCGACGATGCTACTCCTGGTGGCACCTCCTGGTGATGCCAACTCTGATGCCAATAGCACGTTGGTGGCACAAGGTGGGTATAAGGGGTGGAGAAGGGGATGGAGGTGGCATCTTCCAACGATGCTACTCCTGGTGGCACCTCCTGGTGATGCCAGTCCTGGTGGCACCTCCTGGTGATGCCAACTCTGATGCCAACAGCATGTTGGTGGTACAAGATGGGTGCAAGGGGTGAAGAAGGGGATGGAGGTGGCACCTCCCGGGGATGCCAGTCCTGGTGGCATCTTCTGGTGATGCCAACAGCACGTTGGTGGTACAAGGTGGGTGTAAGGGGTGGAGAAGGGGATGGAGGTGGCACCTCCCAGCGATGCTACTCCTGGTGGCACCTCCTGGTGATGCCAGTCCTGGTGGCATCTTCTGGTGATGCCAACTCTGATGCCAATAGCACGTTGGTGGCACAAGATGGGCGTAAGGGGTGGTGGAGAAGGGGATGGAGGTGGCACCTCCTGGGGATGCTACTCCTGGTGGCATCTTCTGGTGATGCCAACAGCACGTTGGTGGCACAAGGTGGGCGTAAGGGGTGGTGGAGAAGGGGATGAAGGTGGCACCTCCTGGTGATGCCAACCCTGGTGCCCGGCTTGATCCCGCAGGATCCTCCAGCAGCCTCCTCATCCCGGTGGTGGTGACCTTGGTGGTGATCATCCTCCTGGTCCTTCTCGCCAGCTTCTGGTGGCTTCACGATGCCCAGAGATGGAGGGCAATTCTACACGTGTCCCGGCTCGGCTGATCCCGCTGGCTCCTTGGCAGCAACAACGACCCGTTTTCCACCACTTTTCCTTCTGCTTTTTCCCATTTTTGGGTTTTTTTTCCTCACTTTTCCCGCCGGTGGGTGGGCAAAGGGAAGGGCGAGGTGCCCACTCCCTCCTCTTGGCACGGCCTTGGCTCCGGAGCTGGAGGCCGATCCTGCACGTGTCCCGGCTCCTTGGCAACAACCACCCCTTTTCCACCACTTTTCCTTCTGCTTTTTCCCAGTTTTGGGGTTTTTTTCCTCAGTTTTCCAGCCAGTGAGTGGGCAAAGGGAAGGGCGAGGTGCCCACTCCCTCCTCTTGGCACGGCCTTGGCTCCGGAGCTGGAGGCCGATCCTGCACGTGTCCCGGCTCCTTGGCAACAACGACCCATTTTCCACCACTTTTCCTTCTGCTTTTTCCCAGTTTTGGGGTTTTTTTCCTCAGTTTTCTGGCCGGTGGGTGGGCAAAGGGAAGGGCGAGGTGCCCACTCCCTCCTCTTGGCACGACCTTGGCTCCGGAGCTGGAGGCCGATCCCGGCTCGGCTGATCCTGCCGGCTCCTTGGCACCAACGACCCATTTTCCACCACTTTTCCTTCTGCTTTTTCCTGGTTTTTGGTTTTTTTTGGGTTTTTTTCCTCAGTTTTCCAGCTTTTGGGTGGGCAAAGGGAAGGGCGAGGTGCCCGCTCCCTCCTCTTGGCACAACCTTGGCCCCGGAGCTGGAGGCCGATC
>NW_015091055.1:17028-18457 GCF_001431845.1 Calidris pugnax
GGGGGCGTGGAGCTTGTGGCGGGTGTGCAAAGGGGGCTTGGAGCTTGTGGCGGGCATGCAAAGGGGTGTGTGTGATCACAGTGGGTGTGCAAAGGGAGCTTGGAGCTCACGGTGGGCGTGCAAAGGGGGCTTGGAGCTCACGGTGGGTGTGCAAAGGGGGCTTGGAGCTCGTGGAGGGTGTGCAAGGGGGTGTGTGTGATCACAGTGGGCGTGCAAAGGGGGGCTTGGAGCTCGTGGCGGGCGTGCAAAGGGGGCTTGGAGCTTGTGGAGGGCGGGCAAAGGGGGGTGGGGGATCACAGGGGGGGGGCAAAGAGGATCACGGAGGGTGTGCAAAGGGGGCTTGGAGCTCGTGGTGGGCGTGCAAAGGGGTGTGTGTGATCACAGTGGGTGTGCAAGGGGGGCTTGGAGCTCACGGTGGGCGTGCAAAGGGGGCTTGGGGCTTGTGGTGGGCATGTAAAGGGGGCTTGGAGCTCACAGTGGGCGTGCAATGGAGTCTGGAGCTCACGATGAGCGTGCAATAAAGCTTGGAGCTCACAATGAGTGTGCAATGGAGTCTGGAACTCACAATGAGCTTGCAATGGAGTCTGGAGCTCACAATGAGTGTGCAACAGAGCCTGGAGTGAGTGTGTAATTGAGTCTGGAGCTCATGATGAGCATGCAATGGAGTCCAGAACTCACGATGAGCGTGCAAAGGACTCCAGAACTCACGATGAGCGTGCAAAGGACTCCGGAACTCACAATGAGCGTGCGATGGAGCCCAGAACTCACGATGAGTGTGCAATGGAGCCTGGAGCGAGTGTGTAATCGAGTCTGGAGCTCACAATGAGCATGCAAAGGACTCTGGAACTCACAATGAGCGTGCGACGGAGCCCGGAGCTCACGATGAGCGTGCAAAGGACTCCGGAACTCCCAATGAGTGTGCGAAGGAGCCCGGAGCTCACCATGATCGTGCCAGGGCCCGCCTGGCGCCGCTGAGGGCAGGGCAGGACGTGTCCCCCGGCACGAGGACGGCGCACGAGGAAACGCTGGTGCTCGGGCGCACGAGGCCTCACCGGGGGGGGGTGTGTGTGTGTGTGACACACACACACACGAGTGTGACACCCCCCGGATGAGCTCCCGGGCTCCGTGCCCGGGAGGTGACACGAGAGGTGACACGAGAGGGGACAGCGGCACGTGGGGGTGACACTCGTGTCCTGCCTCGGGCCGTGTTTCTCCACCGGGGGGTCACGTCCTGTGCAAAGGGGGGGTCACATCCTCTAAAAGGGGGGGTCACATCCTGTGCAAAGGCCGGCGGGGCCCCTTGTCCCCCTCTGGGGACACTTGTCACACCCTTGGTGGTGGCACCAGCACCCCCAGGTCGCTGCCGGTCTGTCACCATGTCCCTGTCCCACCTCCCTCCCCATCCCTCCCTCTGTCCCCTCCTGTCCCC
>NW_015091055.1:23241-25296 GCF_001431845.1 Calidris pugnax
TGGGGGCCCCCCACCCCCCGGTCACCTCCTCTCTGAGCCCTCGGCACCCAACGTGGCACCAGGGCTCGGTTGTGGGGGGCTCTTGTGGCACCCCGGGGTGGGGTGAGCCCCGTGGGGCTGCGGTATGTGGGGCAGGAGGGGTAGAAGAATTGGCCCCCCCCACCCCCTAGGGCAGTGGGGCAGGAGAGTTGCCCCATCCCAGGGCAGGAATGCAATGGGGCAGGAGAATTGCCCTATTCCAGGGCAGGGGGACAGGGGGGCAGGAGGGCAGTGGGGTAGGAGTACTGCCCCATTAGGGGCAGGGGTGGGGCAGGAGGGCAATGGGGCAGGAGGGCAGTGGGGCAGGAGAACTGCCCCATTAGGGGCAGAAGAGGAGTAGAGCAAGAGGGCAATGGGGCAGAAGAATTGCCCCATCCCAGGGCAGGAGAACTGCCCCATTAGGGGCAGAAGGTCAATGGGGCAGGAGAACTGCCCCATTAGGGGCAGGAGAGGAGTAGGGCAGGAGGGCAAGGGGGCAGAAGAATTGCCCTATCCCAGGGCAGGGGGATAATAGGGCAGGAGAATTGCCCCATTAGGGGCAGGAGGGCACTGGGGCAGGAGAGGAGTAGGGCAGGAGGGCAATGGGGCAGAAGAATTGCCCCATTAGGGAAAGGAGGGCAGTGGGGCAAGAGGGCAGTGGGGCAGGAGAACTGCCCCCACCCCAGGGCAGAAGGTCAATGGGGCAGGAGAACTGCCCCATTAGGAGCAGGAGTGGGGCAGGAGGGCAATGGGGCAGGAGAATTGCCCCATTAGGGGCAGGAGAGGAGTGGGGCAGGAGGGCAATGGGGCAGGAGGGCAGTGGGGCAGGAGAACGGCCCCCACCCCAGGGCAGAAGGTCAATGGGGCAGAAGAACTGCCCCTCCCGGGGCAAGAGAGCAGGAGAACTGCCCTGGGGTGTGTGTGGGGCAGGACCACCACCCCCCCCCGGCCCGGGCAGCCCCCCACAGCTCTCGGGGTCGCCGTTGCTCCAGGGGAAACCCGTCGGCGAAGTCCCGGCCCCCCCGGAATTTCCCGGGAGGGGTTGGGCTGGCGCCGTTATAAAGCGCCGCCCCCGGTGGGACCGAGCGACGGGACCGACGGACGGACGGAGGGAGGAAGGAAGGAAGGAAGGAACGGACGGACGGACGGACGGACGGACGGTGAGTTGCTGCACCGAGACCCCGACCCGTTCCGGTGCTCCCGGAGCCCCTGAACCGAACGATCCCGACCGGCCCCTTCCCGGTGCTCCCGGAGGAACCTGATTGAATTCATCCCGGTGGTCCCGGAGACCCCACCCGGACTTTCCCCGGTGCTTCCCCGGGAGCCTGAACCGACCCATCCCGGAGATTCCCGACTGGAGCCTTCCCGGTGCTCCCGGGGACCCCGACCGGACTTTCCCCGGTGCTCCCGGAGAGCCTGAACCGACCAATCCCGAAGAACCTGAGCGGACTTTCCCCGGTGCTCCCGGAGACCCCGACCGGACTTTCCCCGGTGCTCCAGAGAGAACCGGACCGGTGCTCCCGGAGACCCCGACCGGACTTTTCCCGGTGCTCCCGGGGAGCCTGAACCGACCAATCCCGAGGAACCTGAACGGACTTTCCCCGGTGCTCCTGGAGAGCCTGAACCGACCGATCCCGGAGACCCCGACCGGACTTTCCCCGGTGCTCCCGGGGATCCTGAACCGACCGATCCCGGAGACCCCGAACGGACTTTCCCCGGTGCTCCCGAGGAGCCTGAACCGACCGATCCCGGAGATCCCGACCGGACCGATCCCGGTGCTCCCGGGGATCCTGAACCGACCAATCCCGGACTTTCCCCGGTGCTCCCGGAGAACAGGACCGGACCAATCCCGGTGCTCCCGGGGAGAACCGACCAATCCCGGAGCCCCCAATCGGACTTTCCCCGGTGCTCCCGGCGGCCTGACCCCCCCCACAAAGCCCCGGTGCCGGTACCGGTGCCCACCCCCGTCGCACCATGAAGCCCCCGGTGCTGCCGTTGGTCCTGTGCGTCCTGGGTGTCATCGCAGGTGAGGGGACA